>NW_022681444.1:2645000-3182500 GCF_009764315.1 Trachypithecus francoisi
CATGAGGTTCTTATCTCCAACTGTCTTCGTTTTTCTTAAACTGTCTTACAGTTTGGTCTGCACTAGAAATGTCCTCAAAAGATAACTCAGCCACTAACACCTGTCAAGAAGAATTATTTAACATCAATATCCTAAAATAAAAATCATAATTTTAGGTCAGGCATGATGGCTTACGCCTGTAATCCCAACACTTTGGGAGGCCGAGGCAGGTGGATCACTTGAGGCCAGGAGTTCAAGATCAGCCTAGCCACCATGGGGAAACCCCCCCTCCACTAAAAATATAAAAAATTAGCTGGATGTGGTGGTGCACCCCTTTAATATCAGGTATTCGGGAGGCAGAGGCACAAGAATCACTTGAACCCAGGAGGCAGAGGTTGCCGTGAGCCGAGATAGCATGACTGCACTCCAGTCTGGGCAACAGAGCAAGACTCCATCTCAAAAATAAATAAAAATTTTAAAAATCCTAATTCTGGGCTGGGCATGGTGGCTCACGCCTATAATCCCAGCACTTTGAGAGGCCAAGGCAAGTGGATCGCCTGAGGTCAGGAGTTCAAGACCAGCCTGACCAACATGGAGAAACCCATCTCTACTAAAAATACAAAATTAGCTGGACGTGGTGGCGCATGTCTGTAATCCTAGATACTTGGGAGGCTGAAGCAGAAGAATCACTTGAACCCAGGAGGCGGAGGCTGCGGTGAGCCAAGATCACACCACTGCACTCTAGCCTGGGCAACAAGCAAAGCTCCATCTCAAAAAAAATAATAATAATAATTCTGTCAACTGTTTTTCTAAAATGTACTACATATGTAACATAATTGTCAACAACTCTATATAGCAGACCCATTCAATCAGTTACTCAAGGCTACATTCAACAATTAACTTAACCTTTTTTTTTTTTGAGACAGGTTTTCACTGTTGCCCAGGCTGGAGGGCAGTGGTGCAATCATGGCTCACTGCAGTCTCCACCTCCCAGGCTCAGCTGATCCTCCCACCTCAGCCTCCCAAGTAGCTGGGACTATAGGCGTGTACCACCATACCTGGCTAATTTTTGTATTTTTGGTAGAGATGTGGTTTCACCATGTTGCCCAGGCTGGTCTCAAACTCTTGGGCTCACACTATTCATCTGCCTCAATTAATTTATCTTGAAGTGTTTACCAGGAATTTGCATCATTTGATATTCAGAATTTCTATGGCCACAATATAAAACTGATACTAATACCTTTCTGTCTTTTTTTTGTTGTTTTTTTTTTTTTTTTGAGATGGAGACTCGCTCTGTTGCCCAGACTGGAGTGCAATGGCGTGGTCTCAGCTCACTGCAACCTCTGCCTCCCAGGTTGAAGCGATTCTCCTGCCCCAGCCTCCCGAGTAGCTGGGATTACAGGCACCCGCCACCACACCTGGCTAACTTTTGTACTTTTAGTAGAGACGGTTTCACTATGGTGGCCAGGCTGGTCTCAAACTCCTGACCTCGTGATCTGCCAGCCTCAGCCTCCCAAAGTGCTAGGATTACAGGTGTGAGCCACCATGACTGGCAACTAATACCTTTTTTTTTTTTGAGATGGAGTCTTGCTCTGTCGCCCAGGCTAGAGTGCAGCGATCTACGTTCCACTGCAACCTCTGCCTCCCAGGTTCAAGTGATTCTCCTGCCTCAACCTCCCAAGTAACTGGGATTACAGGCATGCGCCACGGTGCCTGGCTAACTTTCATATTTTTAGTAGAGATGGAGTTTCACAATCTTGGTCAGGCTGGTCTCGAACTCCTGACCTCATGATTCACCCGCCTCGGCCTCCGAAAGTGCTGGGATTATAGGCATGAGCCACCACGCCCGGCCTAACACCTATTTTTCTAACTATCTAGCTACAACCATTACATTCTTATTCTATAATTCATCTTTGGGGTCTTAACTGTACATTTTGTTTTCTAGCTTTACAGCAACCCTGCACTGTTTTCTGAGGAAAATCTTGGTCCTGCCCATAGGACCTTTACATATGTATGCTGGTTGTCCATTCAGGTCAAAATCCTGACATGATCAGGATCTGATCTAAATCAGGCATGCAGAGTATGTAGCCTCATGATTCTGGATGGAGAAAATAAACTTAAACTCATTGCGACCTGATGCTTACTTAAATTCCTGGAGAATTACTTAAGGATGTGTTCACTCAAAAATTCAATAAACTGTTCTCTACGTGCCAGATGCTATTCTAGCTGCTGGGGATAAACAGTGAACAAAATACATATAGTCCCCATGGTGTATGCATCCATCTTTACCTCTGAATCAAGCCAAACCATCAGAGAGCCATATACCAAAACCACATTGCTTTGGCCCTGCGGAGACTGTTCACTGGCAATAAGTCAACCTGGATTGAGAAGTTTAAGAAGCAATCTTTATTTATTTATTTGTTTACTTAAGACGGAGTCTCACTCTGTTGCCCTGGCTGGAGTGTAGTGGCGCAATCTCGGCTTGCCACAACGTCTGCCTCCCAGGTTCAAAAGATTCTCCGACCTTAGCCCCCTGAGTAGCTGGGACTACAGGAACGCGCCACCATGCCCAGCTAATTTTTTGTATTTTTAGTGGAGATGGGGTTTTGTCATGTTGGCCAGATTGGTCTCAAACTCCTGACCTCAGGTGATCCACCCGCCTCAGCCTCCCAAAGTGCTGGGATTACAGACGCGAGCCACCACACCTGGCCAAGAAGCAATCTTTAAAAACTCACAACATATGTTTGATTTTAGAGATACCATGAATCTGAACATTGAACTTTATTTTCTTCTTCATTTTACTCCAGAAAACTCAAGAAGCCAAACACCAAAGCAACCATTAGCAATGATGCAGGACTTTCTGGTCTATGCACTAATTCTGCCACTGGCTTTATCTGCTTCTTTCATTTCTTCTTGGCCTTTATTTTTAATCCTCTCATTTTGAAAAGAAGTGGGAAATAAAAGATATGTGATGGGTGCTTTTTAATCTAAAATGTATTGTGTATCTTCTATGTGCCAGGCATTATCCTAGGCACCTTACAACCTTAGGGAAGTCGAACAATCATTGCTTTTTTTTTTTTTTTTGAGACGGAGTCTGTCGCCTGGGCTGGAGTGCAGTGGCTGGATCTCAGCTCACTGCAAGCTCCGCCTCCTGGGTTCACCCCATTCTCCTGCCTCAGCCTCCCGAGTAGCTGGGACTACAGGCACCCGCCACCTCGCCCGGCTAGTTTTTTGTATTTTTAGTAGAGACGGGGGTTTCACCGGGTTAGCCAGGATAGTCTCGATCTCCTGACCTCGTGATCCGCCCGCCTCGGCCTCCCAAAGTGCTGGGATAACAGGCTTGAGCCACCGCGCCCGGCCTTCTTTTTTTTTTTGAGAAAGAGTTTTGCTCTTGTTGCCCAGGCTGGAATGCAATGGCGCAATCTCAGCTCACCACAACCTCCACCTGCTGGGTTCAAGCAATTCTCCCGCCTCAGCCTCCCGAGTAGCTGGGATTACAGACATGCGCTACCACGCCCAGTCGATTTTGTATTTTTAGTAGAAACGGGGTTTCTCCATGTTGGTCAGGCTGGTCTCAAACTCCCAATCTCAGGTGATCTGCCCACCTCGGCCTCCCAAAGTGCTGGGATTACAGGCGTGAGCCACCGCACCCGGCCGAACTATTACTCCTACTACATAGACGAGGAAACTGAGGCAGAGACAGGCTTATTAACTTGCACCTGATCTTGCAAACTACATTTGACAGAGCTGAATTCAAATTCATTTCATGTAAGTGTATGTACAGGCCATGACAGGACCCAATAAGGTGGAGCAGAGGGGGGGTGAGGGGAAGCCCTCACTGAGCAAAGTCTTAAAGGAGGGGGCTTGTCAAGGAGAAAGTATTCCAGAGAGAAAAATCACATACAAAAACCCAAAGCAGCCCAGGTACAGTGGCTGACGCCATAATCCCAGCACTTTGAGAGGCTGAGGAAGGCGGATCGCTTGAGCCCAGGAGTTCACGACCAGCCTGGGCAACAAGGTAAAACCCCACCTCTACAAAAAAGGCAAACATTAGCTGGGCATAGTGGTGCACATCTGTAGTCCCAGCTACTTGGGAGGCTGAGGTGGGAAATCACCTGGGCCCGAGAAGTCGAGGCTCCAGTGAGCCATGATCACACCACTGCACTCTAGCCTGGACTGGAGTGAGACCCTGTCTTTAAAAAAAAAAAAAAAAAAAAAACAAAACAAAAAAAAAAACCCTACAAACAAAAAACCAAAGTAAAGAGGGAACATAAGTTCTGGGAACAGCAAATGGCGCACAGAGTTACATTCGGCAATTAATTCATCTTGAAGGTTCACCAAAAAGTTAAATCATTTAAAAGTAGACATTTAGTAGTTCCATCATTGAAAATTGCTATGGCCAAAGTATTAACTGTGGCTGGGAAAGTATGAAGAAGTCAAATGAGGGCAATCTTTTTATATGATTAGGCTAAAAGTCTGAATGATGTTCAATAAGCAATGAGGAAGCACAGAAGGATCCTAAGCATAAGAATTACAAGATCGATTTGCACAGTACAGGGAGGGAATTACAGATTCAAGGTAGGGAAACCAGTCAGAAGGCTACTGAAGAGTCTGGCAGTGGGGTAATGAGAGTTAAACTATCCAAAAGAAATATAATGCAAATAAATACAATGCAAGTTACATGTATGTAGCTTTTAATTTTCTAGTAGCCATAATAGGAAAAATAAAAAGAAAGGCTGGGTATGGTGGCTCACGCCTGTAATCCTAGCACTTTGGGAGGCCAAGGCTAGAGCATCACTTGAGCATAGGAGTTTGAAACCAGCCTGAGCAACATAGTGAGACCCTGTCTCTAACAAAAAACAAAAAATTAGCCTGGCATGGTGGTACACATCTGTAGTCCCAGGTACTTGGGAGGCTGAGGTGGAAGGACTACCAGGACAAGGCTGCAGTGAGCTGTGATTGTGCCACTTCACTTCGGCCTGGACAACAGAGCCAGGCCCTGTCTCAGAAGAAAAATAAAAAGGAAAAAGAAATAAGTGAAGGCCAGGCCCAGTGGCTCACACCTGTAATGCCAGCACTTTGGGAGGTCTAGTCAGGCAGATCACTTGAGACCAGGAGTTCGAGACCAGCCTGGCCAATATGTTGAAACCCTGTCTCTACTAAAAATACAAAAATTAGCTGGGCATGGTGGTGGGCGCCTGTAATCCCAGCTAATTGGGAGGCTGAGGAAAGAGAATTGCTTGAACCCAGGAGGCAGAGATTGCAGTGAGTCAAGATCACATCACTGCACTCCAGTCTGGGCAAAAAAGTAAGACTTTGTCTCAGGAAAAAATAAGTGAAAATAATTTTAGTAACAATTTTATTTACAGCCAGGCATGGCAGCTCACACTTGTAATTCCAGCACTTTGGGAGGCCAAGGTGGTTGGATCATTTGAGCCCAGGAGTTTGAGACCAGCCTGGGCAACATGGCCAAATCTTGTCTCTACAAAAAAAAAAAAAAAAAAAAAAAGAGCTGGGTGAGGTGTCAGGCGCCTGTAGTTCCAGCTACTCCAGAGGCTGTACTGGCTGGATGGCTTGAGCCCAGGAGGTGGAGGTTGCAGTACGCTGAGATTGCACCACTGCACTCCAGCCTGGGTGACAGAGCCAGACTCTGTCTCAAAAAAAAAAAAAAGTGTTTAATCTAATATATCTAAAATATTATTTCACTATGTCATCAATACAAAAAGTTACTGAGAAATTTTATGTATTCAATTTTTGTACTAATTTGAAATCTAGTGTGTATTTTATACTTATCTCATTTCAGACACTCAATTCTCATTGGACATATTTGATACATATTTAGATTTCATAAAATGACAGATGAAAAATACAGACTCACATACCCAAGTTGTTCAAAACATACTTGAACGTTTTCCAATAGGTGATCAAGTAGCAGTTTGTCAAGTTAATTTAATTACAATTAAATAAAATTAAAAATGTAGTTCCTCAGTCATGCTAGACGCATTTTGAGTGCTCACCTGCATATGGCTACTGGATTGGACAGCACAGGCCTAAAGTGTGACAAAGAAACTCTGTCGGCACTTCCACCATCAGCATTTCGTGTCTATTTACTGTTGAGATTTTCTGTCTATTAACATCAATAACTTGCCAGATATTAACTACGAAAATAGTCCTACTGGTCACATAACTACAGTAGCTTACTTTCTCTAGGCCAATGCCAACATCTGTGAAAAAGGAATCATCTAATGACTACACAGAATTGCTATGTAGTACCTCTCACATGGAATGCAGTCAAAAATGTTTATGTGATAAATATATCTTCGTCTTCATTACTCAAGGACTAATTCACTTTGTTTGTGGACTACTTAAACTCTTTGTTTCTGTTTTTTCTAAGGTTCAACCATTCGAGTTAACCACACAGTGTCCAACGACAAAAGATAAATCAATAAGAAAACCTACTTTCAATTGTATATTTATTAGGAGCATTATGGTTTAACAGTTAAGAGCTTAAGCTCTGGAGTCAGACTGTCTAGATTCAAATCCTGGTTTTATCTTTTACTAGATGCATGATTCTGGGTAAATATTTGGCCCCTCTGTGTCACAGTTCCCTCTTCTGTAAAACAGTGACAACACTACATATTCTCTTAGGGTGCTTTGAGGATTACAGGAGAAGATACATATACAGCATTTGCACACAGTGCTTGGCACATAGTAGAAGCTCAATAAAATTAGTTTCTTTTATTTTTTGAGGCAGGGTCTTGCTGTGTTCCCCACACTGGAGTGCAGTGGCATGATTACGGCTCACTGCATCACTGCAGCCTTGACTTCCTCGGCTCAAGCAATCCTCCCACCTCAGCCTCTTGAGAAGCTGGGACTACAGGTCCACAACACCTGCTCAGCTAGTTAGTTTTTGTGCTTTTTTTAATTTTATTTTTTGTTTTTGTGGGTACATAGTAGGTGTATATATTTATGGGACCGGCTGGTTTTTCAATTTTTTATAGAGATGGAGTCTTGTTCTGTTGCCCCGACTGGTCTTGAACTCCCAGGCTCAAATGATCCTCCTGCCTCAGCCTCCCAAATCTCACGCCTCATGGGATTGAAGGCATGAGCCACCCCAGCCCAGATAAGCTTTTTAAACAGAGATGCGGAGAAACTGAAATTATGGCTAAGGTAAAAAAAACTAGCTGAGATCCTTACACAACATCATAAAGTAAAAAAGTGGGATCTCTCAAGATTTCTCACATTATCTTAGATACCAAAAAAAAAAAAAAATCGACTATAGAGGTAATAATTTGAAGTCCTCAAAAGAAAAATCATGCATGTGGTTATATTCTTTTAAAAAGGGGATAAATAAGAAACTTCATCTACTGACTGTACAATTATGCAGTACGGCACAGGTGCAGCCAAGCAAAAAGAAAAACATGAAGCAAAATAGGAAGGCACTGCCTTACCTGCTTCTCCGTTTTCGAGGCGGTTTCTCCACTGTGCCAGTCAGTCTACAGACCAAACAAATAAGACAGTAACTAAAAGTAATATATAAGAAAACATCTCCGGGCGCTACTGTGCCAGTCAAGAACTAAACAGACCACCCTCTGGGACCACAGGCTCGCCAAGCCCAGACCTGACCTTACAAACGCCTTATGCCCTGTTTCCCCTATTTACCAAGACCAAGCACTCCTGGGACTCACCGTTCCCCCAATTCCCCCTCAGCCCAAACCTTCCTGGTCCCTTACCCCATCTTCAACCCCTGCTCGTCACAGCCCAGCTCCCCAAAATCATCCACCTCCACCTACTCATTGTCTGCCTCGTCACCCCCGCAAGCTCCCCCAGCCTCCCCTTTCCTGTGCCCACCCGCTCCCGACCGTACACTGCCCTCTCCACGCCCCGCCTCTCTGGGCCCGGCGACCCCCGCATTCCACGGCCCCTCCGGGGGCGCGCGCGCCTTGCCCCTCCGGCCCCGCGCCGCCAGCCTCACCCCTCGGCGCCCCTTCCCTCACACGCCCCTCTCACCTGGCCTCGAGGATGAGATCGCGCCCAGCCCGCGCCGCCGCCTCCAGCCGCCCCCCAGATCCCCCCAGCTGCACCCCCCGCCCCTCCGATCTCTGCGCCCCGAATGCTCCGCGGCCCCGAGCCGCTGCCCCTGGGCCCGCTCCCTGGCCCCCGCCCCATCCCCAACCCCGGCCTCCACCCAGCCCCCGCCCCACCTGGGGGCCAGGCGACTCCGCGGCTGCTGGGGCTGCCGGGCTCCTCTGACCATCCGGCTCCTGCTCCGCCGCGGGAGCTGCTCCGGCGGCCGCAGGGCTCGCTCGGGAAGCTGAGGCGGCGGAGGCTGGAGTAGGCGGAGAGGCGGGAGGAGGGCCTCGCGCCTCTGCCAGGCTTGCCGCGGGGCCCGCCTTCTCCGCGCCTCTCCTCGGCTCCCATTGGCTAGTTCAGTAGTGTGGACGGAAACCTGTCAGTCGATTGGACGCTCGGCCCATCACATCCCGCGCTGCCCACCCAGAGGTTTGGTTGAGACTGCAGGTGGCGGCGGAGGTGCCTTAGAGATTGCTAGCAGGGCCGGAGGAGACCCGAGCGCCACCAAGCGCCGAAAAATAGGAACTGCACCCCCGGCGCCAGACACCTGCCCCAGGTTCTCCTGGCTTTGCGTCCTGCATCCCACACACCTGCTGGCGCCCCTCCACCTCTGCACCAAGCCAGGACCGAAAACAAACCCTGAAATCTCCCAGTTTCCTCTAGCAGGTGAGACAGTGAGGCAACTCTCACAAACATGTTTCCTTTTAAGCCACCTCGAATGCGATCCTTGTCCCTACATCTTGCTGAAATTGTCTCACAGCTCACAGCTACCCTTCAAAAAGGACCCAGCCAGAAAACTGTGAGAATCCACCAAAATAAAGCATGGCTGGGATGCTCAATCCTCTGCAGAAAAGATCACTAGCTTGGGTGCAGGCTTTTAAGAAAGCAAGATTTTTTTTAATTACCGTGAAAGAAAAATCAGTACTGCAAACAGAACCAATGCCATACTAAAAGCAACGTGTTCCATTTTGAAAGACCTGGACAAGGCCGGGCGCGGTGGCTCAAGCCTGTAATCCCAGCACTTTGGGAGGCCGAGACGGGTGGATCACGAGGTCAGGAGATCGAGACCATCCTGGCTAACACGGTGAAACCCCGTCTCTACTAAAAAATACAAAAAGCTAGCCACGAGAGGTGGTGGGCGCCTGTAGTCCCAGTTACTCGGGAGGCTGAGGCAGGAGAATGGCGTAAACCCGGGAGGCGGAGCTTGCAGTGAGCTGAGATCCGGCCACTGCACTCCAGCCCGGGTAACAGAGCGAGAATCGGTCTCAAAAAAAAAAAAAGAAAAGAAAAGAAAAAAAAAGAAAGGCCTGGACAAATTTAATCCCTGAATGTAAGCCGACCATCCTGATTCTGTGACGATAGTTCTACACCAATTAATCAATTTTAAAATAAGTTTTACTGTATTTTTTGACAGACAAGCATGCAAAACTGCCTTTCATAAGCATAATTAGTTACCCATCGTCTTCTGCTTTAACAAAGCCATCCTTGAAAATAACTCAGCTCATTAACGTATTATAAAATTCTTGAAGGTGGGAAGGCCTCTCTAAATCACTACTCCTGTGTACACTTGTTTAGTAAATTCTTAGCATCTGTTCAGAGTTGGGAGGCGGCATAAAACTTTCTCTTAAGCCACTTCCACTTTATTAGAACATCTTTTATGCCTCAATAATATGACAGCCTCGAGTAGTACATGTCAACATTGGGGTGGGGAAAATCTCTAATTGATCTCCATAAATGGCAAATATTAGGATACTAGTTTTTCATAAAACCAAATGTATTTGGTGTAAAGAGCTGTCTTTTCTTCTGAGATGGTCCTACCTACATCTTTAATGGTAAAATGACTTTCCATTTATGAAGTAATACTGATGGTAAATTGTAGCAGGATTTGAAAAATTGCTTTGACAAAGAAAAAATGTCAAATCTCTGTTGGCCCCCCCAAATTAGTATTTCATGTAATCCTAGTCACAGAACCACAAATCAGCTCAATCTCAACCAACAGTTTCCACCGTATTATCAAGCCAGAGGAAAGAACTCCAGAATAATTTGTGTCAGACGAAGGGGGATCATCAACTCACTAGGGAAGTAATCTTGAAATCCATTTATTACATTCCTTATTAAAAACCCACTGCCTGCTTTTTAGCATCTTTCATAACTGACCAATCCTCACTGGTATATATCGGATATTGTCAATAGAACAGAAGCTATTCATTTCTTACGCCTTCCCAAAAAGGATCCTCAAGTCTTCACATTGTGTCCAAGTGATCTCTGGTTGTTTTTACTCTGTAAGATACAAATCCCATCATTCCAGACCACATTTAATTCACACTTCCTCTGTATTTTCACCAATTACTCCATCCTACATCGAACATTTCCTTCTCCAGATGGGTTGTACTTACAAAATCTACACTATGTTAGCAATTACACGTTGCCTTGGATTATTCTTCCCAACTACAATGAATTTGAACAAATGGCCTATGAGTATGAGCCCTTAATAAAAAGCAGCTTTGGACCAGATACTGGGTGCTTTGTGTGTGCTATTTTTAATACTGAGATTAACCCTGTCTGATACTCTCTTATTTTAGACACAGAAATTTCAGATTCAGAAAATTCAATTTGTTCAGGGTCACACAGCTACAATAACCAATACTACTTAAAATAGAGGGCTAAAGATGTACTCTGGTGTGCCCTCTAGGGATTCAAGTTCCAGCTCTCCTGTGCAACCTTAAGTCACTTATCCTCTCTAAGCCTATTTCCTCATCTGGGGAAAAAAGTTCTAGAGAAGAATGAACAAAATTAATTTTTTTAAAAGTTTGGGCTGGGCACAGAATCTTATGCTTGTAATCCCAGTGCTTTGGAAGGCCAAGATAGGAGGATCTCTTCAGCCAGGAGTTCAAGACTAGCCTGGGCAACATAGGGAGACCCCCTCTCTACCAAGAAAAAAAAAAAAATTAAAGGTAATATAGTTATAGACCCATAGCAAGGGCATCACAAAATAAAGAATGTAACAATTTAGCTACATATGCTGAATACAGGTTAGTTGCTGTTACTGCATGGCAGAGCTGGGGTTTTAACCTATATCTGATCCCAAAGCCTGTGCTATTCCATAATGCCTCCATGCAGTCTTTTATAACCCACCATTTATATACAAAAGCAGAGTGCTGCTGAGAATAGTGGGTGCCTAGGGATTGAGTGGAATATACTTATGTAGTATTTTTGTTGACAACACAAATCTATTAATGCCACTCATTTTTGAGTTAAGAAAACATTTGAATGATCTAAGTCAGCATAAGCCTACTCTCATGAGGGTAAAGGCACAAATTCACCAAGAAGTTGATAGAGAAATAGAAAACTAACAGGAGGGGAATGCAGAAGCATCTAGTGTGTCTGGCACCATGCTAGGGGACTTTCCAAATGTTTCTTTTTGGTTTACTACTGTGTATTTCGTCAGCATCACTGCACACTGTAAATACACAATTTAAAGAGTTGTAATGATCTCATGAAGCCTAGTTCTGGGCACTGGATCGAAGTTGTAACAATAAACATTGCCTTTAAAGAGTTGGAACACTTAGCTCAGAGTCAAATGCAAAACAAAACAAAAAAAAGGTTTCACTTTTGTTTACCAGTCAAGCAACCAAGTGGAGGAATAAGCATTTTTTAATTTCTTATATAAAATGCTAACTTCTTGTCAGGACATACTACAGACTATGCATTAAATTTTTTGACAAACTTCCTATAATCTTTTTATTAATTTACACTGAGGGAATATAGCACCTTTCATCCGAAGAACTGAAGGTGCTTTACAAACATTAGCATTTAAAAAACAATTACATTTAAAAATCTGGATTCCTGCTGTTAAATCTCTTCGACTCCAGATACACAATTTCCTGGAAGCTGATGGAAAGCAATTCTATTTCTGACAACGAAAGAGGCTCAGAAAGAGTCCTGATTTACTTTCACAGTACAGGCATTTTCCAAAACCTGGTGCTCGCTTACAAAGCAAACACACACAAATCTTAATGCAATGAACAATATTTCAAACCTTATTTCCCAAAGCAAAACCTAGGGCTTAAGACGTCAAAATCTTCCAACAGTTCTAGACATCCCGACAGAATAGGAGCTGATGCAAGTTGCATATGAGATATACTATTGATCCAGGCATTTTAGGATCACACTCAAATAAAGTAGTGAAAGTTTTTAGGGAAACACATTAACTTATAAAAAGCTAGCCAAGAGCATATCGGCCAAATGAGGAAAGGGAGTAAATGGCAATTCAAAGTAGACAGTTCTCACTAGAGCCTACGGCACTTTATTAGAAACCAAGTATATCATAGGCAAATAAAAATAGTTCTTACCCCCATTGATACAACATAAGGGATTTTACATTCAGCCTAGATACAGGGAGTAACAAATCCTCCTGCCCATAAATCTATGACTTGCAAGTATCTTCCACCACGTGATTACTCTATATAGTACATATAGTACATAGCCCTTATTTATTGGAGGGATCCAAAATATTCCTTGTAGGCTCACAAAGTCCAATACATTAGCTCTCTCTTCCCTTTACACATCTAATAGTAAAAACTATTTTTTCCATGCAAAAAGCCATTATTCAGTTGAAGAGAAATCAGGCAAAACAGAGATGGCAGTTAAGGAATGGAGAGAATATTATTGGCACGTGCCCAACTAGTGACAAACAAATGCAGTACACGATGACTTAAAAATAAAAGTCACATTATAGGGATAACAAAAACAACTACATCAATCTAAGCTAAGGAGTGTCAAACAGGGAGGGCTGGGAGTTACCAGTTCTATTGGTACAACTTAAGTAGAAAGCGAGCACTTAAATACAATTTATGGTAACAGGAAAAAAAAAAAAAAAACTGCAGAGAGCTGTTCAAAGACCACACCAAGTTGTCTGCATCACTAATTTCCAGTGTTTCACAATTAGTAAAATACATAGCTACATATCCCTGTAAGATAAAAATACCTTTCCACCTGAATTACACTGGTGTCAGGGCAGTAACATGAAGTTACTGACCCAACATTAGTTCAAGTGTGTGCATCAAATGTCCTAGCCACCTCTTTCATATAGCTATATAATTAAAAACTATGTAAGGAGCTGGTGGTTTGAGGGAAAAAAATAAAATCAAAACAGTATTGTGCTCATTTAATAAAAGAAAACCCTGATGAAAAATTATATGCCAAGAAGCTTAGACTATAAAGATTTTTATTGCATTTTTAGGTAACCTGGAAGTTCTTATCCTGAAGGGGAAAAGTTGGTTTTCAAAACTACCTGAACAGATGCTAAAGTGCTTTATTAATTGGCTGGCTTCACAAGTATTTCCTGGAATGACAAAAATTAATTATAGTAAAGGGATACCAACTATTTCACAAAATGGTGCATTGCAACATCATTTATGACTACAGTCATAAGAGATACTGGAATACTTGTCCTTATGAAGTGGACAGTTGCATATTAAGAACGGATCATCACAACCCTTTGGATATTCAAATTACTTATACAAAGCTGAAATATGGAATCACAGATCTTTGCAAAAAAGAACAACTTGTTCCTTTTTCTACACTTTAAATAATCTGCTTCAGACTACAGTTCACAAATACAAGAGTCCTGACTTTTCAACCTTTCCAGTTGCAGCTTAAAAATGAACACTTTCTAAAAGTTAAGGTCAACTGTTACAGCAAGAGAAGAATGATTCCTATTGAAAAGTACATAGATTTTAGTTAATAATACTCATGATAGATTGTAAACTGGATTGATCACATTCTACTCAACTGGTATCAAATTAACACATCAGCATTACAAGTATTAAATGTTTTTCTATTACTATAGAGGATATAAACCAAAACATTAATATGGCAGTTATGTTCTTTAGGCACAGTTTAGTGATTTTTTTAAAAAATAAATACTATTGAATTTCAATTGAAGTTTTAAACTCAATAACCAAAGGGTCAAGAACTCTGATTAGCAAAAAAGAAAAGATAACTTTACACTAACAATGTAAGCTGTTTAAAATTTCTAACACTTAACCTATCTTTTATTTAAGATTACTTTATTAAAAATACAAGGAATCTGAAAAAAGATCAATACAATTATCTTAATGTACAAAGTCATAAGCTGTAGCAGTTTTTAACTAAAATTTAAAAACACAACAAGGAGGGCAGCCCTTTAGACCAATTTATTTTATATCCATTTAAAATATCATCCAACAAAGGACAATGAAGTTTACATCTGGGACAGGTATACATAACTTGAGGCATTTGGAGTCCATCGTGCCCACTGAATAACAACTTTGCTGCTGAATTTCTTAAAACTTACCAAACTAAAACAAAAGGCTGAATGATACAAAAAGAAGGAGTATTTAGGTGTAATCTGTCAATTGGCTTTTAAAAAAGGAAACACATCCTGTTTCCCAGAGCAGTAAAGAAGCAAGAGCTACATGCAGCAGTGTGAGTATGAAGACATTTCTCAAGTCTTCTCAAATGAGTGCAGGGTGGGGATGGGATGGGGGGAAAATTGATAGAAAAACTTTGCTATAGACACCACAACAAACAATAAATTTAGATAATTTAAAATTTAAAAAAAAAAAAGGCAAGAGGCAGCATTTCAGCAGCAAAGTGCTCAATAAAAAGTATATTGTAGAGGGTAATACAAGAAAACTGGGGTAAGAAGAGGGCAGAAAAATGGGTCAGCAGGATGGGCGAAGGCCTCAAAGGAAATACGGCGTTGTCGTTCTGGGAGGAATAACACGTTCTGAATCTGGAACTGCCCGGAATAACTTTGGTTCTCTTGTATTTACATCTTTGAAGACCATGATCGAAGCAATATTTCCACAACGATAGCAGTAATTAGGAGCAGACCATACTGTCACCAGCTTCTCATCAAACATAAATTTATAGCCTTCGTGCACTAGTTGATGTGCTCTGCAGATGAGTTTTAAGTTGTTGATATGAACAAACTGCAATTTAGAAAGACACTGTAAGTATTTAGCACTTAAAAAACAATCACCCTACATACGTAAGAAAATAATCATTTAAATACCAAATCCTATTACTACTAAATGCATCATGAGTATAGAACCCACTCTATAATTATCCCCAACAATTTAATAAGTTTAGGCAAAGAGAGCAATTTTGGCCTGAGTCAACTACACAGCTATAGAAACTGTATAGCTACATAGTTAGAAATTTCTGGAAGAAAAAGCATTCAATAGGTCCTATGAATCAAAATTTTGTGTTTTCTGATTTAATAATAAAGATATTACTATCAGTATCTACAATTTACTGAAAGTTTAGTATGTGTAGATGTTGCAATAATTCTGAAAGAGATTATTCTTTTGCAACTTAAGGAAACAAAAGCTCAGACTAGATAAATAACTTATCTAAATTAAGATGCACTGATACAGGATCAGACTCTAGTTTTCTGACTTCATTACGATGCTGGAGCGCTTCCCAATATAAAGTCGTGTGTGTGTGTGTGTGTGCGCACGCCCGTGTGTGTGTGTGTGTGTATTTAGTTGAAAACAGTTAAAGTTCAAAGTATTGCCTATCTTGAAGATGGTGGGGTAGCATCACAAAGCGGTTAGCATTGAGTCTCTGGACCGACTTCGATTCCAGTCTCTGCAGCAGCAGTGATCACTTAGTGAAGAATGCTTAGGGTAGTTGGCCAGGATCCTGAATATCAAAATCTTCAGCAGCAGCTCCCACCAGGACTTATCTCAGAAAACTGCTGACTGCCTGGGTCTGGAGCTCGGCAAGGTAGTGACTAAGAAATTCAGCAACTAGGAGACCTGTGTGGAAATTGGCGAAAGTGTACGTGGAGAGAATGTCTTCATCATTTGGAGTGGTTGTGGTGAAATCAACAATAATTTAATGGCACCTTTAATCATGATTAATACCTGCAAGATTGTTTCAGCCAGCCAGCTTACTGCAGTCATCCCATGTTTCCCTTATGCCCAGCAGGATAAGAAAGACAAGAGTTGGGTGACAATCTCAGCCAAGCTTGTTGCAAATATGCTATCTGTAGCAGGTGCAGATCATATTATCACCATGGACCTATGTGCTTCTCAAATTCAGGGTTTTTTTGATATCCCAGTGAACTACCTGTATGCAGACCTAGGTGTCCTGAAGTGGATAAGGGAGAATATCTCTGAGCTGAAGAACTGCACTATTGTCTCATCTGATGCTGGTGGAGCTAAGGGAGTGAACTCCATAGAAGACAGGCTGAATGTGGACTTTGCCTTGATTCACAAAGAACGCCAATTAAGTGGATCGCATGGTGCTTGTGGGAGATGTGAAGGATCTGGTGGCCATCCTTGTGGATGACATGGTTGACACTTGTGGCACAATCTGCCATGCAGCTGACAAACTTCTCTTAGCTGGAGTCACCAGAGTTTATGCTATCTTGACTCACAGTATCTTCTGTGGTCCAGCTATTTCTCACATCAACAACGCATGCTTTAAAGCAGTAGTAGTCACCAATACCATAACCCAGGACGACAAGATGAAGCACTGCTCCAAAATACAGGTGATCGACATCTCTATGATCCTTGCAGAAGCCATCAGGAAAACTCACAATGAAGAATCCGTTTCTTACCTATTCAGTCATGTCCCTTTATAACACAGTTACTTCTGAGGTTTTTTAAGAATAAAATCCATCCCACCCCTTGTTTTCCCTTGGTATTTGATGACAAATTCAGAAGACCCAGCTTACTGCAGTGTAGCTTTCAATATCCCACATCAGGTATATCTGAGCTTATCCGAAATGGAGAAAGACGGGTTGAGATTAACTGCTGGGACTTCCTACCTGCACTGTCTCATTCTGGCTTCCTTGATGATTTTGTGAGTCTTGCAGCTTTAACCAGAGCTCAGCTGTTACAAGATTTCAGACTTTTGAGGATATTGTGTGGGGGTGTCTGACTGTGATTGGAGAAGCTCAGACTACTTTGCATGTGAATGCTTCAGGGTTTTCTTTGTTGAGAACAACCAGCAACAAAGCCAACCCATGTGTGAGCGGTTCTCCCCAGGGTCTATGCGAAATTACAGCAAGAGCCCTGGGCAACCCCAAACCTAGTCCCAGTGGCTAAGCACCCTGTAAGGCAGGAACAGGCAGTTGGACTTGAGCAGCCATGGGGTGGGGGGTGGGGGGTAGTGGAGGACGGAAGCAGCACAGTGCAGCAAATGTTTCTTGGGAGGAAGAAGCCTGATTCATCATCATCTGCTTGACTACGTAGCTTGGATTCTCTTTTGTACCTATTCCTTTGATTTGGCTTTACCTTCATCCGTCTTGATCCTTTCCTGGCCAAATATCCTCTTGGGTCCAAAGGAACACTGCACCATAGTCTTCTGGAAAGCAAATGTGCTTCCTGCTATGTAATCGCTAACATTCACATTACATGATTTGCTGTAGCTTGATCTTCCTTAGCCTACTACCCGTGTGGCAGTAGGTTTTAGGTGGTCTCATAGTGCCTTTTGATTAATTTAAGTATTTAATTACCATCTTCCTTCTTTGGATCTACTTGGCATTTCAAATGAACAGAGATTTCTGTTTTTAAAAAGAAAAAAAAAGCCAGGCGCGGTGGCTCACGCCTGTAATCCAGCACTTTGGGAGGCCGAGGCGGGCGGATCACGAGATCAAGAGATCGAGACCATCCTGGCTAACACAGTGAAACCCCATCTCTACTAAAAATACAAACAATTAGCCAGGTGGCGGTCGCCTGTAGTCCCAGCTACTCAAGAGGTTGAGGCAGGAGAATGGCATGAACCTGGGAGGCGGAGCTGGCAGTGAGCCAAGACCGGTCACTGCATTCCAACCTGGATGACAGAGCAAGACTCCACCTCAAAAAAAAAAAAAAAAAAAAAAAAAAAAGATAGACATAGGCCGGGCGCGATGGCTCACGCCTGTAATCCAGCACTTTGGGAAACCAAGGTGGGCAGATCACCTGAGGTCAGGACTTCAAGACCAGCCTGACCAACATGGTGAAACCCCATCTCTACTAAAAATACAAAAATACAAGCATGTTGGTGCACACTTGTAATCCCAGCTACTCAGAAGGCTGAGACAGGAGAATTGCTTGAACCCAGGAGGCAGAGGTTGCAGTGAGCCGAGATTGCACCATTGCACTCCAGCCTGGGCAATATGAGTGAAACTCTGTCTCAAAAAAAAAAAAAAGATTGATGTTATTGGCTCTTGTAGAGGAAACTAATAAAGTGTCTGTATCTGAGTGATTTGAGGTCTTTAAAAAAAAAAAACAAAAAAAGTACTGCCTATCTTGGTCTTGTCATTTTGTTACTTAACTACATTATTTGAAAGGACAGGGGCCGGCCAGGCACAATGGCTCACACTTGTAATACCAGCTCTTTGGGAGACTGAGGCGGGTGGATCACCTGAGGTCAGGAGTTCAAGACCAGCCTAGCCAACATGGTGAAACCCCATCTCTACTAAGAATACAAAAATTAGCCGGGCGTGGTGGCGTACACCTGTGGTCCCAGCTACTCAGGAGGCTGAGGCAGGAGAATTGCTTGAACCTGGGAGGCAGAGGTTGCAGTGAGCCAAGATCATGCCACTGCACTCCAGCTTGGGTGACAGAGGAAGACTCCATCTCAAAAAAAAAAAAAAGGAAAAGAACATTTACTTTATCCACTATTACCAAGTGGATGCTGGAGTAGGTGCTTTCGCTGTGTGATCTTATTTAACCATTAAAAAAAGACATACATTAATAACTAAACTAGAAATTTAATATCCATAGCCACCATATTTTGAGAAAGCTAGACTACAAGTTAGTT
The DNA here is from genome assembly GCF_009764315.1 of Trachypithecus francoisi. Lineage (NCBI taxonomy): Eukaryota > Metazoa > Chordata > Mammalia > Primates > Cercopithecidae > Trachypithecus > Trachypithecus francoisi. The sequence continues at coordinate 2,663,856 of NW_022681444.1, forward strand.
ATCTAGGGCCACCATAGTTCTCTATGCAGTCCATTAGCAATCTACAAATTACTTTTCCAAAAATGCTGGCTTTACCTCATTTGTGACCTTTGCTCCAAAAAGCCAACCTGCTCCTCGCGGACTGATAGCCCAAGTATCCACATCTTCAGGATCTGACCAAACCAGATCACAAAATGCTCCTTTATGAGGAATTTCCTGATTCCGTTCGATGGTTCGAATTTGATCCAGTGTTTTGATATCAGGAGATAAACCACCATGGACACACAAAATCTGCTCATCTATTAACTAGCAAAAAAGGATAACGAAGAGTTGAACATATAACCTCAGGCATATCTAAATTCATCAATGAATACTAAAGATATCAACATAATTGAGATGACAACTAGATAAAAATATGCAATGTGTTATTGGCAGGAACATACATGAGACTTTAAAAATAGAAACTTACAGCTGCTACTGTGAGCATGTCAAAAACTTTGGTACAGTATCTCCAGGCATTAGCATTTCCATATTTGGTTTGGCACTCATCTGTGAAAGAAACAGAAGGGTTTTAATTAATGAATCTGCCAATAAAAATAAACAATATATCCAATACTAAAGCAGCCTTCAGTACAACAGAAATTCAGCTTAAACTAGGACAGCAAGATATGACACATATTTAGTCCTACTAGGACCTCCACATAGAGCCAAAAGAACACTACTGACCAACTCTCTACAGTTATATGTCCCTTAACCATGGGGATACATTCTGAAAAATGCATTGTTAGGTGATTTCGTCATTGTGTGAACATCATCACATATCCTTACTAAACCTAGATGGTCTAGCCTACTACACACCTAAGCAATATGATATAGCCTATTGCTCCTAGGCTATAAACTTGTGAAGCATGTCACTGTACTAAATATTGTAAGGAAATAGTAACACAAGGGTAAGTATTTGTGCAATAGGAATTTTTCAACTCCGTTATATCTACGGGACCACTGTTATATATACAGTCCATCATCGACTGAAATGTCACTATGTGGCACATGACTGTATTTCCTAAGGATGTAGTACTGCTCTTCATTCCTGGAATGGACCTAAGAAGCAGCTGAAATTATTAACCAAAATGTTATCATTAGAAGAGTCAATACAAATTTCACACAACCTGAAGCAAATGTTTTTACAGTTATGTTAATATTAGGTAATTCTGGTAAACAGATAAATTTATTTAAGGAGACCATTCTAGCAGGATAATCAGATCAAACAAATTAGAGGACCTTTAGTTATAGGAACATGAGTAATTCCTAACTCTTCTCAGGGCTAAGTTATCTCTTCTGAGATTTTCTGCAAATTGTCCAACTAAACACTTGAGCTTCAATGGATCACAACTGAGGACAGATTGCCAGTCAGGTTCTTACAAATTCTCAGTTGAACACTCTTTCTGCTGCCTCCATAGCTTTTTGTTTTTGAGACAAGGTCTCACTCTGTTGCCCAAGTTGGAATACAGTGGCGCAATCAGCAGTGGCAAGATCACAGCCTCAACCACCTGGGCTCAAGCGATCCTACCACCTCAGCCTTCCGAATAGCTAGAACTACAGGCATGTGCCACCACATCTGACTAATTTTATTTCTGGTACAGATGGGGGGTCTCCCTATGTTGTCCAGGCTGGTCTTGAACTCTTGAGTTCAAGCAATCCTCCTACCTCAGCCTCCCACAGTGCTGAGATTACAGATGTGAGCCACTATACCCTGACTGTCTACATAGTTAATAGGGTACACACTTCTTCTGCTAATACCATGGAAGCTCTGCACTTTGACTTCTTCCATAATTTTAGAAAAAAAAAACCTGACATACCACTATTGCCTTAAGTGAAGCTGAAAATGATATAGGAAAGAAGTCTGCAGGTTATGACCACTCCCCAAGATTTTCTCAATTATATATCTATGTGAAGCAAGATTGTTATGTAAACTTGGCATAAGAGAGCCCTAACAATGAGCTCAGTTTGCAGGCAGGGATCTTGAACTTGGCTCTATAGTAACTGTCCAGTATGTGTTTATCAGTGTGAACTGAAGGCCCAGTGTAAAGTTATATAGGGATATCTTATTCCTTTAAAATCAATGTAAGTCTTATAAAAACTAAAATTATCTTATTCCTGAGGAGCTGTTAAGCTTCATTTTATTAAACAAAACCATACAACACCACTACAAGAACAGAGCTCTGGGAACAAGAAAGTTCAATACTAGATTTTGTGTTGCTGTCATTTTCCTCAGTCAAGGCACCTGGATTAAAATGTCCTCCTTCCTCACCCCATTTTTTCCCCTTTAGCCCTACATTGATGAAAGCTGGGCGAATTCTGGAGTATAACTGTATATATAAAAACAGTCACATATAAAAAACATATCATATATTAGTCATATATAACTATGCGTTTTATATATTATGCATGTAGCATTAGTTACATATATATAGTAGGTATGTGTGTTTTGATAACATTAGCTTTAGTATTTTCACTGAGCTAATATCATAGTATGGTATCCAAAATATTGATTATTTTGCAAAAGAATCCAAAAGTTGTATTTCAATTGGTGTTTATTTTGTGAATGAAAATAAGAAGTAACTTGTAGAAAGGAGACAATTATCTAACTTTACAAGTATTTAAGAAATTATATAGGCCGGGTGCGGCGGCTCAAGTCTGTAATCCCAGCACTTTGGGAGGCCGAGACGGGTGGATCACGAGGTCAGGAGATCAAGACCATCCTGGCTAACATGATGAAACCCCGTCTCTACTAAAAAAAATACAAAAAATTAGCCGGGCGAGGTGGCGGGCGCCTGTAGTCCCAGCTACTCGGGAGGCTGAGGCAGGAGAATGGCGTGAACCCGGGAGGCGGAGCTTGCAGTGAGCTGAGATCCGGCCACTGCACTCCAGCCTGGGCGACAGAGCGAGACTCCGTCTCAAAAAAAAAAAAAAAAAAATTATATAAAAACAATTATCAAAATTTCTCTAATTGATAATGGCAGACAAACTGAAGAGTAAGAGAGTTCAGAGTATCTTTGTTTTGTTTTGTTTTGAGACAGAGTCTCGCTCTGTCACCCAGGCTGGAGTGCAATGGCATAATCTCGGCTCACTGCAACCTCCACCTCCCAGGTTCAAGCGATTCTCCTGCCTCAGCCTCCCGAGTAGCTGGGACTACAGGCAAGTGCCACCATGCCCAGCTAATTTTTGTATTTTTTGTAGAGATGGGGTTTCACCATGTTAGACAGGATGGTCTCAATCTCCTGACCTCATGATCTGCCTGCCTTGGCCTCCCAAAGTGCTGGGATTACAGGCATGAGCCAACACGTGCAGCCCAGCCTATCTTTATAAGGACAGAAGATAATTCAAACTATAAAATTTAAAACTAAAGGGTTCTGCAATTAATGTTTCCAAATCTCTCAATATCTGCCTTAATTGTGCTCAAGGAAAATCCAAATTCATAATCTTGATAATTATATTTCCTTCAACGGCGTTCCTAATAAGCACTCTCTCTCTCTCTCTCTCTGTAACTTTCAACCAAATAAATGTTTTAGAGAAGTAGCTATTTTGCTTTTTTTTCTTTCTTGAGACATAGTCTCGCTCAGTTGCCCAGATTGGAGTACAATGGCGCGATCTTGGCTCACTGCAACCTCCGCCTCCTGGGTTCAATCAATTCTCCCTGCCTCAGCCTCCCAAGTAGCTGGGATTACAGGCCCCCACCACCATGCCCGGCTAACTTTTGTATTTTCAGTAGAGATGGGGTTTAGTTGGTCAGACTGGTCTCGAACTCCTGACCTTGGGTGATCCACCTGCCTCAGCCTCCCAAAGTGCTGGGATTACAGGGGTGAGCCACTGCGCCTGGCCTATTTTGCTTTTTATGACTAAGTTCTGCTTCTGATCCCTGAGATCCTAGCATTCTCGGGAGTGATCATACAGAGATATATGTAAAAGGATGTGTAACAGCAGCTTAAAAACAACTCTAAAATTCAATGATAGAGAAAAAACTGATACATCAATTATGGTACATCCATATGGTATATGATGCAGCTATAAACATAACAATAAAGTCAAAAAATCAGGTATGACCCCATTTTAGTGTGTGTTTGTACATATATAAACACACATAAATACACACACACACAAAATAGATGAGAATGGACTCTCCAATTTGTGCAGAACATTCACCTTCAGCAGATTCTAGATTCCCACTCCAAAATATTTTGATTACTAAATCTGTGGTGAGGCCCAGCAATCTACATTTTTTTGTTTTGTTTTGTTTTTTTGAGACGGAGGCTCACTATGTTGCCAGGCTGGAGTACTATGGTGTGATCTTGGCTCACCATAACCTCTGACTCCTTGGTTCAAGCGATTGTCCTGCCTCAGCCTCCCGAGTAACTGGGATTACATGGATGCACCACCACGCCCAGCTCAGTTTTGTATTTTTAGAAGAGATGGAGTTTTACCATATTGGCCAGGATGGTCTCGATCTCCTGACTTTGTGATCCGCCCGCCTCAGCCTCCCAAAGTGCTGTGATTACAGGCGTGAGCCACCCCACCCAGCCCATAATCTACATTTTTAACGAGAACCCAGGTGATTCCAGCAAGGTAAACTAAGGACTACACTTTGAGGCACAGATCTAGAAAGATGCACACCAAAAAGTTAACAGTAATCTCTCCAGCATAAGATTTTCAATTGTTGGGGAGGAGGAAGGAGTGAGAATGTGGGGAAAATAATATACATAAAGCATGTGTATGACTTGTGTAGCTTTGTTTTCCAAAGAGGAGAGTAAAATAATATTCATAATCAGAGAAATAGGAGTTCTTACCATAAAATCCATAGACCTGTGTTATCTGTCTACTCTCATGATTTCCTCGCAAAAGTGTAATACGATCAGGCCATTTAGCCTTCAATGCAAGAAGGTAAGTGAAGGTCTCCAAACTATAGTAACCTCTGTCTACAAAATCACCCTGTGAAGTAAAAGTGTACAGTTACAAACAATACGATAGCCACAATATTCTTTTCAAATTATATCAAACTGCACAAACTCATGGTTCATAACTACAATAAAGAGTTACATACTGAAATATTTGGAAATTTGATTTTAACAAAAATTAAAATAGAAGTAAACAAACTGTTTCTATTAAATGTTTATAGAAACAAGACTTTGGACTCCAGGGAAACCTACAAGAATCTGCTGTGCCATTCTCTCAAGAACTTTCCCTGAAAAACCACCATTTTCTCGCTTTTTTTTTTTTGAGACAGAGTATCACTCTGTCGCCCAGGCTGGAGTGCAGTTGCGCAATCTCGGCTCACTGCAACCTCCACCTCCTGGGTTCAAGTGATTCTCCTGCCTCAGCCTCCTGAGTAGCTGGGATTACAGACGCACACCGACACCACACCTGGCTAATTTTTCTATTTTTAGCAGAGACGGCGGTTTCACCATGTTGGTCAGGCTGGTCTGAAACTCCTGACCTTGTGATCTGCCCACCTCGGCCTCCCAAAGTGCTGGGATTATAGGCGTGAGCCACAATACCTGGCAAAACCACCATTCTTTTCAATCCTCTATTACCTACATTAGTTGATTTGGTCATCTGTTAACCAGTATTTTTTAAGTAATTTAATTTTTAAAAATTCAATTTTTTTTTTTTTAGAGATGGGGGTCTCACTATGTTGCCCAGAGTGGTCTAGAACTCCTGAGCCTAAACAATCATCCCACCTCAGCCTCCAAGTAGCTGGGACTACAGGTGTGCACCACCATGCCCAGATAAAATAATTTTCTATTTTAAGAAATCATTTTAACTGTATTGGAAGAACTGCCTACTTGAAGAAAAAAAAATTTTTTGTAAAAACAAATACTATAATTATAACAGCGTTCTAGGTTCAGTTTTGCATTTAACAACCATATATGATAATATACTATTTACACTTCCCATTAATGTCTGACTTGGGCCAATATTACACCAATAGGAAAACAACTGAAAGAAAAGTGGCCGAGTGCGGTGGCTCATGTCTGTAATCCCATTACCTTGGGAGGCCGAGGCGGGCAGATTAGGAGGTCAAGAGATACTGACCATCCTGGCCAACATGGTGAAACCCCGTCTCTAGTAAAAATACAAAAATTAGCTGGGCATGGTGGCACGCGCCTGTAATCCCAGCTACTCAGAAGGCTGAGGCAAGAGAATCATTTGAACCCAGGAGGCAGAGGTAGCAATAAGCTGATCACACCTGCACTCCAACCTGGCAACAGAGCGAGACTCTGTTTCAGAAAAAAAAAAAAAAGAATAGGAAAGTGACCCAGAAACTTTCAGAAGGAAAGATAATGAGAGAAGGATCCAGAAAAAGTTCAACAGTAACACTACATCCCAAAAGAAAAGCAAATATCTACCTTAATAGCAAATGTATATGTGTGTATATTCATCCATCCATAGATTAACAAGAGATAAAAATTAATGCTTGAAAAGTTTGAATAAATAATAGTCAATTGACAATTTATACCTTAAACCAGGGGTTCTGGGTTATTTTTATGCCCACCCATTACTGATAGCTACTACCCAACCCTATCTACAGTGGCTTACTAAGGCAATTAATTAGAGGACATAGTTAAATGTAGAAAAGTACACAATCACCTTGATATGGTTTGGCTGTGTCCCCACCCAAATCTCATCTTGAATTCCCACATGTTGTGGGAGGGACTCGGTGGGAAGTAATTGAATCATGGGGGCAAGTCTTTCCTGTGCTGTTCTCATGATAGTAAGTCTCATGAGATCTGATGGTTTTAAAAACAAGAGTTCCCTGCACAGTCTCTCTCTCTCTCTTTGCCTGCTGCCATCCATGTAAGATGTGACTTGGTCCTGCCTGCCTTCTGCATGATTATGAGGCCTCTCCAGCCATGTGAAACTGTAAGTCCATTAAACCTCTTTCTTTTATACATTGCCCAGTCTCGGGTATGTCTTTATCAGCAGCATGAAAATGGACTAATACACACTTTTTCATACACTGAAATGGGGACTGTCACATGGCAAAAAATTATTATGCAATTTACATTTAATAAGTCAGATCCTTTCCATGTTAAACAAGCACTTGATATCAGTGGTGTTTACATACCATAAATATGTAGTTTGTGTCAGGAACCTGACCTCCAGTTCTGAACAGTTCACAAAGGTCATAAAACTACAAAAGAAATGCAATATATGCTGATTACAAATTCCTGTTAAGAAGCAAAACAACAAAACTGAGAGTGAAATGTGTAAAGAAGCAGTTAAGAGGACTCCAAATATTTACATTTTTAAGAAATAAAGTGTAAGCCAAACTGCCAAGCACACGGTTCTCACGACTAAAAAAAGCACTAAATAAAGCTCACAGTTACCATAAAACCACTACTAGATCATTATCATAGGCTTCCCTTTCTCATTTTCTTTCATACATCTCCCCATCTATCTCTTGAGAATTCTGACATCCTTTATAAATTGTCTAATTTCTCAGTAAGCTAATTTAACAGCCAACTCAAATTCTGTATCTATTTTAATGAGACAAAAGATTAAGGAAACAAGTGGGTATCTCTTTTTCTTCCAAACTGAACTTACATGACACTTCGCAGTGTCATACAGAGATATTCCCACATTCTGCAGTTAAGAGTCATGTACCCTCAGGCTCCACAGCCATGGAGTCTCTTCTCAATGATCAGTTAAAAAAAAAAAATTACATATTTCATCATTTTTTGTTTCTTTTTTAAGACAGGGTCTGGCTCTGTTACCCAGGCAGGAATGGAGTGATGCAATCATAACTCACTGCCGCCTCAAACTCCTGGGTTCAAGCGATCCTCCTACCTTGCCCTCCTCAATAGCTAGGAGCACAGTTACACACCACCATGCCCAGCAAATTTTTATAGAGACAGGGCCTCACTCTTTTGCCCAAGCTAGTCTCAAACTACTGGCTTCAGGCAATTCTCCCACCTCAGCCTCCCAAAATGCTGGGACTACAAGTGCGAGCCATGACACCCAATCATATTTCTTTTTTTATTTTTCAGAGTCTCACTCTGTCGCCCAGGCTGGAGTGCAGTGGCCATCTCAGCTCACTGCAAGCTCTTCCTCCTGGGTTCACGCCATTCTCCTGCCTTAACCTCCCAAGTAGCTGGGACTACAGGCGCCCGCCACCACGCCTGGCTTGCTTTTTTTTTGTATTTTTAGTAGAGACAGGGTTTCACCATGTTAGCCAGGATGGTCTCGATCTCCTGACCTCATGATCCACCCACCTCGGCCTCCCAAAGTGCTGGGATTACAGGCGTAAGCCACTGTGCCCAGCAATACCCAATCATATTTCATCATATTTCTATTTGACTGAAATGTGGTAACTCACAAATTGTGCATTTGTCAAATTTCAATCAACTCAATTATTATCCTAGCCCTAATTTCCAAAGAAAGCATTATAGTTTTTCTGGGAAAAAAAAATGATTTTGGATTAAGGGAACTGACTACAATACACTGGACCAACTACAACTAACAATTTCTAACACATTCATCTTTTACAGTTGAAATAAAATTATCATTTAAGCTTTAAACACTTAATAGGAATCTTAGTCAAAGTGAAGAAAACTGAAAGTGAAATATTAACTACTGAAAGAAATAAAGTAACACCCTTTACAACAATGTTCCATAAGTCTAAAAAGTCAGACCAAAAAAAAAAAAAACCTTTAGATAGGTATAAAATGTATCTATCTTCTGAAAATTAGCTAACAGGCCGGGCTGCTCACACCTGTAATCCCTGAACTTCGGGAGCTCACGCCTGTAATCCCAGCACTTTGGGAGTCCCAGGCAGGTGGATCACTTGAGGTCAGGAGTTCCAGACCAGCTTAGCCAACATGGTGAAATCCCATCTCTACTAAAAATACAAAAATTATCCAGGCATGGTGGCCTGCACCTGTAATCCCAGCTACTTGGGTGGCTGAGGCACAAGAATTGCTTGAGCCCAGGAGACAGAGGTTGCAGTGAGCCAAGATCATGCCACTGCACTCCAGCCTGGGCAACAAAGCAAGATTCCGTCTCAAAAAAAAAAAAAAAAAAAAAAAGGCGTGTTATGGTCCAGGAACAGTGGTGGCTCACACTTGTAATCCCAGCACTATGGGAGGCCGAGGCAGGTGGATCACCTGAGGTCAGGAGTTCGAGACCAGCTGGGTCTAACATGGTGAAACCCCGTCTCTACTAAAAATACAAAAATTAGCCGGGCGTGGTGGTGGGCACCTGTAATCAATCCCTGCTACTTGGGAGGCTGAGGCTGGAGAATCACTTGAACTTGAGAGGTGGAGGTTGCAGTGAGCCAGGATCACGCCACTGCACTCCAGCCTGGGTGACAGAGCGAGACCTCGTCTCAAAAAAAATAAAAAATAAAAAAAATGTGGGCCAGGTGTGGTGGCTCACTCATAGTAATCTCAGCAATTTGGGAGACTGAGGTGGGTGGATCACCTGAAGTCAGGAGTTAAAGACCAGCCTGGCCAACAGGGCAAAACCCAGTCTTTACTAAAAATACAAAAATTAGTCAAACGTGGTGGCGGGTACCTGTAGTCCCAGCTACCTAGGGAAGCTGAGGCAGGAGAATCACTTGAACCCAGAAGACAGAGGTTGCAGTGAGCCAGGATGGTGCCATTGTACTCCAGCCTGGATGACAGAGCAAGATTCTGTCTCAAAAAAAAAAAAAAGTGTTACGACATCATTTAAAAAATCAAAAGAAACAGCTTTCATGACTAACGTAAGTGAATATCTTAAATTAAGATCTAGCAACTCAAGGACCTTACGAGGTCATGAATAATAATTATGATGAAAACCACGTAGCAAAATGCAAAAATCATTAGGGAAAAGAATGGAACACAAAACAATACCTATAATATAACTATACAATTCCATTATGTAAAAAATTGAGTAGGTATATACACAAAGTCAGGAAGTGAACATTAAAAAGTTTTAAAAGTCAGGTTTTCTATAAAAATATGATAGAAGAGTATCCTTAAACTTTTCTATTGATGTTTACAGATATCTGTTCTTTTTTTTTTTTTTCTGAGACGGAGTCTCACTGTTGCCCAGGCTGGAGTGCAATAGCACGATCTCGGCTCACTGCAACCTCCGCCTCCCGGGTTCAAGCGATTCTCCTGCCTCAGCCTCCCGAGTAGCTGGGATTACAGGCGCATGACAACAGGCCCAGCTAATTTTTGTATTTTTAGTAGAGACGGGCTTTCACCATGTTGGTCAGGCTGGTCCTGAACTCCTGACCTTGTGATCTGCCCACCTCGGCCTCCCAAAATGTTGGGATTATAGGCGTGAGCCACTGCACCCGGCCAGGTATCTATTCTTAAACAAAAGCTTTTAAAGTCTATATTTACCAGACACACAGGCAGACAATTAAATATTCTATGTCAGTGATACATAGGTTCCCATTTCCTGAGAACTTGGGCAATCCTTTTCCTTTTTTTTTTTTGAGATGGAGTTCTGTTCTTGTTGCCCAGGCTGGAAAGCAATGGCACGATCTCAGTTCACTGCAACCTCCACCTCCCGGCTTCAAGTGATTCTCCTGCCTCAGCCTCCTGAGTAGCTAGGATTACAGGCGCCTGCCACTGCGCCCCCGCTAATTTTTGTGTTTTTAGTAAAGACAGGGTTTCACCATGTTGGCCAGGCAGATCTCGAACTCCTGACCTCAGGTGATCCACCCGCTTGGGTCTCCCAAATGCTAGGATTATAGGTGTGAGCCACCACGTCCAGCCCTATTTTCATCCTACATTACTAGCCACCTACCTCATCGTCAAATAAAATCAACCGTCTACTCTATGTCTCTCTCTCTCCCTCTTTTTTTATTTTTTGAGACAGAGTCACGCTCTGTTACCCAGGATGGAATTCAGTGGTGCAATCTCGGTTCACTGCTGCCTCCGGCTCCCAGGTTCAAGCAACCCTCCTGCCTCAGCCTCCCGAGTAGCAGGGACTACAGGCACGTCCTACTACACCTGCCTAATTTCTGTATTTTTTTGTAGAGAAACGGTTTTGCCACATTGGCCAGGCTGGTCTTAAACCCCTGACCTCAGGTAATCCACCGGCCTCGGCCTCCCAAAGTACTAGGATTACAAGCGTGAGCCACAGCACCCAGCTACTCTGTTTTTCATATTTCAGACACTCTGCTCCCATTTTAAACCAAAAACAATCTTGAGAAGTAGATTTTTTTTTCTTTAATTATCATTATTTTTTAGATGGAGTCTCACTATATTGCCCAGGCTGGTCTCAAACTTTTGGGATCAAGCAATCCTTCCACCTCAGCCTCCTGAGTAGCTGGAACTACAGGTAAGTACCACTTTACCCAGCCTGGAAAGTAGATTTTTTTTTTTTTTTTTTTTTTTCTGAGATGGAGTCTCACTCTGTCAGCCAGATTGGAGTGCAGTGGCATGATCTCAGCTCACTGCAACCTCCGCCTCCCCGGTTCAAGCAACTCTGCTGCTTAGCCTCCTGAGCAGTTGCGAATATAGGCATGTGCTACCACGCCCAGCTACTTTTTGTATTTTTAGTAGAGACGGGGTTTCACCACGTTGGCCACGATCGTCTCAATCTCTTGATCTCGTGATCCGCCCACCTTGGCCTCCCACAGTGCTGGGATTACAGGCATGAGCCACCGCGCCCGTCTGGGAAGTGGAATTTTTTTCATCAGAGGCAAGGAAACATCCAGTGTGCCCAGTAGTTCTCAAACTTTTTTGTCTCAGGATTAATTTGTGATCTTAAAAACCAGAAGTCCTCAAAATCTGTTATGTAAGTTTTACAAATCAGTATTTACCATATTAGAGATTAAAACTCAGAAGTTTTAAATATTTAAATTAATTTTTAAAAAGTAATAACATAGGCCAGGCACGGTGACTCACACCTGTAATCCCAGCTACTTGGGAGGCTGAGGCAGGAGAATCGCTTGAACCTGGGAGGCCGAGGTTGCAGTGAGCCATGATCACACCATTGCACTCCAGCCTGGGTGACAAGAGTGAAACTCCATCTCAAAAAAAAAATCAATAACATACCCATCAAAAAGTATCACAAACACATTTTAAATAAAATAAAAATTGTTTAGTAAGAGGAGAATTCACATTGTTTTACATTTTCACAAATCTCTTTAATGTCTGGCTAAATAGAACATGGCTAGTCACATAACTTGCCTCTGCATTCAGTCTGTTGGGATATATTGAGTAAAGCAGATGAGGAAAATCCAGCTTCACACAGATAAGCAGTTATAAAAGGAAGGAGTATTTTAATAACATTTTCAGGTAACTGTGCATATTCTTTTAATACTGTACCAAAATTTGACAAGTGGCAGTTTATGAAACTTAAAAGTTAATCAATCGCAATATGAAATCTGAAACCATAATAGTGATCTTCTTTTTCTTTTTGAGACACGGTCTAGCTCTATTGCCCAGGCTGGAGTGCAATGGCACATTCTCGACTCAGTGCAACCTCCACCTCCCAGGTTCAAGCAATTCTCATGCCTCAGTCACCTGAGTAGCTGAGATTACAGGCGCATACCTCCATACCTGGCTAATTTTTGTATTTTTAGTACAGACAGGGTTTCACCATGTTACTCAGGCTGGTCTCAAACTCCTGGGCTCAAGCGATCTGCTTGCCACGGCCTCTCAAAGTGCTGGGCTTACAGGTGTGAGTCACCACGCCCGGCCTATATCAGTGATCTTTCATACTCTGTTACATTTGTTATCTTACACTTTGAGTAAATGGTAAACTAGTAATTTGAAAAATGAAAATGACATTGCATTTTATATCATCAAAAAACCATATTCGTTAATATCACTTCTCATCTCATCTCAGGAAAGTATCGGAAACTGTTAGCCTCATAGTGGTGGACTCAGATTTTCCAAAATTCCTATTTTTCATCAGTAAATTCAATTTTCGTCATCGGCAACAAACACTGTCAATTGTTCTCCTTGAAGTGACTGGCTCACTTCCTTCACTTTTGCAAATATAGTTGCCAAATACCCAAGTCTAAATAATCACAGTTTGTCAGTCATTCTCAAGTAAAAATAGTGTTCCATAAAAAAGCTGTTATTTTAACTCATGACTCAAAGAATTTCACAAGTACTTTTCTTTCCTTTTCTTTTGATTTTTTTTTTTTTTTTTTTTTTTTGAGACAGAGTCTCACTCTGTCACCCAGGCTGGAGTGCAATGGTACTATCTCAGCTCACTGCAACATCTGCCTCCCGGGTTCAAGCAATTTTCCCTGACTTAGCCCCTGACTAGCTGGGATTACGGGCACCCGCCACCACACCTGGCTAATTTTTGTATTTTGTAGTAAAGATGGGGTTTTGCCATGTTGGCCAGGCTGATCTTGAACTCCTGACCTCAGGTGATCTGCCCGTCTTGGCCTTCCAAAGTGCTGGGATTACAGGTGTGAGCCACCGTGACCAACCCACAAGTACTTTTCCTTGAGTAAACCATCTTTCTTCAGCATGCAGCAGATATGCTTTACGCATACTTCCCATTTCATCACACAGACTTTTTTCTTTTTCTTTTTAGATGAGGTCTCACTCTTGCCCAGGCTGGAGTGCAGTGGCACAATAATAGCTGACTGCAGCAGCCTCAAACTCCTGGGCTCAAGCAATGCTCCCACCACCTTAGCCTCTTGAGTGGCTAGGACTTACAGATTCAGACCACCAATCCTGGCTAATTTTTTTTTTTTTTAAGAGATGGGAGCTAGGTGCAGTGGATCACACCTGTAGTCCCAGCACTTTGGGAGGCTGAGGCAGGTGGATCACAAGAGGCCAGGGGTTCGAGACCAACCTGGCCAACATGGCAAAATCCCATCTCTACTAAAAATACAAAAATTAGCCAGGCGTGGTGGTGCACACCTGTAGTCCCAGCTACTCAGAATGCTGAGGTACAAGAATCACTTGAACCCGGCAGGCAGAGGCTGCACTGAGTTGAGATCACACCACTGCACTCCAGCCTGGGTGACATAGCGAGACCCTGTCCCCCGCCAAAAGAAAGAAAGAAAGAAAGGCTGGGCACAGTGGCTCACGCCTGTAGTCCCAGCACTTTGGGAGGCCAAGACAGGAGGATCACATGAGGTCAGGGGTTCAAGACCAGCCTGGGCAACATATAGAAACCCTATCTCAACTAAAACTACAAAAAAATTAGCCAGTCATGGTGGCATATTCCTGTAATCTCAGCTACTCAGGAGGCTGAGGCAGGAGAATCACTTGAACCCGGGAGGCAGAGGCTGCAGGTTGCAGTGAGCCAAGATTGTGCCGTTGCTCTCCAGCCTGGACAAGAGCAAAACTCTGTCTCAAAAAAAAAAAAAATTTTTTTTTTGTTTAGACATGGGGAGTCTCAGGCTGGATGCAGTGGCTCACACCTGTAATCCCAGCACTTTGGGAGGCTGAGGCAGGTGGATCACCTGAGGTCAGGAGTTTGAGATGGGAGGTCTCACTTGGTTGCCCAGGCTGGTCTAGAACCCACGGCTTCAAGCGATCCTCCCACCTTAGCCTCCCAAAGTGCTGGGATTATAGGCATGAGCCATCATGCCCAGCCAGACTTTTTAAATAATGTATATTCTAAAGGATTGAGAGTTAAGTGAAACTGGCATTTTATTTTACTGTGCAGGCATGTTGGTGAAGAACTCAATGATAATCAGCTTATTCTAGTGTTTTTCCCTTGATTCATGCTAAGGCACGAGCAATTTAACCCTCCATTGCCTCTGTACCTCCTTAGAGACCCAAGGATCCACAGGCCACACTTAACAAATTTGTGAGCTAGCTGAAATGGCTTCTTAAATAGCTAATATATAGCCAAGCCAAGATTTAAACCAAGTTGTATCTGACACTGAAATCTATAACTCCTCACTATATTACACAGCTTCAATGCTTCTCAGCACAACATGCTTGCTAACATGTTTATTCATACTCAAAACCCAATCCTGCAATTCCAGAACAGGCCCCGGAGGAAGATAAGTCCCAAAGGATATATTTTACATCATATTTAATCAGTCAATAGCTATTTAGAGGCTCAAATCCCATGTTTCTGATTAGTAATCATTTTTTGTGTGTGTTTTTGTTTTTTTGAGACAGAGTTTCATTCTTGCTGCCCAGGCTGGAGTGCAATGGCGCGATCTGGGCTCACCACAACCTCTGCCTTCCAGGTTCAAGCGATTCTCCTGCCTCAGCCTCCCAAGTAGCTGCGATTATAGGCACCCGCCACCACGCCTGGTTAATTTCTGTATTTTTAGTAGAGATGGGGTTTCACCATGTTTGCCAGGATGGTCTCAATCTCTTGACCTCGTGATCTACCCACCTCAGTCTCCCAAAGTGCTGGGATTACAAATATGAGCCACCATGCCCCACCTATTTTTTTTTTTTCAGACGGGGAGTCTCACTCTGTTGCCCAGGCTGGGGTACAATGGCACGATCTCGGCTCACTGCAACCTCCGCCTCCTGGTCTCTAGCGATTCTCCTGCCTCAGCCTCCCGAGTAGCTGGGATTACAGGCACGCACGCACCACCACACCTGGCTAATTTTTGTATTTTTAGTAGAGACGGGGTTTTACCATGTTGGCCAGGCTGGTCTCAAACTCCTGACCTTGTGATCTGCCCACCTCGGCCTCCCAAAGTGCTGGGATTACAGGTGTGAGCCACCACGCCTGGTGCAATTGTTTTTAAGGAACATATACAACATAAACAATTGTTAACAGTTTGGTGGTGGTCTTAAAATAACATGTACAACAGAAACCCAAACTAGTTTCAAATCTCAATCTGCCCTGCAGTGGCTGTGTGTGAGTTTGGGCTATTTCTTCAATCTTTCAGTCTTCCCTTTCATTGTCTACAAAATAATACTATCTCATAGGACTCTTGGGGAAAAAACTGATGCAGAATACGTGAAAAAGCACTTTGTTAACCTCAAAACACAAGATAAATGTTAGCAATAACTGTACATTTGACTGAAGGTATATATAATACAAAAGTTCAATTTTATGCTTCTAATTTTAGTAGCTCGAAGTTGGTCTCTAACTTTCTGACCTTTGATCATGGCTGTAATTCACATCTTAAAAAGTCCTTGATAACACTGGTAACCCCTCAGTTTTAACACTACAACTGAGGGAAAACATGACTTGGTTTATTCCAGTTTTCAGGAATGTGTTAAAACACTGCTTATATTAATATCCTTTATGTTAGCAAAATACAAATGTTTATTTTTAGAGAGAAGTTACACAGAAATTTTAGGAAATCAATTCCTAAAGTCTACTCTAAAAAACTGTAATTTTTGGCCAGGCGTGGTGGCTCAAGCCTGTAATCTCAGCACTTTGGGAGGCCGAGACGGGCGGATCACGAGGTCAGGAGATTGAGATCATCCTGGCTAACACGGTGAAACCCCATCTCTACTAAAAATACAAAAAAAAAATTAGCCGGGCACGGTGGCGGGCGCCTCTAGTCCCTGCTACTCGGGGGGCTGAGGCAGGAGAATGGCGTGAACCTGGGAGGCGGAGCTTGCAGTGAGCCAAGAT
This sequence comes from Trachypithecus francoisi, assembly GCF_009764315.1. Lineage (NCBI taxonomy): Eukaryota > Metazoa > Chordata > Mammalia > Primates > Cercopithecidae > Trachypithecus > Trachypithecus francoisi. The sequence continues at coordinate 2,680,368 of NW_022681444.1, forward strand.
TGAGCCACTGCACTCCAGCCTGGGCAACAAAGCGAGACTCCGTCTCAAAACAAACAAACAAACAAACTGTAATTTTAACAGATTAAAGATGACATAATGGGACCTCTATCTAGGAGGTGATGACATGCAAGTGTCAGATTTTTTTTTAATCTCAACTGATGCAGAAAACACCTTGAAAAACCAAAAAATCAGCCTGTAAGTAGCCAAAACAAGATTTTACTCATGGAGCAGTCCCTAATCAGAGCCAATTTACACACATTTCTGCTCATTTACACAGTCATATTTAAGGCAGGGAAATTGCACAGGTGACCGTAAGTCCTGTTGGCATCCTTTAAAGACTACACTGTTTTGCGATGTATTATTAAGTCTTACAGCCCCAACTATAGTGTATGCATATAGCACCTCTATGAGTAATCTGTTCAGCTTTCATTTCCCAGTGAAAAAATTCTACAAATATACATGAGGCTAAACACTGACAACAGAATCTAAATATGAGGTATGCCCTTCCTGTTAATGCTTTGAAAAAAAAATTTTTTTTTGACAGATTCTCACTCTGTTGCCCAAGCTGGAGTGCAGTGGCACAGTCTTGGCTCACTGCAACCTTCGCCTCCCAGATTCAAGCGATTCTACTGCCTCAGCCCCTTGAGTAGCTAGGATTACAGGCACACGCCACCATGCCCAGCGAATTTTTTTGTATTTTCAGTAGAGATGGGGTTTCACCATGTTGGTGAGGCTGGTCTCAAACTCCTGACCTCGCGATCCAGCAGCCTCAGCCACCCAAAGTGCTGGGATTACAGGCATGAGCCACCACGCCAGGCACTGCTTTGAAATTCTTACAAACACCCAGCAGATGAGAAACTGAACTAAATATTTTCTAGTTCATTCATCAGTGATTTGCTGTGACATCATAGACCAACAATTTTATTTTTCTGTACCTTTGCTATTCTCATTCCCACTAAAGAAATGATACATTTTCAACAATATCTGACAGGAGAACAGAAATTAACTGAATGAAAAAAGTACCTAACACCAGAACATCTCCTGTTAATCATAGTTATTATGAGCAGTATATGTTTGTACTTTTTATTTTCTACCCACTCCCAACCCCACCATTCCACAAAATATTATTCACTTCACAAATGTAATATCAACAAACTCCGTAACTAATTTGACCACTGCTTTTATTCACCAAAAATGTAAACCAGGACTCATTAATGTCACAGAGACTGAGGCAACCTAGCTTACCACCAGTTGTGTTTGTTGATGTTGTTGTTAATTTTGCAGCACATGTGAAAACACACATAGATCATGGACAGTACAAAACTTAAAAATCTGCTCATGAAATTTTACCTGTCCATGTATATCTCCACACACTGTTACTGGTGTTGATACTGGCTGAACATTTGACTCTTCTAAGAGCAGATCACAAACATAGTCACACAGCCGCTGTAAAAAGAGAAAAAAAAAGGCAAACATTTACTACAACATCAAAACTAAAGATAAAATACCAAAAAAGAAAAATACCAGGTCTAATACTTAGAAAGCCCAAGTATATTTTTTGATTGGAAAGGAAAGTACCCTGTGATAATTCAAGTGTTGGATTTCTGCCAGCTGTCATACAGAATTCTTAATGCAATGCAAACTACCTACAGAGACACTAGGCTCTAGGAGACAGACAGCTTTACAAGAACTGTAAAATGATGCTTTTCACCAAAAACAAACAAACAAACCAAAAAAAACCTTTTTTTTTTTTTTTTTGAAATGGAGTCTCGCTCTATCTCCCAGGCTGAAGTGCAGTGGCACAATCTTGGCCCGCTTCTACCTCCGTCTCCCAGATTCAAACAATTCTCCTGCCTCAGCCTCCCAAGTAGCTGGGGTTACAGGCGTGTGCCACCACATCCGGCTAATTTTTGTATTTTTAGTAGACACAGGATTTTACCACGTTGACCAGGCTGGTCTTGAACTCCTGACTTCGGGTGATCCACCCACCTCAGGCTCTCAAGGTGCTGGGATTACAGGCGCGTGCTCGGCCAGTAGAAGGTTTTTATCCGGTAATTTTAAAAGTAAATTGCAAACCACAGACTTACCATTTGACCCAGCAATTGTAGTCTTGGCAATAAAAACATGTTCAAAATCTGTGTATAAATACTCACAGAAGCCTAATTCATAATAGCCCAAAACTAGAAACAAATCAGATGTCCTTCAATGAGTGAATGGTTAAACAAATTTCGGTACATCCACACCATGTACTACTACTCAGCAATAAAAATAAATGAATACTGCCACACAACAACCTGGATTCGCTCAAGGTATTTGTGTTGAGTGAAAAAACAAAGTCAAAACTATCCCAAAAGGTTATACACTATGTAATTCCATTTCTATAACATTCTTTTTTTCCTTTCTTTTTTTTTTCTTGAGACGGAGTCTCGCTCTGTCGTCCAAGCTGGAGTGCGGTGGCGCGATCTCAGCTCACTGCAAGCTCCGCCTCCCAGGTTCACGCCATTCTCCTGTCTCAGCCTCCTGAGAAGCTGGGACTACAGGCGCCCGCCATCACACCCGGCTAATTTTTTGCATTTTTAGCAGAGACGGGTTTCACCATGTTAGCCAGGATGGTCTCAATCTCCTGACCTCGTGATCCACCCGCCTCGGCCTCCCAAAGTGCTGGGATTACAGGCGTGAGCCACTGCGTCCGGCTTTTTTCCTTTTTTCTTTTTTTTTTTTTGAGAGAGTCTCGCTCTGTCGCCCAGACTGGAGTCCAGTGGCGCAATCTCAGTTCACTGCAAACTGCCTCCCAGTTCAAGTGATTCCCGTGCCTCGGTCTCCCAAGTACCTGGGATTACAGGCGCACACCATCATGCCCAGCTAATTTTTGTCTTCTTAGTAGTTTCACCATGTTGGCCAGGCTAGTATCAAACTCCTGACCTTAGGTGATCCGCCCACCTCGGCCTCCCAAAGTGCCGGGATTACAGGCGTTGAGCCACTGCGCCTGGCCGCGTTTAAATGACATTTTCTTTTTCTTTTTTTTTTGAGACGGAGTCTCGCTCTGTCGCCCAGGCTGGAGTGCAGCAGCGGCGCAATTTCGGCTCACTGCAAGCTCCGCCTCCCGGGTTCACGCCATTCTCCTGCTTCAGCCTCCCGAGTAGCTGGGACTATAGGCGCCCGCCACCACACCCGGCTATTTTTTGCATTTTTAGTAGAGACGGGGTTTCACAGTGTTAGCCAGGATGGTCTGGATCTCCTGACCTCGTGATCCGCCCGCCTCGGCCTCCCAAAGTGCTGGGATTACAGGCGTGAGCCACCGCGCCCGGCCTAAATGACATTATTGAAATGACAAAATTAAAGAAATGGAGAACAGATTAGTTGTTGCAGGGGTCCAGCAGCTGCAGGAAGGAAGTGGGTGTATCTATAAAAGGGCAATATGAGGAATTCTTGTGTTGATGAACTGTTCTGTATCTTGACTGTAGTGTTGGATACATGAGCCCTTATCCAATAAAACTGCGAAGAACTGAATACACACACACAGACACATAAGCACACACAAACACAAGTAAAACTGAAGAAATCTGAACATCATGAGGTGATGATCTTAGGTTGTACCTGAAGATCATGAGTTGTATCAATGTCAATGTTGGCTGACATTGTATTGGTGTGGTATTACACTATAGTTCTACAAAATGTTACCACTGGGGAAAACTGGGTTATTCTGAAATAAAAAGGTTAACTATAATTAATTATAAAATTCAAATATAAAACCAAGGAGCCAGCTGGGCACGGTGGCTCTCGCCTGTAATCCCAGCATTTTGGGAGGCCAAAGTGGGTGGATCACTTGAGGTCAGGAGTTCAAGACCAGGCTGGCCAACATGGCAAAACCCCATCTCTACTAAAAATATAAAAATTAGCCAGGCGTGGGGTTGCACGGCTGTAATCCCAGCTTCTTGGGAGGATGAGGCAAGAGAATCACTTGAACCCAGGAGACAGAGGTTGCTGTAAGCCGAGATTACGCCACTGCACTCCAGCCTGGGAAACAGAGCAAGACTCTGTCTCAAAACAAACAAACAACACAACAACAAAAAACAATGAGCTTTTTTTTTTTTTTTGAGAGGGAGTCTCGCTCTGTTGCCAGGCTGGAGTGCAGTGGCACAATCTCGGCTTACTGCCATCTCTGTCTCCCAGGTTCAAGCCATTCTCCTGCCTCAGCCTCCCGAGTAGCTGGGATTACAGGCATGTGTCACTACACTCAGCTAATTTTTGTATTTTTAGTAGAGACAGGGTTTCACCATGTTGGCCAGGATGGTCTGGCTCTCCTGACCTCATGATCCGCCCACCTCGGCCTCCCAAAGTGCTGGGATTACAGGTGTGAGCCACCATACCCAGCCAAGCCATTCTTTTTGTTAAAGGACCTCTAAATGTTTGCACTTCAAAAATATTTGTCCACTGAAAGTAATCAAACCAAAAAATGTCATAGAAAGCATATGATTCTCACGCCAACATTCTGGAAAAGGAATTATACATCCCTGCTAAATACAGGGAACTGGAGGTCTCAGGTGGAACCTTCCTTCCTGAGACCAGTTTGAACTATTGCCAGAGGCTTATTGGATTTTATGATAGATGTGCCAAGAAAGGAGAAATTAACAAGCATAATGAAATTACTTTAAACATTAATTAAGGAATCTAAATGCTACAATCTCATTAATATATAGGAAACACTTTAACAGTTACAGCTACAACAATAGCTACACAGTAGCAAGAACAGAACTCAATGGGAGGGGGAGGAGAAAAAAAGGGCTCCCAAAAGAAAATGAGGGGAAATAGAGTTGTTAATTTTCTACACATTATACAAAAAATCAGAAAACTTCAAAATAAAATGATTTGCCTTTATTCCTAGGATAAGTTCCTGATCTTCAAATAGCACCTCAAAGGCAAGACCCTCCTTTTGGCCTGGAATCCTTCTGGCCTTGAGTCCCTGAGTAGCTAGCTCCTGTTTGTGTTGAATTTTCCCCAACACCCAGGTGCTTTAACAAACAAATCCATGGTCCTGCCATATAATACATCCATCACTCATTAAAAAAATAACAAAAACAGGCCAGCCGTGGTGGCTCACACCTATAAGCTCAGCACTTCAGGAGGCTGAGGCAGGTGGATCATTTGAGGTCAGAAGTTCAAGACCAGCCTAGCCAACATAGCAAAACCGTGTCTATACTAAATACAAAAATTAGCCGGTCAGTAAAGGCATGCACCTGTAATCTCAGCTACTGGGAGGTTGAGGCAGGAGAATCGCTTGAGCCTGGGAGGTGGAGGTTGCAGTGAGCCGAGATAGCACCACTGCACCCTAGTCTGGGTGGGGTGACAGAGTGAGAATCTGTCTTTTAAAAAAAAAAAAAAAAACCAGGCCGGGTGTGGTGGCTCAAGCCTGTAATCCCAGCACTTTGGGAGGCCGAGACAGGTGGATCACGAGGTCAGGAGATCGAGACCATCCTGGCTAACACAATGAAACCCCGTCTCTACTAAAAAAATCCAAAATCTAGCCAGGAGAGGTGGCGGGCGCCTGTAGTCCCAGGTACTCGGGAGGCTGAGGCAGGAGAATGGCGTAAACCCAGGAAGCGGAGCTTGTAGTGAGCTGAGATCCGGCCACTGCACTCCCGCCTGGGCGACAGAGCGAGACTCCATCTCAAAAAAAAAAAACCAAAAAACAAAAAACCAGGCCAGGTGTGTGGCTCACATCTGTAATCCCAGCATTTTGTGAGACTAAGGCGAGTGGATCACCTGAGGTCAGGAGTTCAAGATCAGCCTGGCCAACATGGTGAAACCTCATCTTTACTAAAAATACAAATAATCAGCTGGGCATGGTGGCGGGCCTGGTAATCCTGTACTTAGGAGGCTGAGGCAGAAGAACTGCTTGAACCCATAAGGCAGAGGTTGCAGTGAGCTAAAGATCGCACCATTGCACTCCAGCCTGGGTGACAGAGTGAGACTGTCGTAAAAAAACAAAAACAAAAGCAAAAAATAGATGCTGGTGAGTGAAAAAATGTTTCTGAACTTTGAGCCTTAAACTTTATAATGAAAGATGTTCTCTAAGGTCCCATCAGAATTATAAAATTCTGGTTTGCATTAGAAATTACCTATGCCAAATTTCTCGCTTGACTCAGAAAATAAGACTAAGATGTTACTTAATCTTAGCAACAGATCTAGAATCCAAGTTTCCTACCACTTTCCACTATACTACATTGAATATTTAGTTGTTCAATGCAACAAATATGTATGGAGTGTCTGGTATGTTACCAGGTATTGTTCTAGATACAAAGTAAATAACAATGACCAAAACAGAGTAAAAGCTCTGCTCTCAAGGGGCTTACCTTCTAATAGAATGAGACAGACAATAAATAAGTAAAATATGTTAACAGTAACTTGTCAGATAGTGATATCAAGGAAGTATAGAGAAAACAGACACACTAGAAGAGGGATGGGGTGCTGGGGTGGAGAGTAGGTGCTGTTATTTTAAAAAGGGATAGTATGAAAGCCTTATTGATAAAGTGAATTTTGAGCAAAAATCTGAAGGAGGTAAGGCTATGGGGACACAATATTGCAGGCAGAGAAGTAAAGACCAAAAGCCCTGATGTGAAGCATGCTTGCTGTCTAAGAAACATCATCAAGGCTGGTGTGTTTAGAGTTAACTGAATGAGAAGAAAAACAGGAGAGCATCACAGAATTATTTAGGTCACTGGTGGTAAAAATAAGGACCTGGGCTTCTGCTGAGTGTAACAGGAAGCCACGAGAAGTTCTAGAGCAGAAGACTGACATGATCTTAAGTCAGCTGTGTTGAAAACGAACTGGCCAGGTGCAGTGGCTCATACCTATCATCCCAGCACTTTGAGGGGCCGAGGTGAGCATATCACTTGAGCTCAGGAGTTTGAGACCTGCCTGGGCAACATGGCAAAACCCAGTCTCTACAAAAAATACAAAAACTAGCTGGGCATGGTGGCATGTGCCTGTAGTCCCAGATACTTGGAAGGCTGAGGTGCAAGGATCACTTGAGCCCGGGAGGTCAAGGCTGCAGTGAGCTGAGATTGTGCCACTGCACTCCAGCCTGGGTCACAGAGTGAGACCCTTTCTCAAAAAAACAAGAGAGAAAAGTGATTGATGGTGGTGGAGGGGTGGCTAGGCTGGGGTTGGAATGGGGACAAAGGAGTAAGTAGGGAGAGCAGTTAAGTGTCTTCTATAATAATCTAAGTAAAAGTTAACTGGTTTGGACAGGGTAGTAAAAGTAAAAAATAGGGAAAATAGATTCCACATGTTATCTGAATGTAGCATCTGCTAGATTTATGACCAACTGGATACAAGGTGTTAAGAGAAAGTAAAGAATCAAGGATGACTCGGGGTTTCTGGCTTAAACAATTAGAAGGCTGGAAATAATCATTACTGAGACAGAACTCCAGGGAAAGTCGATTTTTTATTGTGTTTTTTCACCCCTGTAAATAGACTTTATTTTTTAGAGCAGTTTTAGGTTCACAGTGAAATTGAGCATTAAGTACAGTGTTCCCTTGCTCGGCACAGTAGCTCACGCCTGTAATCCCAGCACTTAGGGAGGCAGAGGCAGGAGGATCGCTTGAGCCCAGGAGTTCAAGACCTCCCTGGGCAATATAGAGAGACCTTGTTCTCCATAGAAAGGAAAAAAAAACAGAAAAGAAAAAAAGTACAGAGTTTCCATATACCCCCGCCCCTTCCCCCAGACAGCCTCCCCACATCAACATCTCACATTTAAGTGGTACGTTTGTTACAAATCATGAGCATACACTGACACATCATTATCATCCAAAAGCCATAGTTTGTTTAAATTAGGGTTACTCCTTTTGTACATTCTATAAGTTTTGACAATTGTATGACATGTACCTACCGTTATAGTATCATATAGAGTAGTTTTACCTATTCAAACTTACCTCCCTCCAACCTCTGAAAACCACTGATCTTTTTACTGTCTCTATAGTTTTGCCTTTCCCAAAATGTCATATAGTTGGAATCATACATACACAGCCTTTCCAGGTTGGTTTCTTTCATTTAGTAATATGTATTTAAGGTTCTTCCATGTCTTTTCATGGCTTGATAGTTCATTTCTTCTTAGCACTGCATAGTATTTCATTGTCTGGGTATATTACAGTTTGTTTATCTATCCACCTAGTGAAGGACATCTTGGTTCCTTCCGAGTTTTGGCAATGAATGAAGTGGCTATAAAAATCTGTGTACACGTTTTTGTAGGAACATAAGTTTACAACTCATTTGGGTAAATATCAAGGAGCAGGACTGCTGGATTATAATACGGTAAGAGTTTGTTTAGTCTTATAAGGAACTGCCAAACCATCTTCCAAAGTGGCCGTACCATTTTGCATTCCCATCAGTAATGAATGAGAGTTCTTGTTGCTCCACATCTTCATCAGCACTTGGTACTGTTAGTGTTCTGGATTTTGGCCTTTCTAATAGGTATATAGTGGTTATCTCATAGTTGTTTCACTTTGCATTTCCCTAATGATACAGGAGGTAGAGCATCTTTTCATATGCTTATTTGTCATCACTATATCTTCCTTGATGAGGTGTCTTTTGTTCATTTTTTGGGGCATATATGTATTTATTTTACTTTATTATATCTTACTAATATTCTTTAAGGCACAAACCAGGTGAGTAGGCTACAGCAAGGAAATCTTAGAGAGTTAAGAAACCACTATGACACTTCCTGGTATTATCTTCAGTGATGCTTCTTATCTTTATTCTGGGACTCCAGGTAATATTCAGCTCCTACAGCTACCACAAATGCAGCAAACTCCCATTTCAATCTTTGTAATAATGCACCAACAAAGGAAACATTTCTGCGAAGCCACCCACGTATCTCCAAGCTTCATTGCAGCCCAATAAATCCCAAAGCCCTCCTGCAGCCAGCTTCTTCTGGATGGTTTTTACTGGTGTCCCTTCTATCTTCCATTGTTTATAATCTGGAAGTTCCATTTTACGATCTCCATGTTCATGTCCATGTCCATGAGCCATGTCTTGCAAGATTGTGAGAACTGAGGAAAACATATTGTGATATGCCTTCCACTTTCACACCTAGGTGGTGAGAATGAAATTTAGCACAACCACTCTGAAAAACTGGCATGATGTGACAGCAATTTCCTTTTGTCCATTTTTTAATCAGATTGTTCAGTTTCTTATTGAGTTTTAAGAGTTCTCTGTAGGCCGGACACGGTGGCTCACGTCTGTAATCTCAGCACTTTGGGAGGCCGAAGAGGTCAGATCACCTGAGTTCAGGAGTTCGAGACCAGCCTGACCAACACAGAGAAATCCCGTCTCTGCTAAAAATATAAAATTAGCTGGGCATGGTGGCGCATGCCTGTAATCCCAGCTACTCTGGAGGCTGAGGCAGGAGAATCGTTTGAACCCTGGAAGCGGAGGTTGAGGTGAGCTGAGATTGTGCCACTGAACTACAGCCTGGGCAACAAGAGCAAAACTCCATCTCAAAAAAAAAAAAAAAAAAAGGTTCTCTGTATATTTTGGATAACAATACTTTATCAGCTTTTTTTTTTTTTTTTTCTCCAAATATTTTCTCCCAGAACATGGATCATCGTCTCATTCTCTTGACAGGGTCTTTCACAAAGCAAAAGCTTTTAATTTTAATGAAGTCTGGCTTATCAACTATTTCTTTCAAGAGCAGATTGTTTAGGTTTGGTTTGGAGGGTGGGGAACCACGAATATAATTTTTTATTTTTTATTTTTATTTATTTATTAGACCGAGTTTAACTCCTCTCCATGGAGGCTGCCCCACGCACCAGCCTCACCAGGTCCGGGGGCTACCTAGGCATGCTCCCTCCTCTGAGGCTTTATACTCTCTGTTCACTCAGTCAAGAACGCTTTTCCCTAGACATGGAATTGGCTATCTCTCTCTTCATCCAGCTTTCCTTTGCTTTGTCACTCAGGCTAGAGTACAATGGCATGATCTTGGCTCACTGCAACCTCCACCTCCCAGATTCAAGCGATTCTCCTGCCTCAGCCTCCCAAGTAGCTGGAAATACAGGCACTGGTCTCTAACTCCCGACCTCAGGTGATCCACCTGCCTCAGCCTCCCAAAGTGCTGGGATTACAGGTGTGAGCCACAGCACCCGGCTGGCCTGTATTTTTTTATAGCCTTTCATAGCTACCTCCCTACTCCTCATCTTGACAAAACTAAAAGCCTGTTTGTTTTTTTTTGAGATGGAGTCTCGCACTGTCGCCTGGGCTAGTGTGCAGTGGGGTGATCTCAGCTCGCTGCAACCTCCGCCTCCCAGGTTCAAGCAAATTCTCCTGCCTCAGCCTCCTGAGTAGCTAGGATTACAGGTGCCTAGCACCACGGCTGCCTAATTTTTTGTATTTTTAGTAGAGGTGAGGTTTCACCATGTTGGCCAGGCTGATCTCAAACTCCTGACCCCAAGATCCGCCCACCTCGGCCTTCCAAAGTGCTGGGATTACAGGCGTGAGCCACCACGCCCAGCCAAAGCACTGCTCTTTTTAGATTAGCTAAAAGCAATTAATACTTTGAAATTTGTTTATCTGGCCGGGCGCGGTGGCTCAAGCCTGTAATCCCAGCACTTTGGGAGGCCGAGACAGGCGGATCACAAGGTCAGGAGATCGAGACCATCCTGGCGAACACAGTGAAACCCCGTCTCTACTAAAAATACAAAAAACTAGCCGGGCGAGGTGGCCGGCGCCTGTAGTCCCAGCTACTCGGGAGGCTGAGGCAGGAGAATGGCGGGAACCCGGGAGGCGGAGCTTGCAGTGAGCTGAGATCCGGCCACTGCACTCCAGCCTAGGCGACAGAGCAAGACTCTGCCTCAAAAAAAAAAAAAAAAGCAATTTGTTTTTCTAATACTACACAATTTTAAAATTAAAACACTACAATAACGCTTTTAAGTACCTATCACAGGGTCTTCCCTACCTTCTTTGGGTATAACACCTCACTCAGTTAACATCTGCAATATTTTCTCATGTAACCTCACCAGACGTTCTCAAAGAATTCCACTATGAGTGGGACACAGTGGCTCACACCTGTAATTCACCTGTAATCCCAACACTTTGGGAGGCCAAGGCGGGCGGATCACAAGGTCAGGAGTGTGAGACCAGGCTGACCAACATGGTGAAACCTCGTCTCTACTAAAAACACAAAAACTAGCTGGGCGTGGTGGCGCGTGCCTGTAGTCCCAGCTACTCGGGAGCCTGAGGCAGGAGAATGGCTTGAACCTGGGAGGCGGAGGTTGTAGTGAGCCGAGATCGTACCACTGCCCTCCACCCTAGGCAACAGGGCGAGACTCTGTCTCTGAAAGAAAAAAAAAAAAAAAAAAGAATTCCACTACCACCAAGGTTCTTGCAGAAGCGAGAAGCGCTTTGCTATAATCTGTACAAGAGTAGGAAGAATTTTCTATTTTGTTTCCAAGTCAGCTGCCCATGTTTCAGGTTGTCAGTCACTGGACCCATTTACACTCCCTTTCAGATTTCACTTCTTTTAAGAACAGGCCTGGCTGGGTGTAATGGCTCACACCAGTAATTCCAACACTTTGGGACTGCTTCAGCCCAGGAGGTTGAGACCAGCCTGGGAAACATAGTGAAACCTCAACTCTACAAAAAAATTTAAAAATTAGCGGGGCATGGTGGCATGTGCCCATGGTCCCAGCTACTCAAGAGGCTGAGGTAGGAGGATCGCCTGAGCCTAGGAGGTTGAGACTACAGCGAGCTGTGATCACCCTGGGCAACAGAGCAACACTGTCTCACCAAAAAAAAAAGTCCTTATCTCAGGTCATCTGTTTTTCTTTTTTTTTTTTTTTTTTGAGACAGAGTCTTACTCTGTTGCCCAGGATGCAGTGTAGTGGCACAATCTCAGTTTACTGCACCCTCCGCCTCCCAGGTTCAAGCGATTCTCCTGCCTCAGCCTCTCAAGTAGCTGCGACCACAGGTGGGCGCCACCATGCCCAGATAATTTCTGTATTTTTGGTAGAGATGGGGTTTCACCATGTTGGCCAGGATGATCTCGATCTCTTGACCTTGTGATCTGCCCACCTCAGCCTCCCAAAGTGCTGGGATTACAGACGTGAGCCACGACACCCAGCCTCCATCACAGCTTTTATTATACATACTATTATTACTTTTACTGCTGGCTCCATTTTGGTTTCCTATCTTTATTTTCTGTCTTTTTCTTTTTTTATATATGATTTTTTTTTTTTTGAGACGGAGTTTCACTCTTGTTGCCAAGGCTGGAGTACAATGGCGTGATCTCGGCTCACCACACCTTCCGCCTCCCAGGTTCAAGCGATTCTCCTGCCTCAGCCCCCCTAGTAGCTGGGATTACAGGCACACACCACCATGCCTGGCTAATTTTTGTATTTTTAGTAGAGACAGGATTTTGCCATGTTGGCCAGGCTGGTCTCAAACTCCTGATCTCAGGTGATCCACCCGCCTTAGCCTCCCAAAGTGCTGGGGTTACATGCGTGAGTCACTGTGCCTGGCCGGTTCCCCTATTTCAATATGCCAGAATTTTCATTGACATGTAACTGGTTCTCCTAGTCCATAAGGCCTCCCTAAACTTGAAGTCATCCCTGGTTACCAACCCAAACACTATGTGCTAGCCTGAAAATAACAGTGGACTATAAACTGGAGAACATCACTGTGAAACTGTCAATCTGAACAATTGAATGTCTGGAGAACACATGTAAACTACCTAGCAGCAGCCTTCAACCAGGGCCCAGGCACACTAACTAGAGTAAAATTACAGCTGCGTCCTGTGCCTGCCACTTCTGCTGATCCCAACTGAGGATTTAGAGAGCTAAGTCTCTAAGCCAAAGCTATTGCCTCTCATCTCTAGTTTGGCAGGAGCTTACAAATCGCTATCGTGCACACACAAAGATAAGAAGTCTATGAAATCTCACTATAAACGCTATGTGAGTCAACCAGCTACACAAACAACAGCCTCCAAGAGCCCTGCCTTGTCATCATGGTCAAGACACATGCTCCTCTCCTCCCAAACCCTTTACAGCTTTATCCCAAATTTAGGGTAAACTACACCCCTTTCTCCTCATCGTGCCCAAATACTTTTTCTTCTTTTTTGTGTGTTCTGTTTTCTATTTATTTATTTTTTATTATACTTTAGTTCTGGGATACATGTGCAGAAACGTGCAGGTTTTTTACTTAGGTATACACATGCCATGGTGGTTTCCTGCACCCATCAACCTGTCATCTACAATTGATATTTCTCCTAATGATCTCCCTCCTCTTACCCCCCAGCCCCCGATCGGCCCCAGCATGTGATGCTCCCCTCCCCTCTGCCCATATGTTCTCATTGTTCAACTCCCACTTATGAGTGAGAACATGTGGTGTTTCGTTTTCTGTTCCTGTGGTAGTTTGCTGAGAATGTCAGCTTCATCCATGCAAAGGACATGAACTCATTTTTTTTTTTTTTTTAAGACGGAGTCTCGCTCTGTCACCCAGGCTGGAGTGCAGCGGTGCGATCTCGGCTCACTGCAAGCTGCACCTCCCAGGTTCACGCCATTCTCCTGCCTCAGCCTCCCAAGTAGCTGGGACTACAGGCACCCGCCACCCCGCCCTGCTAATTTTTTGTATTTTTAGTAGAGACGGGGTTTCACCGTGTTAGCCAGGATGGTCTCGATCTCCTGACCTCGTGATCCGCCCACCTCAGCCTCCCAAAGTGCTGGGATTACAAGCATGAGCCACCATGCCCGGCCTAAGTCATTCTTTTTTATGGCTGTATAGTATTCCATGGTGTATATGTGCCACATTAGTGCCACATTTTCTTTATCCAGTCTATCACTGATGGGCATTTGAGCTGATTCCAGTCTTTGCTATTGTGAATAGTGCTGCAATAAACATGCATGTGCACGTGTCTTTATAGAATGATTTATAATCCTTTGGGTATATACCCAGTAATGGGATTGCTGGGCCAAATGGTATGTCTAGTTCTAGATCCTTGAGGTATCACCACACTGTCTTCCACAATGGTTGAACTAATTTGCACTCCCACCAATAGTGTAAAAGTGTTCCTATTTCTCCACATCATCTTCAGCATCTGTTGTTTCTTGACTTTTTAATGATTGCCATTGTAACTGGTGTGAGATGGTATCTCATTGTGGTTTTGATTTGCATTTCTTTAATGACCACTGCTTTTTTTCATGTTTGGTGCTCAACTACTTTCTAATCCTTGAATAGGAAGGGGTTCATAGCCACCATTCTTAGGAGAGCTCTATTTCTCTTCTCTACCTTTTCCTCAAGATATTTGTTCACAGTTCCATTCTATTCTCTGTTCTGTCTCCCAGTTCCCTCTTGTCCCCACAAACACTGAGTTCTAAATTTTTAAAATTACTTGTTTAGCTGATCTTGTTATCTAAAACATACTACTTCCTTTATCTAATTTTACATACTGGTATTTATAAAATACTCTTAGCTTTGAAAATAAAGATCTCATAGCCAGGTGCGGTGGCTCATACCTGTTATATCAGCATTTTGGGAGGCCAAGGGAGGAAGATGGCTGCAGGCCCAGAGCTCAAGACTAGCTTGGGCAACATAGCAAAACCTCATCTCAACTAGCTAGCTAAGTAACTAACTAAATAGCTAACATTATATTTCACACAGTCTTTATATAAAGTCTCTACTATAATACAGATCACTGGGAACAAGAAGTTAGGAATCTGGAATGACAATGATATTCACGTGCTTACGATCCAGAAGATAGTGTCTGTATCCTCAGGTCAGATCAGAGTTCCTCAACCATGGCACTACTAATTATTGATTGTAGGGGGCTGCTTGCTGTCTTGTGGATGTTTAGCAACATCTCTGACATCTACACCTGCTAGATATCCATAGCAACTTCCCATCCCTCCCCTGCCCCAGCTGTGACAACCAAATATGTCTCCAGACACTGCCAAAAATCCCTTGGGGGGCAAAATTGCCCCCAGTTGAGAACGACTGGTCTAGATCTCTCTCCTGAGTTTAATATTATTAGAACAGCATTTAGAGCACATTTGGCAATCAATAAGTAGTTGTTATCTAAGTGACATAAGTATCCAAGAGTATTCTGGACACCTCTATCTCAATGTCTTAGCTTGGCAGCATCTCAAACTCAGTATGGCCCAAACCAAACTGGCTGTATTCCTTAATCTAGTTATAGTACTAAGTAATCCTGGCCAGAAACTAAGAAATTAGACTAAACTCTCTTCGTCATAACCTAGACCAAATCTGTTAACAGGTGCCACTATACCTTCTTCATTTCCTTTCCAACACAACAATCACTTATCATTGCCTTATCTCAGACTCTCATATCACTGGGCCTACTGCTTCTATGACATTTTTGGCCCATTCAAATCCGTGGTCCACAATGCTGCCAGAATAAACATTTCAAAAGCCTACTGTCATTCTCCTTCTTAAAACTCCTCAAGCGTATTCTTCCGTTTATGACAATGTTTCCCAAACACCAAATACCATTTTCATGATTTTGTCATATTCCACATACAACAGTGTATCCCTTTAACAATTTTCTCTGAATCTACTTTTCTTTTTAGTTAGCTACATTTTAAACAGTTATCACGAATCACAGTATGATTTTTCCCTAAAATATAAAAACATTTCAAAGTGTTCATGTACCACCTAAAAGATAACAATCTAAGTTTAACAGCCTACTCCTATGATTTGGCATCTTTCTTTCCAGTACCACCTCCAGCCACACCAAACCACTTCAAGTTCCCCGAACCAGCCATGTTCTTGCAAATTACACTCTACTATTGCACATGGTATTTATTCTGTTTGCATGTTCTTTCCTTCTGTCTATCTAAACTCTGCCCCTCCTAACTGCTCCTTCATGAAACCATCTCTGGCTCCAAAGTTACATACTGCTTCTTCCATGTTTGCCAATACCCTGGGCAGCCTCTATTACAGCCTTTGTTTACCTCTTTAGCTCACTTACTATACTGAAAGCCCCTCACAGACAGACAGAAGTATCTGATTCTGCCCCTGGCACCCACGGGGAACAGTACTTAACACAAGGAACCATTTAAAGAAGTGTTTGTGGCTGGGCGCAGTGGCTCAAGCCTGTAATCCCAGCACTTTGGGAGGCCGAGGCGGGTGGATCATGAGGTCAGGAGATCGAGACCATCCTGGCTAACACAGTGAAACCCCGTCTCTACTTAAAAATACAAAAAAACTAGCCAGGCGACGAGGCGGGCGCCTGTAGTCCCAGCTACTCGGGAGGCTGAGGCAGGAGAATGGCATAAACCCGGGAGGCGGAGCTTGCAGTGAGCTGAGATCCGGCCACTGCACTCCAGCCTGGGTGGCAGAGCAAGCCTCCGTCTCAAAAAAAATAAAAATAAAAATAAATAAAGAAGTGTTTGTTGTCTGGGCACAGTGGCTCACACCTATAACCTCAGCATTTGGGGAGGCCAAGGCAGGAGAATCACTTGAAGCATTTGGGACCAGCCTGGACAGCATAGCAAGATGCTATCCCTTAAATTTTTTTTTTTTTTTGCTGGGCGCAGTGGCTCATGCCTATAATCCCAGCACTTTTGGGAGGCCAAGGCGGGTGGATCACGAGGTCAGGAGATCAAGACCATCCTGGCTAACATGGTGAAACCCCGTCTCTATCAAAAATACTAAAATATTAGAGAGGCATAGTGGCATGTGCCTGCAGTCCTAGCTACTTGGCAGACTGAGGCAGGAGAATCGTTTGAACCCAGGAGGCGGAGGTTGCAGTGAGCTGAGATCCCACCACTGCACTCCAGCCTGGCGACAGAGTGAGACTCCATCTCAAAAAAAAAAAACAAAAAAAATTTTTTTAATTAGCTGGGTACCCTATTGCGCACCTGTACTCCCAGCTACTTTTGAGGCTGAGGCAGAAGGATCAATTGAGCCCAGGAATTTGAGGTTGCAGCAAGCTATGATTGCACCACTGCACTCCACCCTGAGCAACAGACTGAGACCCTATCTCAAAAAAAAACAAAAAAAAAAAGAAGAAACAAGTATTTGTCATAAAGCAGAATACAGTTTGAGTCAATAAACCTTTACTCATTATCACATACAGGGCAGTGTTCTAAAATTGTGGAAAACACAAGGAATGGCCAAGCACAGTGGCTCACATCTATAATCCCAACACTTTGGGAGGCCGAGGTAGGTGGATCACTTGAGATCAGAAGTTCGAGACCAGCCTGGCCAGCATGGTGAAACCCCATCTCTACCAAAAAATATATATATACAAAAATTAGCTGGGTGTGGTAGTGTGCACCTGTAATCCCAGCTATTTGGGAGGCTGAGATCGGAGAATGGCTTGAATCTGGAGTGGGGCACAGGTTGCAGCAAGCTGAGATCTACACCATTGCACTCCAGCCTGAGCAGAGTGAGACTCCATCTCAAAAACAAAAACAAACAGACAAAAACAAGGAATGAATCTGGCCTTCAAGAATTTTCCAGTTTAATAATGGAGATAGACATATTTGCTATCATACAAGACAGAACACTCTAAGTGGTAAAATAGGGCAATAAAATGCTAAAGCAATGTCAGTGTGGAAAGAGAAGAACAGGGATTTTAAAATAGCAAATAAACTCAGATGTGTACTCTGTTGAGTCACTATGGCAAAAATCACTTGAAACTCACCAAGTCCTGACCCTGATGATATCTGTTCTGCCTATCACAAGGACTGTATAAATCACAGAAGCAACATGAAGGGTCTCTCAAAACTATAAGTGGCTATGTAAATTCTTTTTTTTTTTTTTTTTGGAGACGGAGTCTTGCTCTGCCGCCCAGGCTGGAGTGCAGTGGCCGGCTCTCAGCTCACTGCAAGCTCCGCCTCCCGGGTTCACACCATTCTCCTGTCTCAGCCTCCCGAGTAGCTGGGACTACAGGCGCCCGCCTCGTCGCCCAGCTAGTTTTTTTGTATTTTTTAGTAGAGACGGGGTTTCACGGTATTAGCCAGGATGGTCTCGATCTCCTGACCTCGTGATCCGCCCGTCTGGGCCTCCCAAAGTGCTGGGATTACAGGCTTGAGCCACCGCGCCCGGCCGTAAATTCTAATCATTGTTAATAAATTCTGACTGTGGAACCTAGGAGTCCTGCATAGAGGAAGTGCCATCTGAGCTAGAGCTCAGAAGGGAGGTAAATAGAGGGCATACAAGGTGTTCTACAGAAGAAGCTTAAATGATAGCTGTAAATGTGAACCCTGAAGCCAGACTGCCTAGGTTTGAATCCCACTCATTCACTTATTTACTAGCTGTATGACTTTGGAAAGTTACTAAATCTGTCTGAATTTTGGTTACCTGTCTGTAAAACAGAGCAAATATCAGTACTCAATTCACAACGTAATGAGTATGAAACGATTTCATATGTGTACTGTATAATTAGTTTAATAAACAGGTGAAAGTAGACTGAGCAGAAGCAAAGAAACAGGGAAGTACGCGGCATGTTATCAGAAGACAGCAGTCCAGTGTACTTAAAACAGAAAGTACAGTTTAAAAAAAAAAAAAAATGTTGGGCCGGGCGCGGTGGCTCACGCCAGTAGTCCCAGAACTTTGGGAGGTCGAGACAGGCAGATCACGAGGTCAGGAGTTTGAGATCAACCTGACCAAAATGGTGAAACCCGGTCTCCACTAAATATACAAAAATTAGCCAGGCATGGTGTGGCATGCCTGTAATCCGCTACTCAGGAGGCTGAGGCAGGAGAACTGCTTAAACCCAGGAGGCGGAGGTTGCAGTGAGCCGATATCACACCACTGCACTACAGCCTTGGTGACAGAGTGAAACTCAGTCTCAAAAAAAAAAAAAAAAAGGTGATGTAGTGGAAGATATACCTAGAAAAGCATGCTATTACCCATCCTAAAAAATCATAAATTATATCAGAAAGAGCTCTGCACACAGAGGCTTTCAAATCAAGTTCTGGATGTCACTGATTAGCTGTACATCCTCAGGCAAATCATAGACTAGAAGCTCAGTTTCTCTCTATATAGAAGAGTATAGTACTAAATGAAGTTTGATTCTCCTTCAGCTCTGAAATTCTAAGAAAAAGACTGGGAAGCAGTCAACAATTTACACTGTCCCATCTAATAGCTCCCGCCACATAGGGCTAATGAGTGCCTGAAATGTAGCTGGTCCAAACTGGGAGGTACTGTAGGTGTAAAATAGACACATGTCATAGAATTAGTACCCAAAAAAGGCAAAATATTACATTAACAACTTTATATTGATTACACCTTGAAATTGGGTTAAAATATTACTAAAAAAAATTTATCTGTTTTTATACTTTTTTTCTTTAGACAGAGTCTTGCTCTTATTGCCCAGGCTGGAGGGCAATGGCATGATCTCTAATCACTGCAACCTCTGCCTCCTGGATTCAAGTAATTCTCCTGCCTCAGCTTCCAAAGTAGCTGGGATTACATGTATGCACTACCATGCTTGGCTAATTTTTGTATTTTTTTTTTAGTAGAGATGGATTTCACCATGTTTCGGCCAGGCTGGTCTTGAACTCCTGACTAAAAGTGATCTGCCCACCTTGGCTTCCCAAAGTGCTGGAATTATAGGCGTGAGCCACCATGCCTGCCTACTTATTCTTTGAGATGGAGTTTCGCTCTTGTCACCCAGGCCAGACTGCAATGGCACAATCTCTGCTCATTGCAACCTCTGCCTCCCGGGTTCTAGCGATTCTCTGGCCTCAGCCTCCTGAGTATCTGGGATTATAGGCACCCACCACCACACCTGGCTAATTTTTGTATTTTTAGTAGAGACGGGGTTTCGCCATGTTGGCCAGGCTGGTCTTGAACTCCTGACCTCAGGTGATCTGCCTGCCTCAGCCTTCCAAGGTGTTGGGATTACAGGCATGAGACAGCACACCTGGCCTGTTTTTATACTTTTTAAAAATGTGGCCCAGTCATGGTGGCTCACATGTGTAATCCCAGCACTTTGGGAGGCCTAGGTGATAGGACTGCTTTAGGCCAGGAGTTTGAGGCCAGCCTGGGTAACAAAGCATGACTCCATCTCTACAAAAAAATTCAAAAAGTTAGCCAGGCATGGTAGTACACACCTGAAGTCCTAAGCTACTCAGGGGGCTGAGGCAGGAGGATTACAGAGGCCCAGGAGTTTGAGGCTGCAGTGACCCATGTCTGCACCAGCGCACTCCACCATGGGAAACAAAGTGAGATGCTGTCTCAAAAAAATAATTAATTAACTGCCACTAGAAAATTTGAAGCTTACATGTGTGAGCATGATATTTCTATTGGAGAACATTGTTATAAGACTATTCTCATAAGACAAAGGAGAATGTAATTCTGTGGCCAAAAGACAAATGAAATGTGGCCATAAGGACAAACAAGGTATAAGAAAGGATCTTGCAAACAGAAAACACTCTTCCAGCCCCATACAAAGCCAGGTGCATTCCTAACTGTTGTGTTCAGCTGTCCTCAGTGTACCGGAAGAAAAATTCACTGCAAAACCAAATAACTCAGCCAGGCACGGTGGCTCACGCCTGCAATCCCAGCACCTTGAGAGGCCAAGGCGGGCGGATTATTTGAGGTCAAGAATTAAAGACCAGCCTAGCCAACATGGTGAAACCCCATCCCTACTACAAATACAAAAATTAGCCAGGCGTGGTGGCACGTGCCTGTAATCCCAGCTACTTGGGAGGCTGAGGCAGAACTGCTTGAACCCGGGAGGTGGAGACTGCAGTGAGCTGAGATGGTACCACTGTACTCCAGCCTGGGCAACAGAGTTAAACTCAGTCTCAAAAAAAAATAAAAATAAAAAAACCTCAGGTAAACATGTCACCCTTAAGAACTGTCCAAGAGATTAGACAACCTCCAAGTTATAGAACCCCTGCTCCCCAAAAATATTAATACTTCAATATAGGTATTCAGTAAACCTGCCTTTATCATTAATTCTTCTACTTGGTCAGGTATGGAATCTGTACCTTTTATTAATCTCTCTGAAATCTTTCTTGTGGATAAAATCACATGAACTCTTTATAAGAAAGGTTACACTGTGGTCCATTCACTTTCACGTCTTTTTTTTTTTTTTTTTTTGAGACAGGGTCTCGCTCTGTTGGCCAGGCTGGAGTGCAGTGGCACGATCTCAGCTCACTGCAACCTCCGTCTCCTGGGGTTAAGCAATTCTCCTGCCTCAGCCTCCTGGCCCACGTATGTCATTCTTACTCCTTCAAAACCGTTACGTAGGCTGGGCACGGTGGCTCACGCCTGTAATCCCAGCACTTTGGGAGGCTGAGAAGAGTAGATCACCTGAGGTCAGGTGTTCAAGACCAGCCTGGCCAACATGGTGAAACCCCATCTCTACTAAAAATACAAAAATGAGCCAGGGGTGGAGGTGGGTTAATCCCAGCTACTCAGGAGGCTGAGGCAGGAGAATCGCTTGAATCCGGGAGGCGGAGGTTGCAATGAGCTGAGAACGTGCACCTGCACTCCAGCCTGGACGACAGAGCAAGACTCTGCCTCAAAAACACAAACAGGTCGGCCGGGCACGGTGGCTCAAGCCTGTAATCCGAGCACTTTCGGAGGCCGAGACGGGCGGATCACGAAGTCAGGAGATTGCGACCATACTGGTTAACATGGTGAAACCCCGTCTCTACTAAAAAATACAAAAAACTAGCCGGGCGAGGTGGCCAGCGCCTGTAGTCCCAGCTACTCGGGAGGCTGAGGCAGGAGAATGGCATAAACCCGGGAGGCAGAGCTTGCAGTGAGCTGATATCCGCCCACTGCACTCCAGCCTGAGCCACAGAGGGAGGCTCTGTCTCAAAAACAAACAAACAAACAAACAAACAAACAGGTCAGGCGCGGCGGCTCACACCTATAATCCCAGCTCTTCGGCAGGCCGAGGTGGGCACATCATCTGAGGTTGGGAGTTTGAGACCAGCCTGACCAACATGGAGAAACCTTCTCTCTACTAAAAATACTGAATTAACTGGGCGTCGTGGCACATGCCTGTAATCTCAGATACTCTGGCTGAGGCAGAAGAATCGCTTGAACCCGGGAGGCGGAGGTTGCAGTGAGCCAAGATCGCGCCATTGCACTCCAGCCTGGGCAACAAGAGCGAAACTCTGTCTCAAAAAAACAAACAAACAAACAAACAACAAACAAACAAACAGGTCAGGCGCGGCGGCTCACACCTATAATCCCAGCTCTTCGGCAGGCCGAGGTGGGCACATCATCTGAGGTGGGAGTTTGAGACCAGCCTGACCAACATGGAGAAACCTTCTCTCTACTAAAAATACTGAATTAACTGGGCGTCGTGGCACATGCCTGTAATCTCAGATACTCTGGCTGAGGCAGAAGAATCGCTTGAACCCGGGAGGCGGAGGTTGCAGTGAGCCAAGATCGCGCCATTGCACTCCAGCCTGGGCAACAAGAGCGAAACTCTGTCTCAAAAAAACAAACAAACAAACAGAAACAGTTATGTAGATTTGATCCAGTACTAGTGATGTGACCATTTCCAACTTAGCGAAACAGAAATTGTTATTAAATCTGGAACATCCTATGCATTTAGTATTTGATTTAGTATCTCCATCTTCTAATCAATTTAAAACACAGGTAAATTTACGTCTTCCTTTCTACCAGAACAAATCTTTTCCATCATGTTCATTAAGTGGCCTCAATAATTTCTTTTCTTAATAGAATCTTTTATTTTGCCTTTACAGCCTCAGAAAAAGTACTCCTGGCATACTTTCTTGTCCTAATTTTAGGTTGCACTCCATGCCAAGAAACAGAAACAAAATTAAGCTTCTTTAAATACACCACAGATGAGCAACACAACAAATTAATCTGATAAAAACATTTCCAAGACAGAAAAAAAGTCTCAACTTATAAAGAAAAATTCAGAATTATTTTGTCTCAGTTGCCCAAAATACGTATTTTTAAGTTTATTAAGAAACGGATACAAGCTGAGTACAGTGGCTCATGCCTGTTATCCCAGCATTTTGGGAAGCTGAGGTGGGAGGATCACTTGAGCCCAGAAGTTCAAGACTGGCCTGGGTAACATAGCAAGACCCTGTCTTTACCAAAAAAATAAATAAAAATTAGCTGGGCATGCGGACATGTGACTGTGGTCCCAGCTACTCAGGAGGCTAAGGTGGGAAGACTGCCTGAGCCCAGGAGGTCGAGGCTGCAGTAGGCCATGATTGTGCTACCACACTACAGCATGGGTGAGAGTGAGACCATTTCCCCGCCCCCAAAAAAAAAGATAAAAAGATTTTTAAAACTTTTAAGAGAGGCCGGGCGCGGTGGCTCAAGCCTGTAATCCCAGCACTTTGGGAGGCCGAGACGGGCGAATCACGAGGTCAGGAGATTGAGACCATCCTGGCTAACACGGTGAAACCCCATCTCTTCTAAAAAATACAAAAAAAACTAGCCGGGCGACGTGGCCGGCGCCTGTAGTCCCAACTACTCGGGAGTAATAATGCTGCTAAGAGGTCTGGTTAGTTTTCCATGAATTGGGTTCCAATGCTAGTTGTATTCTTATTCCCTTAAAAAAAAACACATAGCAGAAAGAAGTCACAAAAGGAATGTCTGAAGGACTCAGATGAGCACAAATGCTACACTACTACTAACGAAGGCTGTCCTTATTTTAAATTATTCTATTAAAAATGGGAGAATGCAGAGGAATCACTCCCCTGCCACATGCCACACAAAATTAACAGGTAAGTACAATTCAGTCACATTCATAACACCACGTGTGGCCTCAAATATTATGCATACTTGTTGACTGATGTTAAGTATCAACTTACTGTACAAAGAAGAAATAAGACAAACCCACAGTAACATATTTCTTTAAGAATACACCGAGCCGGGGTCGGGCGCGGTAGCTCACGCCTGTAATCCCAGTACTGTGAAAGGCCGAGGTGGGCAGATCACGAGGTCAGGAGATCGAGACCATCCTGGCTAACACGATGAAACCCCGTCTCTACTAACAATACAAAAAAATTAGCCAGGCGTGATGGCAGGCGCCTGTAGTCCCAGAGACTCAGGAGACTGAGGCAGGAGAATGGCATGAATCCAGCAGGAGGAGCTTGTACTGAGCCGAGATCGCGCCACTGCACTCCAGCCTGGACGACAGAGGGAGACTCTGTCTCCAAAAAAAGAATACACTGAGTTGGATAAATACTAGCACGAGCTGATAAGCACTGCTAGAAACCTAAGTTCTGATTTCAGCAAATGCATAGAAATACTTTTCAAAAAAGCAGTATACCCTAGGCGGGGCGCGGTGGCTCACGCCTGTAATACCAGCACTTTGGGAGGCCGAGGCGGGCAGATCACCTGAGGTCAGGAGTTCAAGACCAGCCTGGCCAACATGGCGAAACCCCGTCTCTACTAAAACTACAAAACAGCCGGGAGTCGTGGTGGGCACCTGTAATCCCACCTAGTCGGGAGGCTGAGGCAGGACAATCGCCTGAACCCGAGAGGCAGAGGTTGCAGTAAGCAAGATCGCACCACTGCACTCGAGTCTGGGGGACAGAGTGAGACTCTTATCTCAATTAAAAAAAAATAATAATTTAAAAGTTTTTAAAAAAGAAAGCAGTATACCAAAGCCATTCCTTACGCATACATACATTTATTCTTACTTGGACTCAGGAGTAACAAGGAATTCGCCTCCTTTAGAAAATCAAGAAAATGAAATGTTGAGTTAAGAAGCGGTTAAGGGGGCCGGGCGCGGTGGCTCAAGCCTGTAATCCGAGCACTTTGGGAGGCCGAGACGGGTGGATCACGAGGTCAGTAGATCGAGACCACCCTGGCTAACACGGTGAAACGCCGTCTCTACTAAAAAATACAAAAAACTAGCAGGGCGAGGTGGCGGGCGCCTGTAGTCCCAGCCATTCGGGAGGCTGAGGCAGGAGAATGGCGTGAACCTGGGAGGCGGAGCTTGCAGTGAGCTGAGATCCGGCCACTGCACTCCAGCCTGGACGACAGAGCGAGACTCCGTCTCAAAAAAAAAAAAAAAAAGCAGTTAAGGAAAAAGTATTTGTATTTATTGAGAATCAACTACTTTATCCACTTCAGTAAGCTCAACATACTCAGAAACGGGATTCACCTCTGAATTAGCAAAAGAAAACCGACGATCCTAAAAAGCAATTTGGAGGAGTGACAAAGAAAGAGGGACGACCTGACGTTCTCTCCCGTCAGTACCAAACCACTCGGGCCCACTGCCTGGCCCTTCCTCAAGAGACCTAAACACACTGGGGCTGCGTTCCGGGAGCCGGTGGCATCTCCTGTCAGACGCCGGCCACTCCGCGCTCCTGTCACCTCCAGTGGTGGCGACCCCATCCCCAGGGCACTGCCGCGGAGGCTCGGCTCCGACTGCGGGAGACCCGGGGATGGGGTGGTGAGCCGAGTCTTCTAAGCAAAGCTGTTACAGCTGCGGGTCCTGGGGTAGCCCGAAGGCCAGAAGGGGCGGCCCTGGGGCAGAGGCCGCGACATCCCTCGGGATCCCCACTGAGGCAACTGGGACAGCACTCGGGGGACTCGGCTCCCCCGACCCTCGGCGTGACGCCGGGTCGGACCGGGTCGCCTGGCATTGGGGCAGGCCTTCCACTGCGACGGGACGGGATACCCAGCGGGGGTCCCGGAGAAAGGAAGGGCGGGCCGGCGGGCGCCCCACAGCCGGAAGGGGCGAGCCCGCACACAGGGCTCCTGCCCCGGCAGGGCTCACCTTCAGGTCGTTCTCTGGCAGGTACTTGCACAGCCGCGCTATCTCCACATACTTGTCCAGGTCTAGCGGCGCCATTTTAGGAATAATAAGCCGCAGCAACAGCAGCGGCGGCGGCCGTAGTAGCGGCGGCGGCGGCAGCGGCGGAGGCCGAAGCCGGAACTTTCTCTACGTCACGTCCGGCCCGTGAGAGGCGTCTGCGCAGCGCCGTTAAAGCGCGACCAGCTTCTCCCCGCTACCTCGGTACGCCCGGCGCCCCCTCTGGCTGAACCCCGGTTACAGGGCCCAAGAGACCCCTCTTCGATCCAACCCGCGAACATGCCGGGACCCGTAGTCATCTGCCGCGGGGCGTGCTGGGATGTGTAGTTTTCAGTTGTGGACAGCCACCTCCCCTCTTTTCCTCCCATTTCTCCAGACTTTCACCTGCCGGCAGCCGGCCAGGCTTTTCCGAGGCAAAACGGCGGAGTAGGTGGTCCTAGCCACTCATTGGTTTCTTTTTCCAACCCTTTTAAGCACTCTTTCACCAGAATATCTTAACAGTTGGGTAAGCCTGGCCGTTTGCACCTTTCCAAGTCCCTGTGAAAACCTCGCCTAAGCCTGTGGCAGAGATGTCAGGCTCCAGTCTTCCAACCTGAAAGGAAGGGAAACAAATATTAAAGGATTTCTTATGCTAAATGCGATACAAATGCTGTTTTTCCTTTTGATCTTCGTAACAATTGATAGGAAAGTGAGGCTTGGAGGCTTTAAGTAGTTTACCCCAAATCTCACAGGGAACAAAATGGTGGGACCAAGATTGGAAAAATGGCTTAAGCTTAAGCCTACTTCCAATGAGAATCCCACGAGGACATGGAGTTTTTTGCTGTAACTCCAGCACTGAGAACAGTACCTGGTACTAGCATACCTTCAGCATTCGTTTATTCAAACACTCTTTATTGAGCAACAAAGATGTGCCAGGTACAGCTGCAGGCGCTTGCAATACTTCGTGAACAAAATAGACAAAGATCTCTATCCTATCCGTAGCTAGAAAAAATACCAAAATTAGGCGGGTGCGGTAGTGCGTGCTTGTGGTCCTAGCTACTCCGGAGGCTGAGGCAGGAGAATCGCTTGAGCCAGGAGGCGGAGGTTGCAGTGAACCGAGATCGCGGCACTGCACTCCAGCTTGGGCGACAGAGCGAGATCCTCTTCAAAAATAAATTAGTAAAAGGTGGCCGGGCCCTGTGGCTCACACCTGTAATCCCAGCACTTTGGGAGGCCGAGGCGTGCAGATCCCGAGGTCAGGAGATCGAGACCATCCTAGCTAACAAGGTGAAACCCCGCCTCTACTAAAAATACAAAAAGAAATTAGCGGGGCGTGGTGGCGGGCGCCTGTAGTCCCAGCCATTCGGGAGGCTGAGGCAGGAGAATGGTGTGAACCCGGAGGTGGAGCTTGCAGGGAGCTGAGATCCCGCCACTGCACTCTAGCCTGGGCGACAGAGCAATACTCCGTCCCAATAAATAAATAAATAAATAATAAATTAGTAAAAGGAAGCTGCTATATGGGACTAGGGGTGGGGGTACAATGGCTGTAGCTAAGAGACCAGTTAGGAGACTGTTATGTAATCCAATAGTAGCAGGCGCTCAATAAATATTTGTTGCTCAAGAGTTCCTGGAATGAATCCTCTTGCTCTCTAAAGTGTATTTTGTGAACAAATGGTTAACCCTTAATGAGATATCTGGGTGAACTTCTTTGTATTATTCTTGTAACTGTTCTGAAAGTATGAAATTGTTTCAAAGCAAAATTAATTTTTTAAAGTTTGTTACAGAATGAATGATGCCCACAAGTATTCATTTCTTCATTCATTCAACTAATAGTTATATAGTGCCTATTGGCCAGGCCGCAGTGGCTAATGCCTGTAATCTCAGCACTTTGGGAGGCCAAAGCAGGCAGATCACCTGAGGTCAGGAGTTCAAGACCACCTGACCAACACGGTGAAACCCCATCTCTACTAAAAATACAAAATACTCGGGAGGCTGAGATAGGAGAATTACTTGAATTGCTTGAGGCGGAAGTTACAGTGAGCTGAGATGGCGCCACTGTACTCCAGCCTGGGCCACAGAGTGAGACCCCATCTTGAAGAAAAAAGAAAAAAGAGGTTACACAGTGCTTACGATGTGAATAAAACAGATATGATCCCTGCCCTAATTAGGCTTACAATCTGCTGGGAAGAGACAAACAGTATTTATTTATTTACATTTACTGTTTTATTATTAATATAAAGGATATTACAAAGGATACAAATGAAGAAATGCATAGGGTAATTTAAGTTTTTTTGTTGTTGTCAAGGCCGGGTGCAGTGGCTCACCCCATGGGCAGATCGCTTGAGGCCAGGAATTCAAGACCAACCTGGCCAACATGGTGAAACCTGATCTTTACTAAAAATACAAAAATTAGCTGTGCATGGTGGTACATGCCTGTAATCCCAGCTACTTGGGAGTCTGAGGCATGAAAATCGCTTGAACCCAGGAGGTGGTGGGGGTTACAGTGAGCTGAGATCGTGCCACTGCACTCCAGCCTGGCCAACAGAAAAAAAAAAAGAGAAGAAGAAGAAGAAGAAGAAGAAAAGAAACTTGTTGAGATGAGGTCTTACTATATTGCTGAGGCTGGTTTTAAACTCCTGGCCTCAAGGTGTTCTTCTGCCTTGGCCTTCCAAAGTGCTAGGATTATAGGTGTAAGCCACCATGCCTGGTGATGAGCAAATATTTAATTGCAAATTGTGATTAGTGCTCAAAAGGAAAAATAGGAGGTACTATAAGCAAGAAAAATGGAGTAGAAGAGGTCTGCCTTTGGCTGGGCACGGTGGCTCATGCCTGTAATCCCAACACTTTTGGGAGGTCGGGAGATTGATACCATCCTGGTCTACATGGTGAAACCCGTCTCTGCTAAAAATACAAAAAAAAATTAGCTGGGTGTGGTGGTGCGCACCTGTAGTTCCAGCTACTTGGGAGGCTGAGGTGTGAGAATTGCTTGAAACCAAGAGGTGGAGGCTGCAGTGAGCCAAGATGGTGCCACTGCACTCCAACCTGGGCAACAGAGTGAGACTCCGTCTCAAAAATAAATAAATAAATACAGCAGCCTACTTTAGATTGACAACAGAGTGGAGGTAAAGTACAGGATGTAGATTCTAGCACCATGTGGGCAGAGTTCAAATACAGGCTCTATCACTTATTGTGTGATTTGAGGGAAGTTATTTATCCTTTCTGTACTCCAGTTTTCTCAGCTCCAGTATGGAGATGATAATAATAATGCTTACCTCCTCTGGAGATTCTAAGAATACTACTTACCTCATAGGCTTGTACAAAGGTTTAACAGAGGGCCGGGTGCGGTGGCTCACGCCTGTAATCCCAGCACTTTGGGAGGCCGAGATGGGCGGATCACGAGGTCAGGAGATCGAGACCATCCTGGCTAACACAGTGAAACGCCGTCTCTGCTAAAAACTACAAAAAACTAGCCGGGCGAGGTGGTGGCGCCTATAATTCCAGCTACCCGGGAGGCTGAGGCAGGAGAACGAAGTGAACCCGGGAGGCGGAGCCTGCAGTGAGCTGAGATCCGGCCACAGCACTCCAGCCTGGGTGACAGAGCGAGACTCCGTCTCAAAAAAAAAAAAAAAAAGAGAATGGCCTGAACCTGGGAGGCGGAGCTTGCAGTGAGCCGAGATCGCACCACTGCACTCCAGCCTGGGCGACAGAGCGAGACTCTGTCTCAAAAAAAAAAAACAAAAAAAACACAAAGGTTTAACAGAGTTGATATATGAAAATGGCTTAAAACAATGTCTAGGCCGGGCACACTGGCTCACACTTGTAATTCCAACACTTTCAGAGGCCAAGGTAGGAGGATCACTTGAGCCAAGGAGTTCAAGACCAGTCTGGGCAACATAATGAGACCTCATATATACCAAAAAAAAAAAAAAAAATTAAAATTAGCCAGGTTTGGTGCT
Source organism: Trachypithecus francoisi (assembly GCF_009764315.1). Classification (NCBI taxonomy): domain Eukaryota; kingdom Metazoa; phylum Chordata; class Mammalia; order Primates; family Cercopithecidae; genus Trachypithecus; species Trachypithecus francoisi. The sequence goes on from NW_022681444.1 coordinate 2,710,035, forward strand.
GGCACACACCTGTAGACCCAGCTACTCTTTTTTTTTTTTTTTTTTTTTTTTTTTTTGAGGCAGAGTCTCGCTCTGTCGCCCGGACTGGAGTGCAGTGGCCAGATCTCAGCTCACTGCAAGCTCCGCCTCCCAGGTTTACGCCATTCTCCTGCCTCAGCCTCCCGAGTAGCTGGGACTACAGGCGCCCGCCACCTCGCCCGGCTAGTTTTTGTATTTTTTTTTAGTAGAGACGGGGTTTCACCGTGTTAGCCAGGATGGTCTCGATCTCCTGACCTCGTGATCCGCCCGTCTCGGCCTCCCAAAGTGCTGGGATTACAGGCTTGAGCCACCGCGCCCGGCCGACCCAGCTACTCTAAAAGCTGATGTGGGAGGATCGCTTGAGCCCAGGAGGCCAAGGCTACAGTGAGCTATGATTGTGTCACTGTACTACAGCAGGGTGACAGTGAGACCCTGTCTCAAAACAAAACAAAACAAAAACATTGTCTGGCACAGAGTGAGTGCAATATGAGTGTTAACTCTGAGTATTATGTGGGCAGGAAAGGCATTTCTGAAGAAGTAACATGTAAGACTTTAGAAAAAAAATGTAGGAGGCTGGGCGTGGTGGCTCACGCCTGTAATCCTAGCACTTTGGGAGGCCGAGGCGGGCAGATCACTTGAAGTCAGGAGTTCAAGACCAGCCTGGTCAACATGGTGAAAACCCATCTCTACTAAAAATACAAAAAGTAGCCGGGTGTGGTGGTGCGTGCTTGTAATCCCACCTACTGGGAAGGCTGAGGCAGGAGAATCGCTTGAATCCAGGAGGCAGAGGTTGCAGTGAGCCAAAATCGTGCCACTGCACTCCAGACTGGTCGATGAAGTGAGACTCCATCAAAAAGAAAGAAAGAGAGAAGGCCGGGCGCGGTGGCTCAAGCCTGTAATCCCAGCACTTTGGGAGGCCGAGACGGGCGGATCATGGGGTCAGGAGATCGAGACCATCCTGGCTGACACGGTGAAACCTCGTCTCTACTAAAAAAAAAAAATACAAAAAAAAACTAGCCGGGTGAGGTGGCAAGCGCCTGTAGTCCCAGCTACTCGGGAGGCTGAGGCAGGAGAATGGCGGGAACCCGGGAGGCGGAGCTTGCAGTGAGCTGAGATCCGGCCACTGCACTCCAGCCCGGGCGACAGAGCAAGACTCTACCTCAAAAAAAAAAAAAAAAAAAAGAAAGAAAGAGAGAAAGAGAGGAAGGGGAGGGGAGGGGAGGGGAGGAAAAAAAGGTAGAACAGGTGCAGTGACTCATGCCTATAATCCCAGCACTTTAGGAGGCTGAAGTGGGCAGATTGCTTGGGCCCAGGAGTTTTAGACCAGCCTGGGAAACATGGCAAAATTCCATCTCTACAAAAAATATAAAAATCAGCCAGACATGATGGCATATGCCTGTAGTCCCAGTTACTTGGGAGGCTAAGGCGGGAGGATTGCTTGAGCCCAGGAGGTGGAGGTTGCGGTGAGCCCAAGTTGTGCCACTGCACTCCAGCCTAGGCAACAGAGTAAGACCCTGTCTCAAAAAAAATAAAAAAGGAAAAAAAGTAAAGAGATAATCTGCTCAGAGTTTCTTGGAGAAAAAAATTCAAATGGAAGAAGATACTGCTGTTGTTTGGATATTTTTCTTTTTTCTTTTTTAGAGACTAATGTCTATGGCCAGGCACGGTGGCTCATGCCTGTAATCCCAACACTTTGGGAGGCCAAGGCAGGCAGATCACGAGCTCAGGAGATCAAGACCATCCTGGTCAACATGGTGAAACCCCATCGATACTAAAAATAGGAAAATTAGTATGCCTGTAATCCCAGCTACTTAGGAGACTAAGGCAGGAGAATCGCTTGAACCAGGGAGTCGGAGGTTGCAGTGAGCCAAGATTGCGCCACTGCACTCCAGCCTGGTGACACAGCGAGACTCTGTCAAAAAAAAAAAAAAGAAACTGATGTGTATTTTCCATCAACCTTATTTCCATATTGCTTAAGAGCCCCTGCAAGAGCCGGGCGTGGTAGCTCATGCCTGTAATCCCAGCACTTTGGGAGGCCGAGATGGGCCAATCACTTGAGGTTGGGAGTTCGAGACCAGCCTGACCAACATGGAGAAACCCCGTCTCTGTCTTGTTGATGTGTCACTCCAGCATGGCACCTTGAAACAGAGCTAGCCAGAAAACATCAGGGACATCAGAGCATTCTGCAGCTGTGAGCAGAAATGTACATGGAGATGCACATGGACATGTGGCAGAGCTAACCTGGTCTTGGTTTTCTTTCCTGAAGGAGAGCAGAATGACTAAATATCCCTAAACTTCTCTTTGGCAGACAGTCAATGGGGAATTTTCCACTAATGTGGGAACTCACAAAGACTCCATATGTTTGAAAGAGCTGCAGACCTTGAATTCCATTTTGTCAATAAATTTTGGTTATGGTTTCAAGTAGCTAAAAGAATCCTTTCACCAACTTGGCCTTTCACCTGTATTAGCACTTCCTCTGAACAGTTCTGTCTGCACAGTAGGTAGTACTATCCTCATTCTATAGATGAGGAACTAGGGTTCAGAGTGGGTGACTTGCCAAATGTCAGAGTTAGGTGGTTAGTGCTGGACTCTGGATTTTTTTTTTTTTTTTTTTGACAGAGTCTTGCTCTGTTGCCCAGGCTGGAGTACAGTAGCATGATCTTGGCTCACTGCAACCTCCACTTCCTGGGTTCAAGTGATTCTCCTGCCTCAGCCTCCTGAGTAGCTGGGATTACAGACACATGCCCGACAGATTTTTTTTTTTTTTTTAAGACAGTCTTTTTTTTTTTTTTTTTTTGAGGCAGAGTCTCGCTCTGTCGCACGGGCTGGAGAGCAGTGGCGGGATCTCAGCTCACTACAAGCTCTGCCTCTCGGGTTTATGCCATTCTCCTGCCTCAGCCTCCCGAGTAGCTGGGACTACAGGCGCCTGCCACCTCGCCCGGCTAGTTTTTGTATTTTTAGTAGAGACGAGGTTTCACCGTGTTAGCCAGGATGGTCTCGATCTCCTGACATCGTGATCCGCCCGTCTCGGCCTCCCAAAGTGCTGGCATTACAGGCTTGAGCCACCGCACCCGGCCTAAGACAGTCTTGCTCTGTTGTCCAGGCTAGAGTGCAGTGGCATGATCTCGGCTCACCACAACCTCCGCCTCCTGATTCAAGTGATTCTCCTGCCTCAGCCTCCCAAGTAGCTGGGATTATAGATGCGTTCCAGCCATCATGCCTAGCTAATTTTTGTATTTTCAGTAGAGATGGGGTTTCACTGTGTTGGCCAGGCTGGTCTCGAACTCCTGACCTCATGATCTGCCCTCCTTGGCCTCCCAAAGTGCTGGGATTACAGGCATGAGCCACCACAGCTGACCTGGAGCTTGGATTTTAACCCAAGTATGTTTGATCTCTTCCCACTAAGCTATCATAGCTCTACGCTCCAGGAGCTCCTGTTTCTAACCTGAGCTGTTTTCTCTATTTCCTAGGACACAGCGACAGTTTCAGAGACTGGAGTTCTTTGAAACAGACATAAGAGAGCGAGCCACCTCTCTGTTTTCAGGAAAGATACAGAGAACCTATGGTTATGAACGAAATCAAAGATAATGTAGATGAATACATCTAGAGACATTGTTCATTTATAGTCAGGAATAGGTTTTCCCTTGAAAGAGAACTCTGTGCCAGCTGCTGGGTGCTGATCACTTTTATTTACATTATGTCATGTATTCCCCACCACAACTACGATATAAATCTTTTTTCTTTTTTCTTTTTTTTCCGAAACGGAGTCTTGCTCTGTCACCCAGGCTAGAGTGCAGTGGCACTATATCGGCTCACTGCAACCTCCAACTCCCGGATTCAAGCAATTCTCCTGCCTCAGCCTCCTCAGTAGCGTGGATTACAGGCACTCGCCACCACGCCTGGCTAATTTTTGTATTTTTAGTAGAGACGGGGGTTTCACCATGTTGGCCAGGCTGGTCTGGAACTCCTGACCTCGTGATCTGCCCACCTCCGCCTCCCAAAGTGCTGGGCTTATAGGCGTGAGCCACCGCGCCCAGCCTATGATAGAAATCTTATTAGCTCCATGGTTACAAGCAGACAGCCCTGAGGCCCGAAGGAAAGTAACTTCCCAGAACAGATACTCTCATTGCTGAACTTTTTATTTCTTGCACTCTTGGCAATCGTCCCTAGTTGTCTTTTTGTTTGATCTCTATTTAAGACTGTATGCTCCTGGAGGCCAAGGGTGGTGGTGTCTGGCTCAGCACAGCACCTGCCATAATTACAAATGGCAATTATGGAATAAATCAGCTGTTCAAAGCACCAAATCTTGAGCTGGCCCGAAGACTGCGCAGGCAGATTGCATGCTCAACTCTCCCCTTTTGAAATTGTTAACAACCGTCGTAACTGGAAATGTAACTGTTATACCGCCCCCTTTTATTTATTTATTTATTTTTGAGACGGAGTTTTCGCGCTGTTGCCCAAGCTGGAGCGAAGTGGCGCCTGGCCCTGTTAGCCGTTATAGAGTAGATCAGCTGCCGCAGGAATTTGGATTCCCCAAACGAACGCCCGAACCCGGCATTGCGCAAATCGTTTCCAAGTAGCCCCGGCTTATTTATCCCTTCTGGGAGGGAGGGACCCAGGGAGGGTCCAGCCCGCTTGGTTCCCCAGAAATGCACAACCCGGCGTCCACTCCGGGTCTGGGGGTTCCCTCCACCGCCAGCCCAGGAAGGCAGCGCCGGACCCGCGGGACTGAGCAGGGAGGATAGAGCGGTTGGCCTGGACGCTCTTCCGGGTTCTGGGAGGAGGGCCCAGACCTAAGCCCCGCCCCTCCGGGGCGGAGTCACGGCTCGCGACCGGCCTAAGTCGCCGCAGGTAATGCGGTCCCGGGCTGGAGGGTTGGGGGCGAGGGTCCCCGGATACCGGGTCTGTTACAGTCTCGGGCAGGGGATCCGAATCCTTTAGGGTAGTGGGCCCAAGCCGGGTGGAAAGAACTGGGAAGGCCTTCCCTGACTCCGTCCTGGCCACTTTGACCGAACCAGCCTGTTTTCTCCCGACCCCGTCACCTATCCCCTAGAACTGCCACGTGGGGATGAGATTTGCCTGGCGGGTAGCGGCGGCGGCTGCGGGAGGTCCCGCCCATGTGAAGCCAACCTAACTGAGCTCTGGACTTTGGGGACAGTTGTCAGCGGCCTAGGCCGCAGGTGGGATTTATCCATTCATCTCTCAATCTATTTTCTTTCTTCATTCACTAGCCACTCCCCCACTCCTACTCTATGCCAGGTCCATTGGTAGGTTCTCAAAATGGATCTGACAGGCCCAGCCCTCTAGGAACTTAGTCTAGTGGAGTTTAATCTAGAATCTAGTCTAGAAGCTTTAAATAGGTAAACAATACAAATGATTCCTGCAGTGGTGGTGGCTTAATACCTTAAGAGCCCAGTGGGTGGAAGAAGGAAGTAACGTGGAAGGGCGTGGAAGAGAAAAGGGCAAATCAGGGAAGGTTTCACCAGGGAGGGGACTTTTGAACTGGGCTTTGAAGGTTGACTAGGAGTTTGCCAATTTCCCAGAAGGGAAGCGACATTACAAATAGGGGAAGCCGAATAGGCTACAAAATTATGAAAAGGCCTGCCATATTATAAGAACTGCAAAAAAAAAACCAATAATGCAAGAGATTGTGGAGGTGAGTTCACGGAAAAAAACTTGACAGCAGGAGACCTTACTTTCTATGCTATGCTGAGGCCAAGATTTATTCTAGAGCTCAGTATTTCTCAGCCTCTTTAAATATTTTGTCCTTTGGGCGGGGAGCAGTGGCTCATACCTGTACTCCCAGCTCTTTAGGAGGCTAGGAGTTCGAGACCAGCCTGGACAACATAGGGAAACCCCATTTTTTTTTTCTTTTCTTTTTTTTTTTTGGGACAGAGTCTCGCTCTGTCGCCAGGCTGGAGTGCAGTGGCGTGATTTCAGCTCACTCACTCTGCCTCTTGGGTTCAAGCAATTTTCACGACTCAGCCTCCCAAGTAGCTGGGACTACAGGCACGTGCCACCACGCCCAGCTAATTTTTTTTTTTTTTTGTATTTTTAGTAAAGATGGGGTTTCACCATGTTGGCCAGGATGGTATCCATCTCCTGACCTTGTGATCCGCCCATCTTGGCCTCCCAAAGTGCTGGGATTACAGGCGTGAGCCACCACGCCCAGCCCCATTTCTATTTTTAATTAAAAAATAAATAACTGGCCGGGCTCGGTGGCTCACGCCTGTAATCCCAGCACTTTGGGAGGCCGAGGCGGGCCAAGTTCAAGACCAGCCTGGTGAACATAGTGAAACTCCGTCTCTATGAAAAATACAAAAAAATTAGCTGGGCGTGGTGGCACTTGTCTGTAGTCCCAGCTTATTTGGGAGGCTGAGGCAGGAGAGTAGCTTGAACCCAGGAGGCAGACATTGCAGTGAGCCGAGATCGCGCCACTGCACTCCAGGCTGGGTGACAGAGTGAGACTCCATCTCAATAAATTGATAAATAAAGCTGCTGCCCTGGCACAGTGGCTCATGCCTGTAATCCCAGCGCTTTGGGAGGCCAAGACGGGCGGATCACTTGAGGTCAGGAGTTTGAGACCAGCTTGGCCAACATGATGAAACCCCGTATCTACTAAAAATACAAAAATTAGCCAGGCGTTTTGGCTGGTGCCTGTAATATAAGCTACTCAGGAGGCTAAGGTCAGACAATTGTTTGAATCCAGGAGGCGGAGGCTACAGTGAGCCACGATCGTGCCACTGCACTCCAGCCTGGGTGACAGAGTGAGACTCCATCTCAGAAAAAAATAAAAAATAATGCCGGGCATGGTGGCTCACGCCTGTAATCGCAGCACTTTGGGAGGCTGAGGCAGGCAGATCACCTGAGGTCAGGAGTTAGTGACCAGCCTGGCCAACATGGTGAAATCCCATCTCTACTAGAAAAACTAGAAAAATGAGTCAGGTGTGGGTGGGCGCCTGTAATCTCAGCTATGCAGGAGGCTGAGAAAGGAGAATAATTTGAACCACGGAGACGAAGGTTGCAGTAAGCAGAGATCGCACCACTGCACTCCAACCTGTGCAACAGAGCGAGACTCCATCTAAAAAAAAAATAAGAATAAAAATAAATACATTGGCCAGGCACAGTGTGTCACCTGAGGTCAGGAGTTCGAGACCAGCCTGACTAACATGGTGAAACTCCATCTCTACTAAAAATACAAAAATTAGCCAGGTGTGGTGGCACATGCCTGTAATCCCAGCTACTCGGGAGGCTGAGGGAGGAGAATCGCTTGAACTTGGGAGGCAGAGGTTGCCATGAGCCAAGATCGTGCCATTGCACTCCAGCCTGGGCAACAAGAGCGAAAATCCGTCTCAAATAAATAAATAAATAATAAAGATGAAAAGTTGGTGGTGCTTATTCAAATTAGTCAGGCCCTAGAAATTAGTACATTCAACAGGAAAGGTTTAAAAAGGAGGTTGAATTGATTAAGATGATAATCATAAGTGTAAAAAGTGCCTTTCTTTCTTATGCATAGGACACCATGAAGCAGCTGCCAGTCTTGGAACCTGGAGACAAGCCCAGGAAAGCAACATGGTCTGTAAGGAAGGATCCAGACACAGAAAAGCATGAGTTTTTGTTTCATTTATAAGTAGTTTACTAACATATTTGATCATCAACAAAAAAGGGTACAGACGAAACCGTCTGCAGTTGCTGGTAATTAGACTCAAACTGTCTGAGAAGGTCTTCAGAGGAAAGATAGGGGGGCAGTAATTATCACAGAGCAGATGTTGATTTTATTAAAATCCATTTACCAGAAAGAGTAAGGCACTGACCATCTGGCATCGTCAGCTCCAATGCTGTGTCTTCCCCCGAGCTCTGACTCATTTTTAAGATTTTTAGGAAATTAGATTTGGATTAAACTGGCTTCACTGTTTCTTGGCTGTTTGTTCAACCAACCCTTTTTTCAACAATTAGTATTGGCCTGATGGGGGCAGCTGCTGTGTGGGTGTGGGTGCTGTGTGGGAGGTAGAATTGTAAATAGTCTCTGTGTACTGGGGACTATAGACTAAGCAGGTGATGGTGATGAAATGTGATCTGCTATAAGGTAGGGCCCACAGAAGGCTATAGAGAGGTGGCAGTTCTTCAACAGGACCTTCAAGGAGAGACTCCAGTCTGGCTTCCATGCATCTGTCTTGCTATGTACCCAGAATACAGCCAATCATGGCATTTCCTAGTTTAAAACCCTTCTGTGCCTCCCTATTGGTGTTGGGATAAAAATCAGACTCCTGGGCTGGGCACAGTGGCTCATGCCTATAATCCCAGCACGTTGGGAGGCCAAGGCGGGTGGATCTCCTGAGGTCAAGAGTTCGAGACCAGCCTGACCAATATGGTGAAACCCCCATCTCAACTACAAATACAAAACTTAGCCAGCGTTGTGGTATGTGACTGTAGTCCCAGCTACTAGGGAGGCTGAGACAGGAGAATTGCTTGAATCTGGGAGGCGGAGGTTGCAGTGAGCTGAGATCATGCCATTGTACTCCAGCATGGGCCACAGAGCAAGAATCCGTCTCAAAAAAAAAAAAAAAAATCAGACTCCTCGCCAGGCACAATGGCTCAAGCCTATAATCCTAGCACTTTGGGAGGCTGAGGTGGGTGGATCACTTGAAGCCAGGAGTTCGAGACCAGTCTGGCCAATATGGCAAAACCCCGTCTCTACTAAAAATAGAAAAATTAGCCGAGTGTGGTGGTGCATGCCTGTAATCCTGGCCACTTGGGAGGCTGAGGCAGGAGAATTGCTTGAACCTGGGAGGTGGAGATTGCAGTGAGCTGAGATGGTGTCACTGCACTCCAGCCTGGGCAACAGAGGGAGGGAGACTCCGTCTCAAAAACAAACAAACAAACAAAAAATTAGATTTCTTAAACTGGCCCAATGGTCCCTGCAAAATATTTCTGCCTGTTTTTCCAACCTCAAATCCCATGACTTGTTCCTTTGTTCTCTTTCTCTTCTGCACTGTTCCACTCAGGAGCTGCTCATGCTGGTCTCTCTGCCTGGACTGCTCTTTCCCTCCACCTTTCGTCCCTCCCTTTGCCCAGCTTATTTTATTTTATTTATCTATTTATTTTTATTTTTATTTTTTTTGAGACGGAGTCTCACTCAGTCGCCCAGGCTGGAGTGCAGTGGCCGGATCTCAGCTCACTGCAAGCCCCGCCTCCCGGGTTTATGCCATTCTCCTGCCTCAGCCTCCCGAGCAGCTGGGACTGCAGGCGCCCGCCACCACGCCCAGCTAGTTTTTTGTATTTTTTTTAGTAGAGACGGGGTTTCACTGTGTTAGCCAGGATGGTCTCAATCTCCTGACCTCGTGATTCGCCCGTCTTGGCCTCCCAAAGTGCTGGGATTATTTTATTTTTGAGACAAGGTCTTCCTCTGTGGCTAGCCACCAAGGCTGGAATGCAGTGGTACAATTGTGGCTCATTGTAGCCTCGACCTCATGGCCTCGAGTAACCTTCCCATCTCCGTCTCCCAAGTAACTGGGACTATGGGTATGTACTACCACGCCCAGCTAATTTTTTTTTTTTTTTTTAATAGAGACACAGTCTCTTTATGTTGCCCTGGCTGGTCTCAAACTCCTGGGCTCAGGTGATCTTCCCACTACAGCCTCCCAAAGTGCTGGGATTACAGGTGTGAGCCACCACACCTGGCCTGCCCAGCTAATTTCTACTCATACTTCAGATCTGTATCCAAATGGTGCTTCTTCAGGAAGCCTTCTCTGATCACCCTATCTCCCTGGCTCCTTACAGGGTGAGACCCTCCTAAGACATGCATGTCCTCATGCTATATATTCTATACTCCTTTCTACCACAATTGAAGTGAAACAGATAGTTGTGAAACTGTTTAATGTTTCTTTTCCCAACTAGTCTGTAAGGGCTATCAAGGCAGGGAATTTTTTGTAATATCCACCATCTCTGGATGGCTGTGTGCTTTTGGGATAAATTACTCAATCTTTCTAAGCCTCAGTTCCTCCGTTGTAAAACTCAGATGATGGTAACAGCTGTTATCCTCAAAGAGTGTTTTTGTTTTTGTTTTTGTTTTTGAGACACAGTCTCGCTCTGTCGCCAGGTTGGAGTGCAGTGGCACCATCTCGGCTCACTGCAACTTCCGCCTCCCTGGTTCAAGCGATCCTGCCTCAGCCTCCCGAGTAGCTAGGACTGCAGGCGCGTGCCACCACACCCAGGTGATTTTTGTATTTTTAGTAGAGACGGGGTTTCATCATGTTGGCCAGGATGGTCTCGATCTCTTGACCTCATGATCTGCCTGCCTCGGCCTCCCAGTGTGCTGGGATTACAGGTGTGAGCCACTGCGCCCGGCTCTCAAAGGGGTTTTGTGTAGATTAAGTGACATCAGAATAGAGATCTGAATGGGAAACAGATTTGGCCACCACTGATGAATATATAGATGAGTGGTAATTGAAGTTATCACCACAGATAACATTAATCAGGTAAGCAAATGTAAACTGAGGAAAAGAGAACTCAAGGATAACTGAGAGTCAGGAGGTGGCTGGTAGGGAAGGAGTCGGAGAAAGAAGCAGAAAGGACAGCCAGAAAGGTGAGTGCAGAACCAAAGGAAGGGATGTGGGAAAGCCAGGCTGGGAGAAAGGCACAAGAAGAAGGGAGAGGTCAGGAGTCCCAAACACCAGAGAGGTCAAATAAGACAGGGCCTGAAAAACAGCTACAGAAATTTGTTTTCCAATCAGGAAGCTTGAAGTGTGTTTTCTCAGTCAGCATTCAGAATCACTGTGGAGAGTGGAATGGGCCAAGTGCAGTGGGCACATCCCTATCATCTTAGGACTTAGGGAGACCAGGGCAGAAGGATTGCGTGAGGCTGGGAGTTCAAGACCAACCTGGCCAACATAGCGAGACCCCTGTCTCTACTTAAAAAAATATAGAGAGACTCTGGCTGGGCACGGTGGCTCACGCCTGTAATCTCAGCACTTTGGGAGGCTGAGGCAGGTGGATCACAAGATCAGGAATTCAAGACCAGCCTGGCCAACATAGTGAAACCCCATCTCTACTAAAAATACAAAAATTAGCCAGGCATGGTGGTGCGTACCTGTAGTCCCAGCTACTTGGGAGGCTGAGACAGGAGAATCGCTTGAAGCCAGGAAGTGGAGGTTATGGTGAGCCAAGATTGCACTACTGCACTCTAGCCTGGGCAACAGAGTGAGACTCTATCTCAAAAAAAAGAAAAAAGAAAGAGAGAGAGATAATGGAATGACCAAATCCTGTATGTGATTTTTTACGGTGCTAGCTTTGGCTTCCATCAGATTGAGCTTTATGAGTAATCTGGAAAAGCTCTGAAATCAGTAAATTCTGGATAATTTTTTTGATGGGGAGGAATCATTGGCTTGTGGCAAGAGCCCCGGGGCTGTTGGTTCCCATGTGGTGGCACATAAAGCTCTCGCCACCATTTATTGAGTCCTTCACTGCCCTGTTTTGACGTCTTGTCGTAGTCTTCATAATGATCTTTTGCAGTAAGAACTATTGCTGTCCTCATTTCACAAATGAGTAAACTAAAGTTCAGAAAGGTTAAGTGACTTCCAAAAGGTCACACATCTAGAAAGTACCTGAGCTGGAATTTGAACCAGATCTGTCTGAATTCACACACCATGTTCACAGCCACCATCCTGTGCCAAGACACATCACTGAACATTTCTGGAGATGAGTTTCCCTATCTACCAAATGGGGAAAAATATAGCCCAGTGCATTCCTACCAGATTACTGTGAGATGAAGACAGTGAAAAAATGGAAAAGTCAAAGACTATGTGCAAGGGGGAGGTACTATTATTAATCAGAGAAGTGCTGCTTTGTTGGGTACAATTTGAAGTGTCTGCACAAGACCCTTCATTCTGGTGAATATTTCATGAGGAATGGAAAGAACACACTGCTGCGTTTATTCTGTGCTCAGGCCTCCTGAATACATCCTTCCTTTGGCAGGTACACCTTGACTCTCCCCGGAGACAGCCCCTGTGCTCGAGTTGGCCACAGCTGTTCATATTTACCCCCAGTTGGTAATGCCAAGAGAGGGAAGGTCTTCATTGTTGGCGGAGCAAATCCAAACAGAAGCTTCTCAGACGTGCACGCCATGGATCTGGGTAAGACCAGCAGCTGCGGAGTACATGCCCTGTGGCCAGAGAACAGGGCTGTGTGCTGCTAGCCATTAGCAGGGCATTCCTAAAAATACCAGCAGGGTTTTCCTATAAGAAAAAATGGCCAGGGCTAGGTCCAGTGGCTCACGCCTCTAGTTCCAGCACTGTGGGAGGCCAAGGCGGGCGGATCGCCTGAGGTTAGAGTTTGAGACCGGCCTGACCAATATGAAGAAACCCCGTCTCTACTAAAAATACAAAAAAATTAGCCGGGTGTGGCGGTGGTCACCTGTAGTCCCAGCTACTCAGGAGGCTGAGACAGGAGAATTACTTGAACCGTGGAGACAGAAGTTACACTGAGCCAAGATCGTGCTACTGCACTCCAGCCTGGGCGACAGAGCGAGACTCAGTCTCAAAAAAAAAAAAAAGAAAAAAGAAAAAATGAACATCACTGACAGATCCCTAAGGTTTCTTAGCAGGCCCCTGGCACAGTCATCTGACCAATACCTCCTTGTTTAGGGGGAGAGAACCCTTATGGAGCCTTGGTTGTCCAGCCATTTATTCATCAAATATTTCCGTAGGATACATCGATGACTACCACCACTCATTCTATCCACATATCCAATATATCACCAAGCCCTACTTATCTCTTATCTTTGTTGTTTTTGAGATGGAGTTTCGCTTTTATTGCCCAGGCTGGAGTGCAGTGGCACGATCTTCGCTCACTGCAACCTCCACCTCCCGGATTCAAGCAATTCTCCTGCCTCAGCCTCCTGAGTAGCTGGGATTACAGGCATGCGCCACCATGCCCAGCTAATTTTTTTTTTTTTTTTTTTAAGACAGAGTCTCACTCTGTCGCCAAGGCTGGAGCCATGCAGTGGCGCGATCTCAGCTCACCGCAACCTGAGCCTTCTGGGTTCAAGCAATTCTCCTGCCTCAGCCTCCTGGGTAGCTGGGATTACAGATGCCCACCACTACGCACAGCTAATCTTTTGCATTTTTAGTAGAGACTGGGTTTCACCATGTTGGCCAAGCTGGTCTCGAACTCCAGACCTCGTGATTCGCCCTCCTCGGCCTCCCAAAATGCTGGGATTACAGGCATGAGCCACCGCGCCTGGCCCCAACCTCATTTCTTGGCTCTCTCTAACCCACATATCTCTTATCTTTATCCATGTCTGTCCATTTCCACTACTACTACTGTAGTCCAAGCCACTGTTGTCTCTCAACTAGACTTACAATAGCCTCCTCACCAGTCTCCCTGCTTCCAAGTTTACCCACTGTACAGTGTATTTTCTATACCTAGCCAGCGAATATCATCTAAAATACAAATCTGACCATGTCACTTCCTATTTCAGACCTTTCTCAACCTCACTTTTTTTTTTTTTTTTTTTTTTTTTTGAGGTCTAGTTTTGCTCTGTGGCCCAGGCTGGAGTGCAGTGGTGCCATGAACTCGGCTCACTGCAACCTCTGCCCCCTGGGTTCAAGCGATTTTCCTGCGTCAGCCTCCTGAATAGCTGGGATTACAAGTGTGTGCCACCACACCCGGCTAATTTTTGTATTTTTAGTAGAGATGGGGTTTCACCATGTTAATCAGGCTGGTCTTCAAATCCTGACCTTGTGATCCTCCCACCTCGGCCTCACAAAGTGCTGGTATTACGGGTGTGAGCCAACGCACTGGCCTTGTTTTTTTTTTTTTGCGGCAGCGTGTCACTCTGTCACCCAGATTGGAGTGCAGTGGCATAATCTTGGCTCACTGCAACCTCTGTCTCGCAGGTTCAAGCAATTCTCCTGCCTTAGCCTCCCACTAAGCTGCGATTACAGGTGCATGCCACCAGCCTGGCTAATTTTTGTATTTTTAGTAGAGATGGGGTTTCACCATGTTGGCCAGGCTGGTCTCGAACTTCTGACCTCAAGTGATCTGCCTGCGTTGGCCTCCCAAAGTTCTGGGATTACAGGCGTAAGCCACCGCGCCCAGCCCCAACCTCATTTCTTGGCTCTCTGTAACCCACATTTGCTGCACTGGATGTCCTTCAGTTCCTTTTTTTTTTTTTTTTTTTTTTTTGAGGCGGAGTCTCGCTCTGTCGCCTGGACTGGAGTGCAGTGGCCGGATCTCAGCTCACTGCAAGCTCCGGCTCCCGGGTTTACGCCATTCTCCCACCTCAGCCTCCCGAGTAGCTGGGACTACAGGCGCCCGCCACCTCGCCCGGCTAGTTTTTGTACTTTTAGTAGAGGCGGGGTTTCACTGTGTTAGCCAGGATGGTCTCGATCTCCTGACCTCGTGATCCGCCCGTCTCGGCCTCCCAAAGTGCTGGGATTACAGGCTTGAGCCACCGCGCCCGGCCGTCCTTCAGTTCCTTGAACACAGCTTGAGCTCTCTGGCCTCCACGCCTTTGCACACACAGATCCCTCTGCTAGGAATGTTTTTCCCTTTTCTTATCATCTGGCTAATCTGTATCTTTCAGATTTCAGATTAAATGTCTCTTCTGCCAGGAACCTTTCCCGTTACCTCTGGACTCCTTCAGGCACTACATGACTCTATGTCCATAGTCTCATGTGCTCTTCTATCCTGTCTGCCTTCACAGCCCTATCACATGTGATTGTTTCCTGTCCATCTGCCCCACAAGAACATAAGCTCCTTAGAAACAGGTAGCATGTTTTCCTCATCATTGTATGCCAGATACTACCACAGGGCTTAGAACAGAGTGGATGCTCTGTAAGTATTTGAATGAATGAATGAATGAATGAATGAACCTGCTAATAAGAAACGATTATTACCTGGGCGCAGTGGCTCATGCCTGTAATCCCAGCACTTTGGGAGGTCGAGGCAGGCAGATCATGAGGTGAGGAGATGGAGACCATCCTGGCCGACATGGTGAAACCCTATCTCTACTAAAAATACAAAAAAAATTAGCTGGGCGTGATGGCATGTGCACATAGTCCTAGCTGAGGCAGGAGAATCGCTTGCATCTGGGAGGCAGAGGTTGCAGTGAGCCAAGATTACGCCACTGCACTACAGTCTGGTGACAGAGCAAGACTGTCTCAAAAAGATAAAATAAAATAAAATAAACAATTATTCTTTGCTCCACACAAGGGCAGAAGTTGAACAATGGTGGCCCACTTACGTATTTTGTTAGGTCTGCGTAACATTTCCATATTGTTTTAATCTTAAGTTTTTTTTTTTTTTTTGAAATGGAGTCTCAAACTGTCATCCAGGCTGGAGTGCAGTGGCATGATCTTGGCTCACTGCAACCTCTGCCTCCTGGGTTAAAGTGATTCTCCTGGGTCAGGCACCGTGGCTCACGCCTGTAATCCCAGCACTTTGGGAGGCCGAGGCGGGCAGATCATGAGGTCAGGAGATCGAGACCATGCTGGCTAACACGGTGAAACCCCATCTCTACTAAAAATACAAAAAAAATTAGCCAGGCTTGGTGGCGGGCATCTGTAGTCCCAGCTACTCGGGAGGCTGAGACAGGAGAATGGCATGAACCTGGGAGGCGGAGGTTGCAGTAAGCAGAGATCGAGCCACTGCACTCCAGCCTGGGCGACAGAGCGATACTCCATGTCAAAAAAAAAAAAAAAAAGTGATTCTCCTGCCTCATATTCCCAAGTAGCTGGGACTACAGGTGCACGCCACCATACCCCGCTCACTGATTTTTGTATTTTTAGTAGAGATGGGGTTTCACTATGTTGGCCAGTCTGGTCTTGAACTCCTGACCTCAAGTGATCCACCCACCTCGGCCTCCATAAGTGCTAGGATTACATGTATAAGCCACCACGCCCAGCCTAATCTTAAATTGTTTACCAACCAATCATGCAGAAATCTATATAGACATTTAAATGGTTTGGCTTCTCTTAATAATGTTGGAAAAACGGCTGGGCGCGGTGGCTCAAGCCTGTAATCCCAGCACTTTGGGAGGCCTAGACGGGCGGATCACGAGGTCAGTAGATCGAGACCATCCTGGCTAATATGGTGAAACCCCGTCTCTACTAAAAAATACAAAAAACTAGCCGGGCGAGGTGGCGGGCGCCTGTAGTCCCAGCTACTCGGGAGGCTGAGGTGGGAGAATGGTGTAAACCCGGGAGGCGGAGCTTGCAGTGAGCTGAGATCTGGTCACTGCACTCCAGCCTGGGCGACAGAGCCAGACTCCGTCTCAAAAAATAATAATAATAATAATAATAATGTTGGAAAATCTAATGTTGTTAGGCTTGCTTGTCTACATGGCAACAATTAAATGGAACTCAGCTGCCACCTATCAAGAGGGCTCTTATTCTCCAGTTTGCCAGTCTTTGTTACTCCCGCCTAGGCATTTGAATTTCTACTCCCTGCACTAAAAAAATCAAAGGTAGGCTGGACGAAGTGTAATCCCCCAGCACTTTAGCAGGCCGAGGCAGGCGGATCACTTGAGGTCAGGAGTTCGAGGCCAGCCTGGCCAACATGGTGAAACCCCATCTCTACTAAAAATACAAAAATTAGCCAGGCATGGTGGCGCACGCCTGTAATCCCAATTACTCGGGAGGCTGAGGCAGAAGAATCGCTTGAGCCTGGGAGGTGGAGGTTGCAGTGAGCTGACATTAAGCCAGTGCGCTCCTTGCTCCAGAGCAAGACTCCATCTCAGAAAAAAAAAAAAAAAAAAAATTCAGGCCGGGCGCGGTGGCTCAAGCCTGTAATCCCAGCACTTTGGGAGGCTGAGACGGGCGGATCACTAGGTCAGGAGATCGAGACCATCCTGGCTAACACAGTGAAACCCCGTCTCTACTAAAAAATACAAAAAAAAAAAAAAGAAAAAAAAAATTCAAAAGTAAATTAAATCACTTCTAGCCCTCAATTACATTAAATTAGTTCAGTTACGTCTTTACTGCAACCTATTAATAGCTTGGTGACCCTGGCTACACAGTGCCCTATAAAGTAGGGATAATAACTTGCTTCAGATCTAACAAGATAATGCCTGTAAAGGTCTTGTATAATTGCTTAACCAAGTAAAATAACTACTATTAATAATAAAGGTTAGGCTTTTTTTGTTTATTTGTTTTTTGAGGCAGTCTTGCTCTGTCACCCAGGCTGGAGTGCAGTGAGATCTCGGCTCACTGCAAGCTCCGCCTCCCAGGTTCACGCCATTCTCCTGCGTCAGCCTCCTGAGTAGCTGGGACTACAGAGCCCGCCACCGTGCCCCCCTAATTTTTAGTAGAGACGGGATTTCACCGTGTTAGCCAGGATGGTCTTGATCTCCTGACCTCGTGATCCGCCTGCCTCGGCCTCCCAAAGTTCTGGGATTACAGGCGTGAGCCACCGCTCCTGGCCAAGGTTAGTTATTATTATTCTGTGAACTTGTTTTAGCCAGCCATCATTTATTTGCAAGTAACAGAATCCCACTTAAACCAGAGGAAAAAGGAGGAATTTATTTAGTCAGACACAGACATGTTTCTTTCTTTCTTTTTCTTTTTTTTTTTTTTTTGAGATGGAGTCTTGCTGTCTTCCCAGACTGGAGTACAGTGGCACAGTCTCAGCTTGCTGCAACCTCTGCTTGGTTAACCAAGTAAAATAACCCTGGGTTCAAGCGATTCCCCTGCCTCAGCCTCCCAAGTAGCTGGGACTACAGGCACATGCCACTACACTCAGCTAATTTTTTTGTATTTTAGTAGAGACGAGGTTTCACCATATTGGCCAGGATGGTCTCGATCTCCTGACCTCGTGATCCACCCACCTGGGCCTCCCAAAGTGCTGGGATTACAGGCGTGAGCCACTGTGCCTGGCCGATACAGGCATGTTTCAAAGAATTCAAGGACAGGAAGTAGAGCCCAGGATCATGAGAAAGTGGAAGCACTTGATCTGGTTGGCTCATTCTGGTTTCATTGACTACCTTCAACCCAATCAGCTAAAGCTACAAAGTCAAAGTGTAGTACAAACATATCATCTGGGATCTACCCTTGTGGTTGACAAAGTGGGGACAGTTTCCATAGAACAGGGTCTATGGACTAGGCAGACAGCCCCCTAAGTATCTATTATAGAACTTTCTGGAGGTTGACAACATGCCCTTTAAGTGATTCAGTGGCTTTCATTTATGTTTATGGCCCTCTTCTCACAACCCTCCCCAAGTGTGCCAACCAGTATAACAGTTGGCAGCCCCAATCTAGGAACTGGGTGAAATGTTTTCCAGGAAAACACCAGTGGGACTTAGTTACCTGCAAGGACCTCTTGCCCCGCTATGAACATGCTAGCTTCATTCCCTCCTGCACATCTGACCATATCTGGGTATTTGGAGGTGCCAACCAATCAGGAAATCGAAATTGTCTACAAGTCCTGAATCCTGGTAAGTAGCCAAAGCTTATTTTATTTATGTACATACAAATAAATGTTCGTGTGTGTGTGTGTGTATCCAATTATAATTCCAGTACATTTGGATTATACTGATTACCATTTAACTTTGCTGACATCATAGAAAATAGGAATTTTAACTTGTAGCATAATCTGAAAACAACAGAATAAAAACAATTGTTGGTAACACGTACAATTTTTAACTTGTTAAATGTCAAAGCTGGAAGGGACTTCAGAGAACAGCTATGCCAAATGGGCAACTCAGGTTTATCAAGGGGAAAGTGACTTTCCTAAACTCACAAGAGGCCTGGCACGGTAGCTCACGCCTGTAATCCCAGCACTTTGGGAGGCCAAGGCAGGCGGATCACTTGAGGTCAGGAGTTTGAGATCAGCCTGGTCAATATGGTGAAACCCCATCTCTACTAAAAATACAAAAATTAGCTGGGCATGGTGGTGGGCATCTATAATCCCAGCTACTCAGGAGGCTGAGGCAGGAGAATCGCTTGAACCCGGGAGGCGGAGATTGCAGCGAGCTGGGATCGTGCCACTGCACTCCAACCTGGGCGACAGAGTGAGACTCTGTCTCAAAAGAAAAAGGAAAGAAAAATTAAAAAAAAATAAAGTCGCAAGAGAGTCAGTGACTGAGCCAGGCTTAGAACCCAAGTCACCTAGATTAGTGGTCCTCCAGTAAGGTCCTCCAAAGGTCCTCCCTGGGGGACGTTTGGCCATATCTGAAAACATTTTGGGTTATCACAACTGGGGGTAGGGTGGGCTACTGGCTTCTAGGGGTAGAGGTCAGATATTGTTGTATATATATCCTGTCATGCCTAAGACAGCCACCACAGGGAAGAATTATCTGGTCTAAAATGTCAGTAGTGCCAAACTGAAGAAACACTGACCTGGATCCTCCTAGTATGTTTCTTTTAGCCTAAAGTACAAAGTTCCTAACTTGTCTCACTGACAAGACATTTTGTTTGTTCGTTTTGTTTGTTTGTTTGTTTTTGTTTTTCATACCTTCCTGTTTCCATCACTGGCCGTTTTATCACAGAGGAAGCAGTTTGGGAACATCACCACTGACAGGAGGTGGCTAAACTACCTGTGGGGAAGTGGACGTGTCTTTTTGCCTTTTGTTTGTTTTTGTTTTTCTCTTTACAAATATTATTTATGTTCATTGTAAAATACTTGAAAAATACAAATAAGTGGGAAAAGTCATCCACAATCCTATTATATTAAGGCTATTAACAACTTTCTGTCCTTTTTTTTTTTTTTTTGAGACGGAGTTTCACTCTTTTTGCCCAGGCTGGAGTGCAATGGTGCAATCTCGGCTCACTGCAACCTCCGCCTCCTGGGTTCAGGCGATTCTCCTGCCTCAGCCTCCCAAATAGCTGGGATTACAGGCATGCGCCACCATGCCTGGCTAATTTTGTATTTTTAGCAGAGATGGGGTTTCTCCATGTTAGCCAGGCTGGTCTCAAATTCTTGATCTCAGGTGATCTGTCCACCTCGGCCTCCCAAAGTGCTGGAATTACAGGTGTGAGCCAATATGCCCGACCCAACTTTCTGTCTTCTTCCTGTCTTTTCTCTGTTTTCACAAGCCTGAGATCATACTATATTTACACATTCATAACTTTTTCCTTCTAATTTCATAATGCCAGGAGAAATAGGTGATTTTTTTTGGCTTTAGCAAAAATAATTGATTTGTTATTAATAACAGTGCTTTGTTAATATCATATCATTTGTTTGTTTTGTTTTGGGTTTTTTTGTTGTTGTTAACTTTTTTTTTTTTTTTTCAAGGCAGGGTCTCACTCTGTTGCCTAGGCTGGGATGCAGTGGTTTGATCACAGCTCACTGTAGCCTCGACCACCCAGGCTCAGGTGATCCTCCTAGCTCAGCCTCCCAGGTAGCTGGGACTACAGGCGCTTGCCACCATGCCTAGCTAATTTGTTTGTATTTTTTGTAGAGACAGGATTTTGCCATGTTGCCCATGCTGGTCTCAAACTCCTGGGCTCAAGCAATTTGCCTGCCTCAGCCTCCCAAAGTGTTGGGATTACAGACATGAGCCACTGCACCTGGCCAACATCATTTGTAATGGCTGTATCATGCTCCATTATATATAAAATACTCCATAATACCATAATTCTTCCATTTATGAACATTTAGTTCCTTTCAGGTTTTTACCATTATAATTAACAAAGCAGTGAACATCTTCATTCAGAAGTCATAGACTGTATTTCAAATTATTTTCTTAGGGTTCCTGCCAAGAAATAAAAAGACTAGGTAAAATATTGTGAACCTTTTCAAGGTTTTGATACACATTACCAAATTGCTCTCCAGAAAGATTTGTCCAGTTTATCCTCTCTCCAACTGTGTTTAACAATGTTTCTTTCATTACTGACCAGCACTGAATTTATCAGTTTTAAACATTGCTAATTTGATAGGCAAAAAAACTTGTACACAGTTTAAATATGCATTTTGGGCCAGCTCGGTGGCTCACACCTGTAATCCCAGCACTTTGGGAGGCTGAGGTGTGCAGATCACCTGAAGTCAGGAGTTAGAGAGCAGCCTCGCCAACATGGTGAAACCCCGTCACTACTAAAAATACAAAAATTAGCCAGGCATGATAGTGCATGCCTGTAGTCCCAGCTACTGACGTGGGCGAGGCAGGAGGATTGCTTGAACCCAGGAGGCAGAGGTTGCAATGTGCCGAGATCGTACCACAGCCTGAGCAATGAGTGAGACTCCCTGTCAAAAAAGCATTTTTTGACCTGGACATTTTTCACATGTCAGCCAACTCTTGCTCAGTTCCCTCTATCAACAATACATTTGGGGTGTTGCCCACCTAATGCATTTGTTGAGTATTGCCCGATAAAAAAATAAAAATTAAAATAAAAATCTATTTGTACAATAGTTGGTCAGACTTTAGGAACTAGGAGCAAATTTTCTTACGTGTCAAGTATTTAAATTCCTTCAGCACATTTAGACAGTATGTTATCTTTTAATTTGATTTATTTGTTTGGGTATGTATTTCCTGTCGTCCCTCCTCCTCCCTGCCTTCCCTCTATGGAACATAAGTACTTCAAAGGGAAGAGTTTGTTTATTGTTGAATAGTCAGGGTACAGAACACTGTCAGAAATAGAGTAGAAACGGCGGGGCATGGTGGCTCATGCCTGTAATCCCAACACTTTGGGAGGATGAGGAGGGCGGATCACAAGGTCAGGAGTTCCAGACCAGCCTGGCCAACATACTGAAACCCTGTCTCTACTAAAAATACAAAAAAAACAAAAAATAGGCCGGGCGCGGTGGCTCAAGCCTGTAATCCCAGCACTTTGGGAGGCCGAGACGGGCGGATCACGAGGTCAGGAGATCGAGACCATCCTGGCTAATACGGTGAAACCCCGTCTCTACTAAAAAAATACAAAAAAACTAGCCGGGCGAGGTGGCGGGCGCCTGTAGTCCCAGCTACTCCGGAGGCTGAGGCAGGAGAATGGCGGAAACCCGGGAGGCGGAGCTTGCAGTGAGCTGAGATCTGGCCACTGCACTCCAGTCCGGGCGACAGAGCGAGACTCCGCCTCAAAAAAAAAAAAAATAAAAATAAAAATAAAAATAATAATAATAAATAAATAAATAAATAAATAAAAATAATTAGCTGGGCGTGGTGGCAGGTGCCTGTAGTCCCAGCTACTTGGGAGGCTGAGGCAGGAGAATCGCTTGAACCTGGGAGGTGGAGGTTGCAGTAAGCTGAGATCGCGCCACTGCACTCCAGCCTGGGTGACAGAGTGAGGCTCCGTCTCAAAAAAAAGAAAAAAGAAGAAGAAAGAGATAGACACTTGGCAGACCATTTGGCTAATTGTGAAGCCAATTTGCTTGGAGGAGTAGCAGTATGATGTGGTGGTTAAGGGCACAGATGAGGGTCTCTGCTTTGCTAGGCACTAACTATGACCTTGGACTAGTGACTTAATCTCTCTCTGCCTCTGTGTTCTGTCACATTGGATAATAATAGTGTCTACCTTGTTAATTTGTCAAGGATTTAAATAAACTCAGTATCTGGCACATAATTAATGCTCAATAATTGTGGTAGTTGGTGTAGTTAAGGTTTGGCAAAGGGAAATCAGTTCTGGAACCTTGGCATTTTGATTTTCAACAATGGTATCCATTGAAATAAAATACAGTGAGAATTTAGAAAGCTTCTGTCAATGAGAGTGATTTTATTTTATTTTATTTTATTTTATTTTTTTGAGACAGAGTCTCGCTCTGTTGCCGAGGCTGGAGTGCAGTGACGCAATCTCAGCTCACTGCATCCTCTGCCTCTCGCATTCAAATGATTCTCCAGCCTCACCCTCCCGCGTAGCTGGGATTACAGGCACATGCCACCATGCCAAGCTAATTTTTATATTAAAGAGGGTGATTTTCTATCATATCCCTTTTCTCTCCTAGAAAATATAATTTGACATCATGCCCAATAAATATGAAATATGTATTAGTTGCTACCAAGGCAAGTCCCTCAAATGCTCAGGACTCCTTTGTGATTCTTTGTGCTGGTGTTTGACTTGGCAGCAATATGGCCCCAGGGTCTTCTGGGCCTGGAGGTGACATGTATACCTTTCTAGCTCCCTCTAAGGTCCAAAAGCTCTCCAAGATCTGTAGCTATAGAGACAGCTACATTTTGCTTTGCATGTAGGCTGAGACTTTTTCAGTCTCCAGGTCTACGTTTGAGTCCCACACATATTACAGATGTTTCCTGTGGCATTTTATATATTGGATGCAGACCTTTTACAGAAGACAGAATTTCTTGTTGTGTTATGGTAGAGCAAGTATGAGACTCTAATAGAACTGAGTTCAAACTCCTGCTCTGCTATGCACATATGCTATAACCTTCAGGAAAGGATTTAAATGTGCAGAGCTTCAGTTTCCTCATCTAAAAGTAGAGATACTTCCACTCACTTCCCAGGCTTGAGTGAAGACACCAGGGATGGCGGTGCTTAGGGCAATGATGCTGCCCATTGAGGGTGCTCAATTAATGCATCTGTTTCTATAAAATCCAGGCTTCATCCCTAAAAGAAATAAGTTTCTATACATCTATCTATGTGGTGAAATTTTATTCTCAAGTCAGAGGAGTGGGAATTACATAGATCTTGGTGTTACTGAAACAGAGTTTAAATTCCAACTAAGCCATTTCTTAGGCATGTCACTTTATCTGTCTGTCTCTCTCTTTCTTTCTCTCTTTCTTTGTCTTACTCTGTCACCCAGGCTAGAGTTGCATTGGTGTGATCTTGGCTCACTGCAGCCTCAACTGCTGCAGGCTCAATTAATCGTCCACCTCAGCCTCTCAGGTAGCTGGGACTATAGTCGTACGCCACCACACCTGACTAATTTTTTTGTAGTTTTTTGTAGAGACAGGGTTTTGCCATGTTGCTCAGGCTGGTCTCAAACTCCTGGGCTCAAGCAATCCACCTGCCCCAGCCTCCTAAAGTGTTGGGATTGCAGGCATGAGCCAACGAGCCTGGCTAGCCACGTCACTTTAAAAAAGTGACTTAATCCATCCTTGCTTCAATGTTCTTATCTGTAAAATAGGGAAATTAATATTTATTTAGCATTTACTGTTTAGTAGGGACTATTATTACTGCTACTGAAATGTAATAGTATTGTCTACTTTTTTTTTTTTCATTTCTTTCTTTTTTTTTTTTTCGAGATATGGTCTTACTCTTTTACCCAGGCTAGAGTGCAATGGCACGATCATAGTTCATTGCAGCCTCAAACTCCTGGGCTCAAGCAGTCCTCCTGCCTTGGCCTCCCAAAGTGCTAGGGTTACAGGCCTTACAACCACTGTGCTCAGCCTAATATTTTTTAACATTTAATTTATTTTATTTTATTATTATTATTTTTTAAGATGAAGTCTCACTTTGTCAACCAGGTTGGAGTGCAGTGGCATGATCTCAGGTCACTGCAACCTCTGCCTCCTGGTTCAAGCAATTCTCCTGCCTCAGCCTCCTGAGTAGCTGGGCTTACAGGTCCCCACCACCACACCTGGCTAATTTTTTTTATTTTTTTTATTTTTAGTAGAGATGGGATTTCACCATGTTGGCCAGGCTGGTCTCAAACTCCTAACCTCAAGTGATCCACCCACCTTGGTCTCCCAAAGTGCTGGGATTACAAACGTGAGCCACCGCACCTGGCTGATTTTTTGTAGAGACAAGATATTGCTTTGTTTCCCAGTCTAGCTGCAAACTCCTGGGCTCAAGAACTCCTCCTACCTTGACTTCCCAAACTGCTGAGATTACAGGTATTAGCTACTGCACATGGCCTGCCTGTGTTCTTTTATTGGCCACATTTTCTGGGAAATTTGGCATACTTGGACTCTGGCATCTAGTGGGAATGAATTTTAGCAGATATTGGGGGAGCAATAGTGAGCAAAGTGGAAGAGGGTTCAAAGAGGATATTTGAAGGCCTCCAAAAACAAATTGACCTTTTTTTTGGGGGGGGGTGGATTAAGCCTTGCTCTGTCACCCCAGCTGGAGGAGCAGTGGTGCAATCTCAGCTCACTGCAACCTCCGCCTCCTGGGTTCAAGTGATTCTCCTGCCTCAACTTCCTGTGGAGCTGGGATTACAGGTCCCCACTACCATGCCTGGCTAATTTTTTAGATTTTTAGTAGAGACGGGGTTTCACCCGATGTTGGCCAGGCTGGTCTCGAACTCCTGACCTCAAGTGATCCGCCTGCCCTGGCCTCCCAAAGTGCTGGGATTACAGGCAAGAGCCACTGCACCCAGCCTGACCCCATTCTTTTACTTATGGCTTTTAAATCTTGGGGATTTTGGACTGTCTTGGCAAATCCTAAGTATCATCTTCATTCTTCCTTGATGTTTGTGAGTATGAGATCCCTGCCCGAAACTATGCTGTCCCCACTTGGGATTGGAGTTGGAAACTGACTTCACTCAGCCCCAGAGTCAAGGTCAGAAGCCCCTCAACCTCGGTATTTTAAGTGCCTGCATTCTCTCTGGCCCAGAAACCAGGATGTGGACCACGCCAGAAGTGACCAGCCCCCCACCATCCCCAAGAACATTCCACACATCATCGGCAGCCATTGGAAACCAGCTATATGTCTTTGGGGGCGGAGAGAGAGGTGCCCAGCCTGTGCAGGACACGAAGCTGCACGTATTTGACGCAAGTATGGACTGGTGGGCACCTTGGGGCTGGTCAGGGCCATCCCAGTCTACAAATTACCTAATATAGGAAGCAGAAGTTAAAAAAGAAAAACCTGGCCGGGCGCGGTGGCTCAAGCCTGTAATCCCAGCACTTTGGGAGGCCGAGACGGGCGGATCACGAGGTCAGGAGATCGAGACCATCCTGGCGAACATGGTGAAACCCCGTCTCTACTAAAAAATACAAAAAAACTAGTCGGGCGAGGTGGTGGGCGCCTGTAGTCCCAGCTACTCGGGAGGCTGAGGCAGGAGAATGGCGTAAACCCGGGAGACGGAACTTGCAGTGAGCTGAGATCCGGCCACTGCACTCCAGCCTGGGTGACAGAGCGAGACTCCGTCTCAAAAAAAAAAGAAAAGCCTGACTGTTTCACTTCTAGACTTCTTTGTTATATCTCTTACCTGGTATCTTTTTCCCACAGCAAAATTGGCATTTAAAAAGGGATAATGAGGCCTGGTGCGGTGGCTCACACCTGTAATCCCAGAGCTTTGGGAGGCTGAGGCAAGTGGATCACTTAAGGTCAGGAGTTTGAGAACAGCCTGGCCAACGTACCTTGTCTCTACTAAAAATTAAAAAAGTATCCGGGCATGATGGCACACACCTGTAATCCCAGTTACTGAGGAGGCTGAGGCAGGATAATCACTTAAACCCAGGAGGAGGAGGTTTCAGTGAGCCAAGATGGGGCCACTGCACTCAGCCTAGGTAACTGAGCAATACTCTGTCTCAAAAAATAAATAAATAAATAAATAAAACTAAAAAGATAGGCCGGGCACGGTGGCTCATGCCTGTAATCCCAGCACTTTGGGACACCGTGGCGGGAGGATCACCTGAGATCAGGAGTTCGAAACCAGCCTAGCCATCATGGCAAAACTCCGTCTCTACTAAAAATAGAAAAACTGTCTGGGTGCAGTGGTGGGTGCCTGTAATCCCAGCTACTCAGGAGGCTGAGTCAAGAGAATCACTTGAACTCGGGAGGCGGAGATGTCAGTGAACCAAGATTGCGCCACTGCACTCCAGCCTGGGTAACGGAGCGAGACTCTGTCTCAAAAAAAAAAAAAAAAAAAAAGAACAGAGATAATTCTATATGTTACATTTGTATCCTGAATTTTTCACTTAAGTATTGTTCCATGCAATCAGAAAGTCTTCACCAACATTTTGAAATTATTATTATTATTATTATTTTTTTTTTTTTTTTTTTTTTTTTGAGGCGGAGTCTCGCTCTGTCGCCCAGGCTGGAGTGCAGTGGCGCAATCTCGGCTCACTGCAAGCTCCGCCTCCCGGGTTCACGCCATTCTCCTGCCTCAGCCTCCCAAGTAGCTGGGACTACAGGCGCCCGCTACCTCGCCCGGCTAGTTTTTTGTATTTTTAGTAGAGACGGGGTTTCACCATGTTAGCCAGGATGGTCTCGATCTCCTGACCTCGTGATCCGCCCGTCTCGGCCTCCCAAAGTGCTGGGATTACAGGCTTGAGCCACCGCGCCCGGCCGAAATTATTATTATTATATAAATATAAATATTAGAGTCAGGGTCTCACTGCATTGCCAAGGCTGGTCTCAAACTCCTAGCCTCAAATGATCCTTCAGCTTTAGTCCCTCAAAGTGCTGGGATTAAAGGCATTGAGCCACACCACCTGGCCTTCACCATCTTTTTTTTTTTTTTTTTTTTGAGACGGA
This sequence comes from Trachypithecus francoisi, assembly GCF_009764315.1. Taxonomy (NCBI): domain Eukaryota; kingdom Metazoa; phylum Chordata; class Mammalia; order Primates; family Cercopithecidae; genus Trachypithecus; species Trachypithecus francoisi. The sequence goes on from NW_022681444.1 coordinate 2,737,355, forward strand.
GTCTCGCTCTATCGCCCAGGCTGGAGTGCAGTGGCCGGATCTCAGCTCACTGCAAGCTCTGCCTCCCGGGTTCCCGCCATTCTCCTGCCTCAGCCTCCCGAGTAGCTGGGACTACAGGCGCCCGCCATCTTGCCCGGCTAGTTTTTTGTATTTTTTAGTAGAGACAGGGTTTCACCGTGTAGACCAGGATGGCCTTGATCTCCTGACCTTGTGATCCACCCGTCTCGGCCTCCCAAAGTGCTGAGATTACAGGCTTGAGCCACCGCGCCCGGCCTTTTTTTTTTTTTTTTTTTTAAGACAGAGTCTTGCTCTGTCACCGAGGCTGGAATGCAATGGCATGATCACTTCAACTTCTACCTCTCGGGTTCAAGCAGTTCTCCTGCCTAGCCTCCCAAGTAGCTGGGATTATTAGGCACCTGCCACCACACCCGGCTAATTTTTTTTTTTTTTTTTTTTTGTATTTTTAGTACAGACAGTGTTTCACCATGTTGGCCAGGCTGGCTTTGAACTCCTGACCTCTGGTGATCTACCTCTCTCGGCCTCCCAAAGTGCTGGGATTACAACTGTGAGCCACCGCACCAGCCTATAGGATGTAAAAGGAGGGATGTCTGGATTGGCTTGGGGAGTTGGAGAGAATGACCCCAAGGTTGCTTCCTGCATGGGACAGCTCCATGATACAGAGGCTTGGGACTATTTCTCGTGTTCTTGTTTAAAAGTTTATGGCCGGGCGCGGTGGCTCAAGCCTGTAATCCCAGCACTTTGGGAGGCCGAGACGGGCGGATCACGAGGTCAGGAGATCGAGACCATCCTGGCTAACATGGTGAAACCCCGTCTCTACTAAAAAAATACAAAAAACTAGCCGGGCGAGGTGGCGGGCGCCTGTAGTCCCAGCTACTCGGGAGGCTGAGGCAGGAGAATGGCGTAAACCCGGGAGGCAGAGCTTGCAGTGAGCTGAGATCCGGCCACTGCACTCCAGCCTGGGCGACAGAGCGAGACTCCGTCTCAGAAAAAAAAAAAATAAATAAAAATAAAAGTTTTGCCATTTGATGTTATTGAATTTACTTTTCTAGAGACTCTGACCTGGTCACAGCCAGAGACACTTGGAAATCCTCCATCTCCCCGGCATGGTCATGTGATGGTGGCAGCAGGGACAAAGCTCTTCATCCATGGAGGCTTGGCAGGGGACAAATTCTATGATGATCTCCACTGCATTGATATAAGTAAGCAGGGCACGGGGGCTTGTCTGTTTAAAATTGTTATTTTAATTTTTTTTTTTTTTGTAGACAAGGTCTCTCTCTCTGTCACTCAGACTGGCGTGCAATGGCATGATCTCAGTAGCCTTGGTCTCCAGGGCTCAAGTGATCCTCCTACCTCATCCTCCCCAGTAGCTGGAGCTACAGGTGTGTGCCACCATGCTTGGCTAATATAAAATTTTATTTTGATAGAGATGGACTCTCACCATGTTGCCCAGCTGGTCTCAAACTTCTGTGCTCAAATGATTTTTTAAAATGTGCTTTGAAAGAATATATAGCCTTGCTCGGCCAGGCGCAATGGCTCACGCCTGTAATCTTAGCACCTTGGGAGGCTGAGGCAGGCATATCACCTGAGGTCTGGAGTTTGAGACCAGCCTGGCCAACATGGTGAAACCCCGTCTCTACTAAAAAAATACAAAAAACTAGCGGGCGAGGTGGCGGGCGCCTGTAGTCCCAGCTACTCGGGAGGCTGAGGCAGGAGAATGGCGTAAACCCGGGAGGCAGAGCTTGCAGTGAGCTGAGATCCGGCCACTGCACTCCAGCCTGGGCGACAGAGCGAGACTCCGTCTCAGAAAAAAAAAAATAAATAAAAATAAAAGTTTTGCCATTTGATGTTATTGAATTTACTTTTCTAGAGACTCTGACCTGGTCACAGCCAGAGACACTTGGAAATCCTCCATCTCCCCGGCATGGTCATGTGATGGTGGCAGCAGGGACAAAGCTCTTCATCCATGGAGGCTTGGCAGGGGACAAATTCTATGATGATCTCCACTGCATTGATATAAGTAAGCAGGGCACGGGGGCTTGTCTGTTTAAAATTGTTATTTTAATTTTTTTTTTTTTTGTAGACAAGGTCTCTCTCTCTGTCACTCAGACTGGCGTGCAATGGCATGATCTCAGTAGCCTTGGTCTCCAGGGCTCAAGTGATCCTCCTACCTCATCCTCCCCAGTAGCTGGAGCTACAGGTGTGTGCCACCATGCTGGCTAATATAAAATTTTATTTTGATAGAGATGGACTCTCACCATGTTGCCCAGGCTGGTCTCAAACTTCTGTGCTCAAATGATTTTTTAAAATGTGCTTTGAAAGAATATATAGCCTTGCTCGGCCAGGCGCAATGGCTCACGCCTGTAATCTTAGCACCTTGGGAGGCTGAGGCAGGCATATCACCTGAGGTCTGGAGTTTGAGACCAGCCTGGCCAACATGGTGAAACCCCGTGTCTACTAAAAATACAAAAATTAGTCTGTTGTCCTGGCACACGTGCCTGTAATCCCAGCTACGTTGATGCCTGAGTCAGGAGAATCGCTTGAACCCAGGAGGTGAAGGTTGTGGTGAGCCAAGATCACGCCACTGCACTCCAGCCTGGGCCACAGAGCAATACTCCATCTCGGGAAAAAAAAAAAATTTAAAAAGGCCAGGCACAGTGACTCACACGTGTAATCCTAGCACTTTGGGAGGCTGAGGCCGGGGGAATCACAAGGTAAGGAGTTTGAGACCAACCTGGCCAACATAGTGAAACCCCATCTCTACTAAAAATTTAAAAAATTAGCCAAGTGTGGTGGCACGCGCCTCTAGTCCCAGCTACTCGGGAGCCTGAGGTGGGCCGAGACCACGCCATTGCACTCCAGCCTGGGTGACAGAGTGAGACTCCGTCTCAAAAAAAAAAAAAAAAAAAAAAAGGCCGGGCACAGTGGCTCACGCCTGTAATCCAGCACATTGGGTGGCTGAGGCAGATGGATCATCTGAGGTCAGGAGTTCAAGACCAGCCTGGCCACCATGGTAAAACCCCATCTCTACTAAAAATATAAAAATTAGCCGGGTGTGGAGGCGGGTGCCTGTAATCCCAGCTACTCTGGAGGCTGAGGCGGGAGAATCACTTGAGCCCAGGAGGCAGTGGCATGCCACTGGACTTCATCCTGGGCGACACAACAAGACTCCGTCTCAAAAAGAAAAAAAAATCAGCCAGGTGTGGTGACAGGCACTGTAGTCCTGGCTACGTGGGAGGCTGAGGCAGGAGAATTGCTAGAACCCGGGAGGCAGAGGTTGCTGTGAGCCGAAATCACGCCCCTGCACTCCAGCCTAGGTGACAGAGTGAGACTCTGTCTCAAAAAAAAAAAAAAAAAAAAGGTAGCCGGGCACGGTGGTTCACGCCTGTAATCCCAGCACTTTGGGAGGCCAAGGTGGGCGGATCACGAGGTCAGGAGATCGAGACCATCCTGGCTAACACAGTGAAACCCCGTCTCTACTAAAAATGCAAAAAATTAGCCGGGTGTTGTGGCGGGCACCTGTAGTCCCAGCTACTCGGGAGGCTGAGGCAGGAGAACAGCGTGAACCCGGAGGTGGAGCTTGCAGTGAGCCGAGATTGCACCACTGCACTCCAGCCTGGGCAACAGAGAGACTCCGTCTCAAAAAAAAAAAGAAAAAAGAAAAAGGAAATATAGCCTTGCTCTTATGTGTAGGTAACTTGACCAGCTGGCAGAATCTTCATCAAATTCTGTTACCTCTGGACAGAATACTAATAATAAAAAATCATAGCACTAAATAATCTCCTGAGTGCTTACTATGGACCCAGCCATTTATCATCTCTTATCCTTCCAACAGTGTTGTCCTTTCATTACAACCCATTATGCTTTGTGTTGGTCTATTGGATTTCTTTCAGGTGTTAGCCATTAACCCATGAAGGACCTGGATAACATGGACGTAGATAACCAGAATTTTATGCTTGTCATGCTAAATGATTGAAAACAGTGGGAAGACGAAGGTTAAAGAGAACATGAGAAATGTCTTTAAGTATCTGAAGGGCTGATATACTGTGGGGAGACCCTGGACTCATTCTGGGCAATTCCTTCAAGCTGTGAGGTCCATTATGGTAGGGAACTTGTCTATTTTGTTCTCCAGTACATTTCTAGCACTTAGCACAGTGTCTGGCAGATAGTGGGTGACAGGTACTTTCTTTTTTTTGAGATAGTGTCTCACTTGGTTGCCCAGGCTGAAATGCACTAATGTGATCTTAGCTCACGGCAACCTCTGCCTCTCAGGTCAAGTGATTTTCCTACCTCAGCTTCCCGATAGCCGGGACAACAGGCACGTGCTACCACACCTAGATAATTTTTGTATTTTCTGTAGAGACGAGGTTTCACCATGTTGCCCAGGCTGGTCTCCAATTCCAGGACTCAAGGGATCCACCCACCTTGGCCTCCCAAAGTGCTGAGATTACAGGTGTGAGCTACTGCTCCTGGACCATATCTGTTATTGAGTGGATGGATGAAGAAATGAACATGTTCTGCATTGCTCCAGACTACAAGAACTGGAACAATGGGCAGAAGGCATGGGAAGTCCTGTGTAGTATATTGGGCTACCTTCCCAAGCCTTGAATTCTCTGGCTCCATGACAGCTGAGGCCAGGGGACACTGGCTTAGTATTCCTACATTGGCTAGAATTTTGGCCACACCGGGTAATTCTCCTGTCCTACTCTGAGATGCTGGGCCCCTGCCTTGCGTTGACAGGTGGAAACTATCTACACAAAACCATTCCTTGCAGGGAGTCAGATGGGGTTTTAATGCTTATTTTTAAAAAGAAAGCCTTTTTCTGTTGTTAGGAACTACTTGTTGACTGTTTTTCCTGCCTACCCAAGTAGTTCTCTAAATCTAAAATCCAGTGATAGCTTGCCTTATTTAAATGCTTGTTTGGGCTGGGTGTGGTGACTCACCCCTGTAATCCCAGCACTTTGGGAGGCCGAGGTGGACAGATCACCTGAGGTCAGGAGTTCGAGACTAGCCTGGCCAACATGCTAAAACCCCGTCTCTACCAAAAATGCAAAAATTAGCCAGGTGCGGTGGTGTGTGCCGGTAATCCCAGCTACTCTAGAGGCTGAGGCAGGAGAATCGCTTGAACCTGGGAGGCGGAGGTTGCAGTGAGCCAAGATCAAGCCACTGCACTCTAGCCTGGGCAACAGAGTGGGGGAAAAAAAAAAGAAGAAGAAAGGGGATAGGTAGAAGTAATAGCAATTTCACAGGGCTGTTATGAAAATTAAGTGAGCAAAATTTGTTGTTTAGCCAGCACTTACAAAATTGCTAAGGAACTGTATTTTCTTTCTTTCTTTTTTTTTTGAGACTGAGTTTCGCTCTTGTTGCCGAGGCTAGAATGCAATGGCATGATCTCGGCTCACTGCAACCTCCGCCTCCCTGGTTCAAGCGATTCTCCTGCCTCAGCCTCTGAGTAGCTGGGATTACAGGCACTCGTCACCATGCCCTACTAATTTTGTATTTTTAGTAGAGACAGGATTTCTCTATGTTGGTCAGGCTGGTCTGGAACTCCCGACCTCAGGTGATCCGCCTGCCTCGGCCTCCCAAAGTGCTGGGATTACAGGCGTAAGCCACTGCGCCCGGCCCAGGAACTGTATTTAAAACACACACACAGAAACTGACCTAATTCGAGGAAGTTAATAGTGAATAGTTGCCGGGTGCGGTGGCTCAAGCCTGTAATCCCAGCACTTTGGGAGGTCGAGACGGGTGGATCACGAGGTCAGGAGATGGAGACCATCCTGGCTAACACGGTGAAACCCCATCTCTACTAAAAAAAATACAAAAAACTAGCCGGGCGAGGTGGCGAGCGCCTGTAGTCCCAGCTACTCAGGAGGCTGAGGCAGGAGAATGGTGTGAACCTGGGAGGCAGAGCTTGCAGTGAGCTGAGATCCGGCCACTGCACTCCAGCCCGGGTGACAGAGCAAGACTCCGTCTCAAAAAAAAAAAAAAAGTGAATAGTTGAAGGTGACTGTTATTGTAAAGGTTGTATCACATTTCTGTGTGATCCAAAGACTGCCTGCATCTGAATCGCTTGAGATTCTGGGAATCACTGAGCTCCTCCCTCCCTTCCTCCCTGGACTACCCAATCATGTCAGAGTTCCCCAAATAATTCTTGTGTGCACTAAACCTCTCAGAGCTCTTGGTGAATTAATTACTTTCAGTGATTGGTTTGCAAACTGCAGTAGATAGGTAAGTTTGAAAGCATATCTTAGCCCATGTTGTGCCAAAGCTCTTTCTTTCTCTTGGCAGGTAACATGAAATGGCAGAAGCTAAGTTCCACTGGGGCAGCTCCAGCAGGCTGTGCTGCCCACTCAGCTGTGGCTGTGGGAAATCACCTGTACATCTTTGGTGGAATGACTCCTGCAGGAGCACTGGATACAATGTACCAGTATCACACAGGTGAGCAGGTGTCCCTGGGGATCTTTAAACAAATCTAAACACCCTTTGAAAAGTGATGCAGTGGCTGGGCACAGTGGCTCACGCCTGTAATCCCAGCACTTTGGGAGGCCAAAGCAGGCAGATCATGAGGTCAGGAGATCGAGACCATCCTGACCAACATGGTGAAACCCCGTCTCTACTAAAATACAAAAAATTAGCCAGGCATGGTGGCACATGCCTGTAGTCCCAGCTACTTGGGAGGCTGAGGCAGGAGAATTGCTTGAACCAGGGAGGCGGAGGTTGTAGTGAGCTGAGATCAAACCACTACACTCCAGCCTGGGCAATAGAGCGAGACTCAGTCTCAAAAAAAAAAAAAAGAGAAAAAAAAAAAAGTGATGCAGTGCTTCGGTTTTCCAATTTGCTTCTTCTATACCTAAATCCAAAAAAATAAAAACTCTGTAGGGGGTGACATCATTAAAGCAGCAATGCTGCCATGAGGTTTTTTTTTTCCCTTTCACTTCCTGTTTATTAGGACTCAGCTGCTACAGTAAATGACTGAGCATTTCTAGAAAATTCTTTTTTATTCAGATTTTGGCTTTCACTATCTGGAAATTTCTTAACATGAAGCCTTTTCCCTCCCCAACATAGAAAAGCAGCATTGGACCTTGCTTAAATTTGATTCTTTTCTACCCCCTGGACGGCTGGACCATTCCATGTGTATCATTCCATGGCCAGTGACGTGTGCTTCTGAGAAAGAAGATTCCAACTCTCTCACTCTGAACCATGAAGCTGAGAAAGGGGATTCAGCTGACAACGTCATGAGCCACAGTGGCGACTCACATGAGGAAAGCCAGACTGATACACTGCTCTGTTTGGTATTTGGTGGGATGAATACAGAAGGGGAAATCTATGATGATTGTATTGTGACTGTAGTTGACTAATAAAACCCACATTTTTATTACCTGTCAGTTACTTTCAGAATAGTTAAGTAAAACCTTAGCTATTTTATACCTCCAAAATATCTTCTGCAGTATATATCTGTTTTTCTCCTACTTTGGTAGGTGAAGAAACTAATACAAGTAATTCTTATGTGCCCTAAACCTTGCTATATTGCCTCTCAGAGCTCTTGGGAATGACTTTCAGTGACCAGTTTACAAACTGTAGTAGATAGGTAAGTTTTGCCCAATGCAAAAACCTCTACTATATTAACATAAAAGGCTTTGGGCCAGGCTTGGTGGCTCACGCCTGCAATCCCAGCACTTTGGGAGGCCGAGGCAGTGGATCACCTGAGGTCAGGAGTTCAAGACCAGCCCGACCAACATGGAGAAACTCCACCTCTACTAAAAACACAAAATTAGCCAGGTGTGGTGGCACATGCCTGTAGTCCCAGCTACTCAGGAGGCTGAGGCAGGAGAATCGCTTGAACCCAGGAGGCAGAGGTTGCAGTGAGCTGAGATCGCACCATTGCACTCCAGCCTGGGAGACAAGAATGAAACTGTCTCAAAAAAATACATATATATAAAAAATATATTTTATATATATGTATACATATATAGGCATCTTTTTTCTATATGTATACATATATAAAAGCAGCTATAAAAGCATCATTAATATATAAAATATATATATTTTATATATTATACATATATATATATAAAAGGCTTTACCAGCAATACAAACCTAGGTAGGTATGCTTAGTGTATTAAATGGTAATCACAAGGTTGCAATAGGGTTAGGGTTAAAAAGTTACAGAATTGTAATTGGTAAACAACAAACTATGGACATCAGAGTAGACATTAGTTGAAGTCTATCTTTTTAACATTCAGGAACAGCTCCTCAGAAAGAGATACAGACTAGGTGATCCACAGTAGTGACATGACAGCCTTTGAGGAAAGGGAAGACTAGCCCTAGTTGCTAACTACCATTTAACCCTATGGCCTCAGGGTACACAGCACTGCAGGTCATCTTTAATGGCTGTATTGGGCTTGGCCTGAGACCAGTATTCTGCTCAGGGACTGTCCAAATGCTTTTGGGGCAGTGTAGCAGAGGCCTAGGTCTGATTAAGAGGTTGGTGTTGGGAACCAGTTCTACTAGCCCTAGAAAATTAACCTTTCAGCCAGTTGCCCATCTATAAAAGACCTATCCTTGGGCAATATTGCAATTTTTTTTTTTTTTTTTGAGATGGAGTCTCACTCTTGTCGCCAGGCTGGAGTGCAGTGGTGTGATCTTGGCTCACTGCAACCTCTGCCTCCCGAGTTCGATTCTCCTGCCTCAGCCTTTGGCTTGCACCACCGCGCCCTGCTAATTTTTGTATTTTCAGTAGAGATGGGGTTTCACCATGTTGGCAAGGATGGTCTCTATCTCTTGACCTCGTGATCCACCCGCCTAGGCCTCCTAAAGTGCTAGGATTACAATACTGGGTTTTTTTTTTTTTTTTTTTTTTTTTTTGAGACGGAGTCTTGCTCTGTCACCCGGGCTGGAGTGCAGTGGCCGGATCTCAGCTCACTGCAAGCTCCGCCTCCCGGGTTCACGCCATTCTCCTGCCTCAGCCTCCCGAGTAGCTGGGACTACAGGCGCCCACCACCTCGCCCGGCTAGTTTTTTTTGTATTTTTTTAGTAGAGACAGGGTTTCACCATGTTAGCCAGGATGGTCTCGATCTCCTGACCTCGTGATCCGCCCCGTCTCGGCCTCCCAAAGTGCTGGGATTACAGGCTTGAGCCACCGCGCCCGGCCACAATACTGGATTTTATGTTAGCCCCAGCCTGCCCTTTATTGATAATACTATTTACCTGGACTCTTTTCTTCAGGAGGGCAATCTAAGTAATCCTAAACCGGTTTTGACACAAACCACTGCCTTTAACCCATTCATAGTGAGGGGATGTAGTGGAATTTCAATGTCACCATCCTAGCTCCCACCCCAGTACCACTAATGGGAAATTTCAAGGACGGAGATTCTGACAGCTAGAGGTTCACAATATACCTTTACATCCTGAAGTTACAGATTAAATCGAAGTGTATCAAGTTAGTAATGCCAGTGATCACTCATTCCCCATCATTTCTCAGAGAATCCAAGCAGCTAAAAAGCATCATTAATAATAATAATTTTAAAAAGCCACCAGAAACACAGTTTTAGAAAGGGGAAATAGGAAACCAAGTATGGTCAAGAAAACCCCACTCTTGGGCACTGTGAAATGCCCCTTGCCTAAGTAAATATGTAGATTAACTTCTCTCCCCTTTCCTTAGATTAATGCAAAAGCCGAGCATGGTACTAACAAGCCTGTAGCTGGGAGACTGAGGTGGAAGGATCACTTGGGTTTTTTACCCAGGAGGGTTAAAAAAAAAAAAAAAAGAAGCAGATTCCCCGGAAGCATTAAATAGAATGTTTCCTTATCCCAACATACCAAACACTCCCTCCCCTCACCCCACACACAAGAATCTAGCCTTAAATTTCCTAAAATAAATAATTGATCTAATTAGAAGCTTTTCACAAACATTAGACCAGTGTAAATAACAAACATTTATTGGTGTCACTTATGGTAGAAAAAACTTCCTACACCAGATGCACATGACCCAATTGTTAAATAGAACATTTTGAAGGTGAACACACACCCTAACCCAGGTTTTTTACCCACTTTTTAAGATGGCCAATTTTTCTTCTCCCCCCCCCGACCCAAAGACATGTGAGCAACTGCTAATGAAAAGCAGTAAACAGCCGCTTGGGCTATATCATTTTCAACTCCACTCTGAGGTGAAGATTCCAATTACATTCGAGACTTAAGTTCTCTCAATTTTTTCCTAACGAAAGTTCCTGAGTCCAGTATTTACAATATTACAGCACTAGTAGATCAGTATCTACAACTCATCTTTTTCTGCTGTATCCTCTTCACCAGTTGGGGGAGGGCCTGCACTTCCATAGAGTTTGCTGATAATTGGCTGAACAATTTCTTCCAGTTCCTTCTTCTTAGCTTTGAAGTCTTCAATGTCAGCATCTTGGTGGCTTTCCAGCCATTCAATCTTTTCTTCTACAGCTTTTTCCATGGTCTCCTTATCTTCAGAGGAAAGTTTACCTCCCAGCTTTTCTTTATCTCCAATCTGATTCTTTAGAGAATAGGCATAGCTTTCCAACTCATTTCTAGTATCAATGCGCTCCTTGAGCTTTTTGTCTTCCTCAGCAAACTTCTCAGCATCATTAACCATCCTTTCGATTTCTTCAGGTGTCAGGCGATTCTGGTCATTGGTAATTGTGATCTTATTTTTGTTCCCTGTACCCTTGTCTTCAGCTGTCACTCGAAGAATACCATTCACATCTATCTCAAAGGTGACTTCAATCTGTGGGACCCCACGAGGAGCAGGAGGAATTCCAGTCAGGTCAAATGTACCCAGAAGATGATTGTCTTTTGTCAGGGGTCGTTCACCTAGAAGTTACATATAGAAAAACTCATTAGTTGTTACTGACAAGCATTAGCACATCTAGACACTTTTGGTTTTATCGAGCTAAAAGTAATTTCATATTGGTCTACAGGGAGCAGCAACTAGTACTAACAATGACTTAGGTTACTAACTCAACTGAATTTTATCTATTTTAAAGTACTGTGAACTCCTTTTTCTTGTACTCTAGGAGCCAGCTCAGATGTTATTATTAAGAATGCTAAACATAGGCTGGGCACAGTGGCTCACACCTATAATAATCCCAGCACTTTGGGAGGCTGAGGTCGGTGGATCACCTGAGGTTAGGAGTTCAAGACCAGCCTGGCCAACATGGCAAAACCCTGCCTCTACTAACAATACAAAAATTAGCTGGGCATAGTGGTGGGCACCTGTAATCCCAGCTACTCGGGAGGTAGAGGTTGCAGGTCATGCCACTACACCCCAGCCTAGGTGACAGAGGGAGACTCCATCTCAAAAAAAAAAAAAGGAATGCTAAATATCTAGATATAAAACATTATTCAAATTAAGACTCCCATCTGAAAACAGCAGTTTCTTAGTTCCCTTGCCATTTCAATAGATCATATTAAGTCATGTTCTTTTAAAACATGCCATGATTGATAGACCTGGCATGGTGGCTCACACCTGTAATCCCAGTACTTTGGGAGGCAGAGGCAGGCAGATGACCTGAGGTCAGGAGTTGGAGACCAGCCTGGGCAACATGGTGAAACCCCATCTCTACTAAAACTACAGAAATTAGCCAGGCATGGTAGTCCATGCCTGTAATCCCAGCTACTCTGGAGGCTGAGGCAGGAGAATCACTTGAACCCGGGAGACGGAGGTTGCAGTGAGCAGAGATCATGCCACTGCAGTCCAGCCAGGGCAACAGAGCAAAACTTCATCTCAAAAAAAAAAAAAAAAAAAAAAAAAAAGCCATATTAGCAAACTTAAGTAATTACCTTCATAGACCTTGATTGTAACAGTTGGTTGATTATCAGAAGCTGTAGAAAAGATCTGAGACTTCTTGGTAGGCACCACTGTGTTCCTTGGAATCAGTTTGGTCATGACACCTCCCACAGTTTCAATACCAAGTGTAAGGGGACACACATCAAGCAGTACCAGGTCACCTGTAAGGATAAGTTATTTAACTTCTAATTCAAGCTCTCCCTATGAGCTATGGAAAGTTTGTGTCTCTAGCATTTGGTTAGGTTGTAACACACACATCTTAAAGGCAGTGAATTAAACAGTTGCTAATGATCTTGAGACTACCCCAGTCTTGTCTTCACTTATACCCTTTACTACATGTGTAACCTTGTTGCTCATATTCTGCTATATTCTAAAGCAATAGCTAATGAATCTTCCATCAAGCTACTGAATCACTATGAAAGATGCTGTGATCATGACCTACCTGTATCTTGATCACCAGAGAGCACACCAGCCTGGACAGCAGCACCATATGCTACAGCTTCATCTGGGTTTATGCCACGGGATGGTTCCTTGCCATTGAAGAACTCTTTAACCAGTTGCTGAATTTTTGGAATTCGAGTCGAGCCACCAACAAGAACAATTTCATCAATATCAGACTTCTTCAAATCAGAATCTTCCAACACTTTCTGGACGGGCTTCATAGTAGACCGGAACAGATCCTAGAAAAAAAAGACATGGTTACCGTGATGTCTGTTATCTAAGTATCTAGATGCAATGTCCTGAATTCAGAGTCTAATGAGATCTCATTAGCAAAGCAGAAAACAAGGAACATACCATGTTGAGCTCTTCAAATTTGGCCCGAGTCAGGGTCTCAGAAAAGTCTTCTCCTTCATAGAAGGACTCAATTTCAATTCTTGCTTGATGTTGAGAAGACAGGGCCCGTTTGGCCTTTTCTACCTCACGCCGGAGTTTCTGCACAGCTCTGTTGTCTTTCCTGACGTCTTTGCCAGTCTTCTTTTTGTACAACTTGATGAAGTGTTCCATGACACGCTGGTCAAAGTCTTCTCCACCCAGATGAGTATCTCCATTAGTGGCCACGACTTCGAAGACACCATTGTCAATGGTGAGAAGAGACACATCAAAGGTTCCGCCACCCAGGTCAAACACCAGGATGTTCTTCTCCCCCTCCCTTTTATCCAGGCCATAAGCAATAGCAGCTGCCGTACTATTAGGAGATTTAAAAAGGGAAAAGTTTTGTCAGTACTTCACATTTCCACTATTTGGCAAATATGCCGTATCCCTGAATTTCATACTTACGGCTCATTGATGATCCTCATAACATTTAGGCCAGCAATAGTTCCAGCGTCTTTGGTTGCTTGGCGTTGGGCATCATTGAAATAGGCTGGTACAGTAACAACTGCATGGGTAACCTAAAAGGATAAAAGATAATTAAGTGTATTGTCACACAGTTTAACCCTTATTCAAATTACAGTCTGGCCAGGCAGTGGCTTGTGCCTGTAATCCCAGCACTTTGGGAGCCTGAGGCAGGAGGATTCACCAGAGGTCAGGATTTCAAGACCAGCCTGGGCAATGTGAAGAAACCCTGACTCTACTGAAAATTAAAAAAAAAAAAAAATTAGCCAGGTGTGGTGGTGTGCCTGTAGTCCCAGTTACTTGGGAGGCCGAAGCAGGAAAGCTGCTTGAACCCAAGAGGCAGAGGTTGTAGTGAGCTGAGATCATGCCACTGCAGTCCAGTCTGGGCAACAGAGCAAGACTCTCTCTCAAAAAATAAAAAGTATAGTCAAACCATCACTTTAGTTTTTAAGCCAATTTATTGATGAGTATAACATATAAAATGTTATGCTCCTGGAATTGTAAGCATTAAATAATACATGAAAAGTCTATTTTGTTTGGCTTATAGTAAAGGACTCAATAACGACCTGACAAGCATGAATACCATTCTGATTAAAATTTTTGAAACCATGATGGCTTCTATACATAACAGCCAACCAAGAACACTAATGATCAAAAAATACTTAACATTGTTCTAGAAATATTTACCTTCTTTCCCAAATAAGCCTCAGCGGTTTCTTTCATTTTAGTGAGAACCATGGCAGAAATTTCTTCAGGAGCAAACGTCTTTGTTTGCCCACCTCCAATATCAACTTGAATGTATGGTTTAGTTTTCTTTTCAACCACCTATTTTAAAGAATTATTGTTTTCAGACACAGATGCAATGACATCTCAAAGTTTAAAAGACCCAGTACGATCCCCACAATTTGGTTTATTTCGGTCCCTTGGGGCTGCAAATTGACTAGAAATACTTCAGGGAGTATAGGTGTCTCATAAAGTTCAGTTTTAATCGGTCTTTTATTCCTAAACTATTGTAGACAGAGTACGATATCAACTATACTGTCTTAAGTTTTGTAACATACTAAGATTATTAAAGTTATTACATACATCATGCCTGTAGCCTTCAACTGATGTCTCAACACTTTTCCAGAGACTTATAACTCTAAATACTCCCACCACCCACCCGTCCTCTAACTGGACAAGAAAAACCCGGGCGAACCTTGAACGGCAAGAACTTGATGTCCTGCTGCACAGACGGGTCGTTCCACGTACGGCCGATGAGCCGCTTGGCGTCAAAGACCGTGTTCTCGGGGTTGGAGGTGAGCTGGTTCTTGGCGGCATCGCCGATCAGACGTTCCCCTTCAGGAGTGAAGGCCACATAGGACGGCGTGATGCGGTTGCCCTGATCGTTGGCGATGATCTCCACGCGGCCGTTCTTGAACACGCCGACGCTGGCAGAAAAACCCGATAGAGGGACATCAGCACCGCACTTCTCACGCCAGGCCAGGCGGCTACGCCCCGTCCCCCCGCATCCGCAAACCCCACTTACCAGGAGTAGGTGGTCCCTAGGTCGATGCCGACCACCGTGCCCACGTCCTCCTTCTTGTCCTCCTCCTCGGCCCGCGACGCGCTGAGCAGCAGCAGCATCGCGGCCACCAGGGAGAGCTTCATCTTGCCAACCAGTCGGGCAGCACCAGGCAGGGCGTCGCAGGCAGTCCAGCCACAGGCCGCAGCACAGGAGCGCAGCGCGGTTTCCGACTTGCAGGCGGCAGGGGCCGGGGGTCACAAGGCGCCACGAACCAGGCGAAGGGCAGGTCTGGAAATACAGGCCGCGGCGCTTACCTCTCACACTAGCGAAACACCCCAATCGGTCTGTCAGGTTGTGCTATCTCAGCCGGCGTCGACCGCGCCGTCGCCTACTCAGCTTATATACCCTCCCCCAGCCCCGTCGTGGAGGCCGCCGATTGGTAAAGGCCCTGCTCGTTGGAGGCCGCTGATTGGCCCAGGCCACCAAGCTGGCCGCCGCCGATTCGAAGCGGCCTCCTCCGCAACAAACGTCACTGCTCCGCCCCCCCAGCTGATTCATTGGCTGCTATTCATTTCCAACGTTCACCAATGGGAGATAACATCCGCCCCATGCACTGGTCCCATTGGATCAGCAGCTGTCTATCTCTCCTGCGACTTCTCACCCCGAGGCATTTCCTCTGGTAAACGCACAGGTCCCGCCTTCACTCCCCGCCCTAGGGGGTCGGAGTAGGTCCAGCACAACTGATCCCCTGGGGCTGTGGGATCTGAATCTTTCTCTTCTCTACTGCTTGTTCTCCCCAACTCCATCCTTCATCCCGAAGCGGGAAGCAACTTTCTCTTCCCAGCTTCCATCCAGTCTCTTAGTAGACCGGTCGCAGCTTAGATGCTGGGATCGCCTCAGAACACATTTCTTTGCCCTTCACGGCCACTACCGGTATTGGGGTATGCGAGTCCCAGGGCCATTCGTTGCTCACAGGTCGAGCTGGTCTGGACTCTGTTCGACCACGAATCTTGGCTCCTTCCTGCCAGTTACGTCCCCTCTGCACCCTTACCCAGCCATTTTACCAGGCCTCTCCACATTGCTCTGCCCCACAGTAAGTCACAGGACAAGCCCGGCCAAATGAATTGCCTTCAGCTCTGAATCCCCTCCCTACTGTGGCAACCCGCTCCAGTGCCAGCCCTCCCACCTTGGATGTCTAATTTTTCTAACTTGCCACCCTTTATTTTCCCCTCCGCTGCCCATCGTTTCCCTCTGAGGCTGAGGTTATCATTTACAAGACTTTCCCCATCCCTTATTGTTGATACTTTTCTACCTTAATTCCAGGAAAAGGTCTGATGTGCACACAGACAACATATTTGATAGGCGAAAATCGTCTTGATAATGCCTCATATAACATCCTGTTGCAAAAAATAACAGAAACCGCTATTTGCTGAAAGCCTACGGTAGACTAAGCATTGTTCAGTGTGCTTTTCATGTGTCATTTAGTCTTGACAGTTCAGTACTCGGTAGGCATTTCCCATTTTCCAGATGAGGACATTGAGACTGAAAAAGATTAAATAACTAAACAAGTCACAGAGCTGGTGAGTTAGGACTGATAACCAGGTGGACTTCATTCTATTGCTAATACTTTTATATATATATATATATTTTTTTTTTTTTTCAAGACGGAGTATCACTCTGTCGCCCCCAGGCTGGAGTGCACTGGTGAAAAATCAGCTCACTGCAACCTCCGCTTCCGGGGTTTAAGCGATTCTCCTGCCTCAGCCTCCTGAGTAGCTGGGATTACAGGCGCGCACCACCATGCCTGGCTAATTTTTGTATGTATTTTTTTTGTGGAGATGGGGTTTCACCATATTAGCCAGGCTGCTTTCGCACTCCCAGCCTCAAGTGATCTGCCCGCCTTGGCCTCCCAAAGTGCTGGGATTACAGGCGTGAGCCGCTGTGCCTCGCCTCTTAACTTTACAACGAAAAATTCATTTGTGGTGGGACACGGCGGCTCACGCCTGTAATTCCAGCAATTTGGGAAGCCGAGGCGGACGGATTACAGGGTCAGGAGATCAAGACCATACTGGATAACACGGTGAAACCTCATCTCTATAAAAATACAAAAATTAGCTGGGCGTGGTGGCACGCGCCTGTAATACCAGCTACTCGGGAGGCTGAGGCAGGAGAATCGCTTGAACCTGGGAGGCGGAGGTTGCAGTGAGCCGAGATCGCGCCACTACACTCCAGCCTGGGCAACAGAGCTAGACTCCATCTCAAAAAAAAAAAAAAAGGCCGGGCGCGGTGGCTCAAGCCTGTAATCCCAGCACTTTGGGAGGCCGAGACGGGCAGATCACGAGGTCAGGAGATCCAGACTATCCTGGCTAACACAGTGAAACCCCGTCTCTACTAAAAAAATACAAAAAACTAGCCGGACGAGGTGGCGGGCGCCTGTAGTCCCAGCTACTCGGGAGGCTGAGGCAGGAGAATGGCGTGAACCCGGGAGGCGGAGTTCGCAGTGTGCCGAGATCCGGCCACTGCACTCCAGCCTGGGCGACAGAGCGAGACTTTGCCTCAAAAAAAAAAAAAAAAAAAAAAAAATTCATTTGTTTGACAAATGATTTTGGAGGACCTACTATGGAAAGGGCAAAACTCTGATACCAAATATTTGAGATTTATGGGTAGACTGTGTCCAGATACCACTAAAACATCCTAAACACACTTTATTAAGATGTTGAGCCTGTGACTCAGTACTCAAGAATTTTCTTTTTCCTTAGTGCTCTTCGAAGGTTAGACTGGTGACTCAGCGTTGACTCCATTCACTACAGGGGTTGCATCATGCATCTCTTTCAGCAGGGCTTGTAATCCTGTGGCAACATTGACCCTTCTTTGGCTTGCATCAGTCCAGCATCAAGATAGAAATCATCATTTGACCACATTACAGCTTCTTGCATTTCAATCAAACTTTTTTTTTATATCGCAGTCCATTTCCATCTAAAAAAAAAAAAAACCGAACTCTCAATTTCAGCCTCATCCTTGATTAACAGAGTAACCTTTTGTAACTCTCCTTTTTGTAAGATTTAGAAAAATGATACATGGCTAACTTCCAAAGGTAATTGAGTATATTGTGGTTTTATCTTTTTTTTTTTTTTTTTTTTTTTGAGACGGAGTCTCGCTCTGCCGCCCAGGCTGGAGTGCTGTGGCCGGATCTCAGCTCACTGCAAGCTCCGCCTCCCGGGTTCACGCCATTCTCCTGCCTCAGCCTCCCGAGTAGCTGGGACTACAGGCGCCCACCACCTCGCCCGGCTAATTTTTTTGTATTTTTTTTTTAGTAGAGACGGGGTTTCACCGTGTTAGCCAGGATGGTCTCGATCTCCTGACCTCGTGATCCGCCCGTCTCGGCCTCCCAAAGTGCTGGGATTACAGGCTTGAGCCACCGCGCCCGGCCGGTTTTATCTTTTTAAAACCAAACATTTTACATACATTTTCTAGTATATTCCAAAGCACAGTCACTTATGAATAGGAAAGTACACGGTGGAAACTAGCTTGCTGAACATTAAATGCCAAAAAATAGTATCCATGTCAAGTTATCAATACTTAACTGTTAGACACTGTGCTAAAGTCCCACGTGCATTATCTCTTTTAATCTTTAAGAAAGCCGGGCGCGGTGGCTCAAGCCTGTAATCCCAGCACTTTGGGAGGCTGAGACGGGCGGATCACGAGGTCAGGAGATCGAGACCATCCTGGCTAACATGGTGAAACCCCGTCTCTACTAAAAAATACAAAAAACTAGCCGGGCGAGGTGGCGGGCGCCTGTAGTCCCAGCTACCCGTAAGGCTGAGGCAGGAGAATGGCGTAAACCCGGGAGGCGGAGCTTGCAGTGAGCTGAGATCCGGCCACTGCACTCCAGCCTAGGCGACAGAGCCAGACTCCGTCTCAAAAAAAAAAAAAAAAAAAATTTAAGAAAGCAGCCAGGCACAGTGGATCACACCTGTAATCCCAGCACTTTGGGAGGCCGAGGCGGGCGGATCACGAGGTCAGGAGATCGAGACCATCCTGGCGAATACGATGAACCCCTGTCTCTACTAAAAATACAAAAAAATTAGCCGGGCTTGGTGGCGGGTGCCTGTAGTCCCAGCTACTCGGGAGGCTGAGGCAGGAGAATGGCGTGAATCCGGGAGGCGGAGCTTGCAGTGAGCCGAGATCGCGCCACTGCACTCCAGCCTGGGCGACAGAGCGACACTCCATCTCTAAAAAAAAAAAAGAAAACTTTAAGAAAGCTTTTTTTTATAATTCCAGCATTTTGGGAGGCCAAGGCGGGCAGATCACGAGGTCAAGAGATCAAGACCATTCTGGCCAACATGGTGGAACCCTGTCTCCACTAAAAATACAAAAATCAGCTGGGCATAGTGGCCTGCGCCTGTAGTCCCAGCTACCGCTACTCGGAGGCAGAGGCAGGAGAATCGCTTGAACCGTGGAGGCGGAGGTTGCAGTGAGCTGAGACCGCGCCACTGCAGTCCAGCCTGGCAACATAAGAAGATGCCGTCTCAAAAAAACAAACAAAAAGAAAGCATTTTTTTCTTACCCCTATTTTAGAGCGAAGGAATCTGAAGCCCAGGAGGTAAAGCAACTTGCCCAGGAGATTGTACACCTAACATAATGAGCCAGTATTTGAGCCTTGGCAGTTGGATTGTTAACTTCTATAGGTTGTTGTCTTGAGCTTCAGATTTATAATTTTGGGTTGGGCATGGTGGCTCAGATGTGTAATCCTAGCACTTTGGGAGGCCAAGGTGGGTGGATCACTTGAAGTCAGAAGTTCGAGACTAGCCTGGCCAACAGGGCAAAACCCCATCTCTAATAAAAATACAAAATTCGCTGGGCATGGTGGCCTGTAATCCCAGCTACTTGGGAAGCTGAGGCACGAGAATCACTTGAACCTGGGAGGCGGAGGTTGCAGTGAGCCAAGATCACGCCATTGCACTCCAGCCTGGGCAACAGGGTGAGACTGTCTAAAAAGAAAAAAAAAAACAAAAAACTTACATTTTGTTTTAGGACATAGTCACATATTTTGTTTTTTTAATTTAAAGTTTATAATTTTCGGCCGGGTGCGGTGGCTCAAGCCTGTAATCCCAGCACTTTGGGAGGCTGAGACGGGCGGATCACGAGGTCAGGAGATCGAGACCATCCTGGCTAACACGGTGAAACCCCGTCTCTACTAAAAAAAAAAAAAAAAGCAAAAAACTAGCAGGGCGAGGTGGTGGGTGCCTGTAGTCCCAGCTATTCAGGAGGCTGAGGCAGGAGAATGGCGTGAATCCGGGAGGCGGAGCTTGCAGTGAGCTGAGATCCGGCCACTGCACTCCAGCCTGGGCCACAGAGCGAGACTCCGTCTCAAAAAAAAAAAAAATTTTTTTTCATAGATATGGGGTCAAGCTACATTGACCAGGTTAGTCTCAAACTCCTGGCCTCAAGCAATCCTTCCACTTCGGCCTTCCAAAGTGTGACAATTACAGGAATGAGCCACCACATCCAGCTCCAGTTACACATTTTGTAAATATTTTGATAATGGGTGATATGCAAGTATAGATTTTTATCCAGAAATTTAAACCAGCCCATTTCACTTGTGCCCCTATGGGTAAGAAAATTGCTTTCCAGGCTGGGTCTGGTGGCTCACACCTCTAATCCCAGCACTATAGGAGGCCAAGGCAGGCAGATCACCTGAGGTTGGGAGTTCGAGACCAGCCTGGTCAACATGGAAAACCCCTATCTCTACTAAAAATACAAAATTAGCCCAGCATAGCAGTTCATGCCTGTAATCCCAGCTACTTGAGAGGCTGAGGCAGGAGAATCACTTGAACCCGGGAGGCGGAGGTTGCAGTAAGCTGAGATTGTGCCATTGTACTCCAGACTGGGCAACAAGAGTGAAACTCTGACTCAAAAAAAAGAAAAATAAATTGCTTTCCATTTCCCACCTGATGTCAGAAAGCTAATTAAGCAGAGGTAGGACTTATTAGGATTGGATGTTATTTAGCCCTCAAATATTCCTTTGTGAAAGAGGATTAATAATAAATGAAAGGCATACAGCAGGAAGAAAAAGGAAAGGACCTATGTAATTTATGAATTTGATATTAACATTTAGATCCTGATATTTGAGAATTTTCCATATGGTTTGTTGGAGGGAATATTCAACTAGGTGATAGGGCACATAACTTTGACAAAAACCAGTTTCTCGGAGCCTCAGATTCTATTTTTTTTTTTTTGAGATGGAGTCTTGCCCTATTGCCCAGGTTGGAGTGGCACAATCTCGGCTCACTGCAGCCTCTGCCTCCCGGGTTCCAGCGATTCTCCTGTCTCAGCCTCCTGAGTAGCTGGGATTACAGGCGCGCACCACCATGCCCGGCTGATTTTTGTATTTTTACTAGAGACGGGGTTTTGCCATGTTGGCCAGGCTGGTCTCGAACTCCTGACCTCAGGTGATCTGCCTGCCTCGGCCTCCCAAAGTGCTGGGATTACAGGCATGAGCCACCATGCCTGGCCAAGCCTCAGATTCTTAATCTACTGAATGTCAGGAATTTCTGTCCTGCCTATCTTACTGGACTGCTTCAAGAATCAAATGAGATATTGTATGTGAAAGTAGTATGGGCCAGGCGCGGTGGCTCAAGCTTGTAATCCCAGCAGTTTGGGAGGCCGAGACGGGCGGATCACGAGGTCAGGAGATCGAGACCATCCTGGCTAACACGGTGAAACCCCCGTCTCTACTAAAAAATACAAAAAAATTAGCCAGGCGAGGTGGCGGGCGCCTGTAGTCCCAGCTACTCGGGAGGCTGAGGCAGGAGAATGGCGTAAACCTGGGAGGCAGAGCTTGCAGTGAGCTGAGATCCGGCCATTGCACTCCAGCCTGGGTGACAGAGCGAGACTCCGTCTCAAAAAAAAAAAAAAAAAAAGAAAGTAGTGTGAAGGTTGTAGAACAGTGGTAATAATTACTAATCATAGAAATACAATGTGAGAAGAAACTTTAGAAGTAAGGCCAAGCACAGTGGCTCATGCCCATAGTCCCACCACTTTGGGAGGGCGAGGTGGAAGGAAGTTTGAGGCCAGGTGTTTGAGACCAGCCTGGGCAAAACAGAGAGATTGCGTCCTTCTGTGAAAATATTTAAAAATTAGCCAGTCATTGTGGTGCATGCCTGTAGTTCCAGATACTCAGAAGGCTGAGGTGGGAGGATCACTGGAGCCCAGGAGTTTGAAGCTGTAATAAGCTATGATTGTACCAGTGCACTCCAGCCTGGACAACAGAGGAAAACACTTCTCAAAAAATAAAAAATAAATGGTACATCTTATTATTCCTATATTGGTCACATAGATGTCTTTTTTTTCTTTCAAGACAGAGTCTTGCCCTGTTGCCCAGGCTGGAGTGCAGTGGTGTGATCTCTGCTCATTGCAACCTCTGCTTCCCCGGTTCAAGCAATTCTCCTGTCTCAGCCTCCCGAGTAGGTGGGATTACAGGCACATGCCACCACGCCCAGCTAATTTTTGGATTTTTAGTAGAGATAGGGGTTTCACCATGTTGGCCAGGCTGGTCTCAAACTCCTGACCTCGTGATCTGCCCGCCTTGGCCTCCCAAAGTGCTGAGATTACAGGAGTGAGCCATCCGTGTCCAGCCCACATAGATGTCTTTTTTTTTTTTGTATTTTTTAGTAGAGACGGGGTTTCACCGTGTTAGCCAGGATGGTCTCGATCTCCTGACCTCGTGATCCGCCCGTCTCGGCCTCCCAAAGTGCTGGGATTACAGGCTTGAGCCACCGCACCCGGCCATAGATGTCTTTATTAAGGTACTAAGAATAATTTACTCACCCTTCATCAAACAACTCTCAAATAAAACAAAAGTGTCAGTGTCACCTTAACACCTGAGCCACAAGCAATAGTAGGTATAAGTCGTGTATTTTTTTTTTTGTATTTCTGAAAGTACAGTGTGCTAGCAATTAATTTCCTTCCTTGTCTTCAGTTTCTAAAAGTAAATTTATAACAGAGAACCTTCCCTTCTCCACACATATGTAGAAGTAGTGCATTTTCTATCACATTTTGTGTGTGTGTGCAGAAGGCATTTAGGAGGGCACACTGTGTCCGATAATGTAAAAGAGAGGCAAGACCACAGGATTTGGAAGGACTAAAACTGTATTTGAGTTCCAGTTGTGTTACTGGCTGTGTAACTTAGGGCAAGTCAATCTCTCTGAGGCTCTGTTTATGAGTCTGTAAAATGGATATAATTTTGCCACTTAACAAGGCTGGTTTTTGTTTGTTTGTTTGAGATAGGGTCTTATTTTGTCACCCAGGCTGGAGTGCAGTGGTGCCATCATGGCTCACTGCAGCCATGACCTCCCAGGCTCAAGCCATCCTCCCGCCTCAGCCCCCTGAGTAGCTGGGACTACAGGCATGCACCACCACGGCCTACTAATTTTTGTATAATTTGTAGAGACAGGGTTTTGCCATGTTGCCCAGGCTGGTCTCCAACTCCTGGGCTCAAGCAATCCGCTTGACTCAGCCTCCCAAAGTGCTGGGATTATGTGAGCCACTGTGTCTGGCCAAGACTGTTGTCATGATCAAGTAAGGTAATATACAGTATTAGAGATGTCCATGTAAACTTAAAAAGAAAAATAAGAATAGGCCGGGTGCAGTGGCTCAAGCCTGTAATCCCAGCACTTTGGGAGGCCGAGACGGGCGGATCACGAAGTCAGGAGATTGAGACCATCCTGGCTAACATGGTGAAACCCCGTCTCTACTAAAAAAATACAAAAAATTAGCTGGGCGTGGTGGCGGGCACCTGTAGTCCCAGCTACTCGGGAGGCTGAGGCAGGAGAATGGCATGAACCCGAGAGGTGGAGCTTGCAGTGAGCCGAGATCCGGCCACTGCACTCCAGCCTGGGCGACAGAGCCAGACTCCGTCTCAAAAAAAAAAAAAAAAGAAAGAAAAGAAAAATAAGAGTAATAGAAAAGAAACAAGGTAATACAAGTAAAAGTGAAGCTGGGTGTGATGGCACCCCCTGTAGTCCTAGATACTCCAGAGGCTGAGGTAGGAGGATTGCTTGAGCCCAGGAGTTTGAGGCTACCCTGGGAGAAATAACAAGACTGTCTGGAAAAGTGTTGAACTGGAAAGCACTTAATTTTATGCAAAAAAAAATGCTACTTTTATTTTTTAAATTTCTTTCTTTTTTCTTGAGACAGGGTCTCCCTCTATTGCCCAGGTTGGTCTTGAATTGCTGGCTTCAAGCAATCCTCCTGCCTCAGTCTCCCAAAGTGCTAGAATTACAGGCATGAGCTACCACAGGTGGCCAAAATACTACTTTTAATTTTTCTTCCTTCTGTCTTATATTTTCCTTTGAAGTAAAAATAAGCTGCAAAATATGAAGAGCTACTTGTATAGAATTTGATAATATTTGATATATCTTAAAATTAAATTTTTTCTTTTTTCATTTCTTTCCTTCCTCTTTTTTTTTTTTTTTTTTTTTTTTTTTTAGAGATAGGGTTTCACTATATTGTCCAGGCTGGTCTCCAACTCCTGGGCTCAAGCAATCTGCTCACCTCAGCCTCCTAAAGTGCTGGGATTGCAAGCATGAGCCACTGCACCTGGCCTTAAATTCAAAATTTTTAAGATAGTAAATGTATATACAAGGCATACAATTCAAAGGGTACAATAAGTCTCCCTGCCACTCAGTCCTCAGCCCTGTTCCCCTACACTGATAGAGGGAACTACTGCAACCACTTTCTTGTGTAGCCTTCTAGAAATGTTTTTACTCTTAATTAATTTTTGTTTTTCCAGACAGATCCTACTCTGTTGCCCAGGCTGAAGAGCAGTGGCTCAATCACAGTTCATTGTAACCCCCATCTCCTAGGCTCAAGCAATCCTCTGTCTCAGCCTTCTGGGTAGCTAGGCCTACAGGTGTTTGCCAACACATGGCACTATTTTTTTTTTTTTTTCTGAGATGGAGTATTGCTCTGTCACCTAGGCTAGAGTGCAGTGGCACAATCTTGGCTCACTGCAACCTCCATCTCCCGGGTTCAAGTGATTCTCCTGCCTCAGCCTCCCCAGTAGCTGGGATTACAGGTGCACGCCATCGTGTCCAGCTAATTTTTGTATTTTTAGGAGAGACGGGGTTTCACCATCTTGGCCAGGCTGATCTCGAACTCCTAACTTTGTGATCCACCCGCCTCAGCCTCCGAAAGTGCTGGGATTACAGGTGTGAGCCACCACACCCAGCAATTTATTTTTTGTAGAGACAGGGTATAGCTATGTTGCCCAAGCTGGTCTTGAACTCCTGGCCTTAAGTAATCCCCCTGCTTCACCCTCCCAAAGTGCTGGGATTACAGGCATAAGCTGCTGTGGCCAGCTTAGAAATGTTTTAGTCACACACAATATGTGTGTGCGTGTGTGTTCCTGTTTTATTTATTTATTTATTTTTATTTTTATTTTTTGAGACGGAGTTTCACTCTTGTTGCCCAGGCTGGAGTGCAGTGGCTCTATCTCGGCTCACTGCAACCTCTGCCTCCTGGGTTCAAGTGATTCTCCTACCTCAGCCTCCTGAGTAGCTGGGACTACAGGCGCCCACCACCATGCCCGGCTAATTTTTGTATTTTTAGTAGACACGGGGTTTCACCATATTGGCCAGGCTGGTCTCGAACTTCTGACCTTGTGATCTGCCCACCTCAGCCTCTCAAAGTGCTGGGATTACAGACATGAGCCACTGTGCCCAGCCTATTTATTTTATTTGTTGAGATGGAGGGCACTGGCATGATCACAGCTCACTGCAGCCTTGACCTCTTAGGCTCAAGTGATCCTCTCGCCTCAGCCTCCTGAGTAGCTGGGACCACAGGTGTGCACTACCATGGCCAGATAATTTTTAAATTTTATTTATTGATTTATTTGGAGACAGTGTCTCATTCTGTTGCTCAGGCTTGAGTGCAGTGGCCAGATAATGGCTCACTGCAGCCTCAATCTTCTGGGCCCAAATGATCCTCCCATTTTATCCTCCCAAGTAGCTGGGACTACAGGCATGTGCCATCACCCCCAGCTAATTTTTTTTTACTTTTTGTAGAGATGGGGTTTCACTGTGTTGTCCAGGCTGGTCTTCTAGGTTGAAGCGGTTTGCCTGCCTCGGCCTCCCAAAGTGCTGGGATTACAGGCATGAGGCTCTGTGCCTGGCCATAATTTTTTCATTTTTTGTAGAAATGAGGCCTTACTATGTTGCCTAGGCTAATAATCAACTCCCAGGCTCAAGCAATCCTTCCACCTCAGCCTTCTGATGTGCTGGAATTACAGGCGTGAACCACCCCACTTGGCCTAGAAATGTTTTATTCATATAAAAAATGTAGGCCGGGCGTAGTGGCTCATGCCTGTAATCCCAGGCATAAAGTATATATGTGTGTGTGTATCTGTGTGAGTGTGAGTATATCCATGTTTTAATTTTTTTTTGAGACGGAGTCTAGCTCTGTCGCCCAGGCTGGAGTGCAGTGGCCGGATCTCAGCTCACTGCAAGCTCCGCCTCCCGGGTTTACGCCATTCTCCTGCCTCAGCCTCCCGAGTAGCTGGGACTACAGGCGCCCGCCACCTTGCCCAGCTAGTTTTTTGTATTTTTTAGTAGAGACAGGGTTTCACCGAGTTAGCCAGGATGGTCTCGATCTCCTGACCTCGTGATCCGCCCGTCTCGGCCTCCCAAAGTGCTGGAATTACAGGCTTGAGCCACCACGCCTGGCCATTTTAATTTTTTTTAATTAATTTTTTTTTTTGCGACGGAGTTTTGCGCTTATCTCCCAGGCTGTAGTGCAGTAGCACGATCTTGGCTCATTGCAACCTTCACCTCCTGAGTTTGAGTGATTCTCCTGCCTCAGCCTCCCGAGTAGCTGGGATAACAAGCATTCACCACCACACGTGGCTAATTTTGTATTTTTAGTAGAAATGGGGTTTCACCATGTTGGCCAGACTGGTCTCAACTAGGTGATCCACCTGCCTTGGCCTCCCAAAGTGCTGGGATTATAGGTGTGAGCCCCTGCGCCCAGCCGTATCCATGTTTTAAAACCAGTGATGGAGCACTGAAGCATAGTGCATACATGGTTCTGTTTCTTTATTCAATTAACTGTATTTCTTTTTTTTTTCTTTTTTTTTGAGACAGAGTCTTGCTCTGTTGCCCAGGCTGGAGTGCAGTGGCGCGATCTCCACTCACTGCAAGCTCCGCTTCCCAGGTTCACGCCATTCTCCTGCCTCAGCCTCCCAAGTAGCTGGGACTACAGGCACCTGCCACCGTGCCCGGCTAATTTTTGTAATTTTTTTTTTTTTTTTTAGTAGAGACAGGGTTTCACCGTGTTAGCTAGAATGGTCTCGATTTCCTGACCTCGTGATCCGCCTGTCTTGGCCTCCCAAAGTGCTGGATTACAGGCGTAATTAACTGTATTTCTTGGAGATTGTCACAAATCAGTATCTGTGGAGCTGCCTTTTTTTTTTTTTTTTTTTTTTTGAGATGGAGTTTTGCTCTGTTGTCCAGCCTGGAGTGCAGTGGTGTGATCTCGGCTCACTGCAACCTCTGCCTCCTGGGTTCAAGCAATTCTCCTGCCTCAGCCTCCTACGTAGCTGAGATTACAGGTGTGCACCACCAAGCCTGGCTAATTTTTGTAGTTTTAGTAGAGATGGGGTCTCACTGTGTTGGCCAGACTGGTCTTGAACTCCTGACCGCAAGTGATCCACCTGCCTAGGCCTTTCAAAGGGCCGGGATTACAGGTGTGAGCCACTGCTTCCAGCTGGAGCTGCCATTTTTTGATATGTAAAGAGTAGCTACCCTTTACGTATGATGTGTTGGATGCTTTTTATTTTATTACATATTTTTTGAGACGGAATCTCACTCTTGCCCAGGTTGGAGTGCAGTGGCATCACCTCGGCTTGATGCAATCTCTGTCTCCCGGGTTCAAGTGATTCTCCTGCCTCAGCCTCCCGAGTAGCTGGGATTACAGACGCCTGCCACCATGCCCGGCTATTTTTTTGTGTGTGTTTTTTGTAGAGACAGGGTTGGTTTCATCATGTTGGCCAGGCTGGTTTTGAACTCCTGACTTCAAGTGATCTGGCCACCTCAGCCTCCCAAAGTGTTAGGATAACAGGCATGAGCCACCGTGCCTGGCCACGCTAGATGTTTTAATTTTTTTTTTTTTTTGAGATGGAGTCTTGCTTTGTCACTAGACTGGAGTGCAGTGGCATGATCTCGGCTCACTGCAACCTCTGCCTCCCGGGTTCAAGCGATTTTTGTGCCTTAGCCAGCTGGGATTACAAGCACGTGCCACCACACCCAGGTAATTTTTGTATTTTTAGTAGAGAAGGGGTTTCACCATGTTGGCCAGGATGGTCTCAATATCCTGACCTCGTGGTCACCCACCTTGGCTCCCAAAGTGCTGGGATTACAGGTGTGAGCCACCAGGCCTGGCCTTTTTTTTTGAGACAGGGTCAGAGTGCAGTGGTGTAATCTCAGTTTACTGCAGCCTTCTCCTTCTGGATTCAAGTGATCCTCCTGCCTCAGCCTCCCAAGTAGTTTTCTTTTCTCAGAAAAGATATTAACTCTATTTTGTTTTTTTCTTTTTTTTGAGACAGAGTCTCGCTCTGTTGCCCAGGCTGGAGTGCAATGGCGCAATCTCAGCTCGCTGCAACCCCCGCCTCCCAGGTTCAAGCGGTTCTCCTGCCTCAGCCTCCCGAGTAGCTGGGACTACAGGCATGTGCCACTATACCCGGATAATTTTTTTGTATTTTTGTTAGAGATGAGGTTTCACCATGTTGGTCAGGCTGGTCTCAAACTCCTGACCTCATGTGATCTGCCCACCTTGGCTTCCCAAAGTGCTGAGATTACAGGACTTTGTAATCAGGACCATGCCCAGCCAAACTTTGTCTTACTATAGCTTTCTGATGTTGTATTTATTTATTTACTTACTTTTTCAATCTGTATGCTCAGAGTGCTTTATGATGTCTTGATATCCTTTAGAACGAGTCCTTCCACATTGCTCTTCTTCGTCAGGAATGTTTCTGACTATTCTTGGTGCTTTGTATTTCCATATTAAGTTTTAGAAATCAGTCTATCAAGTTCACTAACCCAACCTGTTACATATTGTTAAGTAAAAAAAAAAAAAAAAGCAGGGCCTGGCGTGCTGGCTCACGCCTGTAATCCCAGCACTTTGGGAGGCTGAGGCGGACAGATCACGAGGTCAGGAGATTGAGACCATCCTGGCTAACACGGTGAAACCCCATCTCTACTAAAAATACAAAGTATTAGCCGGGTGTGGTGGCACGCACCCATAGTCCCAGCTACTTGGGAGGCTGAGTCAGGAGAATCGCTTGAACCTGGGAGGCAGAGGTTGCAGTGAGCCAAGATCACACCACTGCACTCCAGCCTGGGCAACAGAGCGAGACTGTTTCAAAAAAACAGAAAAAATAATAAAGCAGATTACTCAAAAGTATGATAGTACTATACCATTTATTATTTATTTATTTTTTTGAGACAGGGTTTTGGTCTTCCAGCCAGGCTGAAGTGCAGTGGTGCGATCATAGCTCATTGCAGCCTCAAACTCCTGAGCTCAACTGATACACCCGCCTGAGCCTCCCTACTAGCTGGGACTACTGATGTGCACCACTATGCTTGGTCAATTCTATTATTATTATTATTTTATTTTTATATTTTTGTAGAGATGGAGTCTCACTATTTGCCCAGGCTGCTCTGAAACTCCTGGCCCCAAGTGATCCTCATGCCTTGGCATCATAAAGCATTGGGAACACACCTTGCCCAGCCTACAATATTTTTTCTTTTTTTTTGAGATGGAGTCTTGCTCTGTTGCCCAGGCTAGAGTGCAGTGGCAAGATCTTGGCTCACTGCAACCTCCACCTCCTCCGTTCAAGTGATTCTTCTGCCTCAGCCTCTTGAATAGCTGGGACTACAGGCGCTCGCCACCATGCCTGGCTAATTTCTGTATTTTTAGTAGAGACAGGGTGTTACCATATTGGCTAGCCTAGTCTCGAACTCCTGACCTTGTGATCTGCCCGCCTTTGCCTTCCAAAGTGCTGGGATTACAGGTGTGAGCCACCACGCCTGGCCTTCTTTTTCTTTTTTAAAAGGCATGCAGAAAGAAGGGTAAGAGAGAGGAAGGAATGGGGCCGGGAAAGGGAAGGGGAAGCCAGAATCAGATGCTTTCCGACAGTCTCCCAGCCTACAATTTATTTTTATTACAAGCTTTACCAAGTCATTAATTTCAATCTAATTCATTTCTGTATTTCAGTATTTAAAAAAATTGTATGAGTTTTTTTTATTAGAAATAAAAAATTTCCATTTTGAAGTTAAAAATTAGTATACTTCAGTATGGCTGGGCACAGTGGCTTACACCTGTAATGCCAGCACTTTGGGAGGCCGAGGTGGGCAGATCACTTGAGGTCAGGAGTTTAATACCAGTGTGGCCAATATGGCGAAACCCTGTCTCTACTAAAACTACAAAAATTGGCCAGGCATGGTGGTGCGTGCCTGTATTCCCAGCTACTTGGGGGTCTGAGGCAGGAGAATCACTTTAACCTGGGAGGCCAAGGTTGCAGTGAGTCAAGATCATACCATTGCACTCCAGCCTGGGCAACAGAGAGAAACTCTGTCTAAACCAAAAATAAATAAATAAATACATAAATAAAATAAAAATAAAGAAATAAATAAAAGAAGGATACATCAGTACATCATTATGATAAAATATTCAGGAACCACTAAAATTGTTGATTTTTGGATAGGAGGGGATGGAGGAAAAAATTGCTGATTTTTATGTTTTTCAAAAAGTGAATCATGTCCACTCCACTGCTTCACTTGACTAGCCTTAAAAAAAAATGACTAGCCTCAAAAAAAAAGTAAATTGTTAGTTTTTTCATCTACATCTTCTTTTTATTTAAAACACCTGTTTATCTATTATGCACTTACCAAGCTTGAAGATCTTTAAAAAGAAACGTAAAAGTAATGCAGGAGAACAAAAAAGATTGTCAGTGAAAGATATATAATTGCATTAAGGTAAGATTTTTTTCTTTTCTTTCTTTCTTTCTTTTTTTTTTTTTGAGACAGAGTTTTTCTCTTTCACCCAGGCTGGAATGCAGTGGCACCATCTCAGCTCACTGCAACCTCCGTCTGCCAGGTTCAAGCGCTTCTCCTCCCTCAGTCTCCTGAGTAGCTGGGATTATAGGTGCCCACCACCATGCCCGGCTAATTTTTGCATTTTTAGTAGAGACAGGGTTTCACCATGTTGACCAGGCTGGTCTCGAACTCCTGACCTCAATTGATCTGTCTGCCTTGGCCTCCCAAAGTGCTGGTATCACAGGCATGAGCCACTGCACCCGGCCAAGGTGAGATATTTCATGTTATAATGAACGATGGGCTAAATTCAAATACAAGTAATATACCACTTTCATGTTGCATTAACATTACAGCTCCTGGGCCAGACATGGTGGTTCATGCCTGTAATCCCAGCAGTTTGGAGTCTGAGTCATGAGGATTGCTGAGGCCAGGAGTTCAAGACTAGCCTGGGTAACATAGCAACACCCTGTCTCTACACAAAGTTAAAAAATTAGCCACGTGTATGGAGAGTGCCTCTAGTTCCAGCTACTTGGGAGGCTGAGGCAGGAGGATCACTAGGGCCTAGGAGTTTGAGGTTGCAGTGAGCTATGATTGTGCCACTGCACTCTAGCCTGGGTGACACAGTGAGACCCTCTCTCTAAAAAACAAAAAACAACAAAAAATTACAGCTCCGATCAGTTTGGACATCTCTGGTACTTGTAGAAAAATAAAGATTACAGTAGACTTCATTTGGCTAAAGTGTTTGAGTCGCAGGATTCATAAGCCCGTTCTATAGAAGCCACTTGCTTCATTTTCAGTTTTCTCAGGATTTTATTTTTTTATTTAGAAATTTTTTTAGAGACTGAGTCTTGCTCTTTTGCCCAGGATGGAGTACAGTGGTGCAATCATAGCTCACTGTAGCCTCAAACTCCTGGGCTCAAGCGATTCTCCTGAGTCAGCATCTTGAATAGCTGGGATTACAGGTGAGAACCAGTGCACTTGGCCAGCCGATAATTTTAACTCCTTGCTAAATGTTACAAAGCCATATGACTGTGAATACATTGCTAGGATCTTTGAAGAGTCTCCAGGCAAGTGAGGGCCCCTAAATCATAAGCTCCATCAGCTTCATGGATCTTAGTACTATTATTTCTGAGCCTGCCAGTGGGGGCCAGTGTAGGACCACCAGGGATCCAGAACATGGACTATGGCTACGACAGGAACAAATGAATTGTTCCAAAGTGAAAAGTATTTTTTTTAAGGAATACTTTCTACCACCTGGGTCTTACTGGACTTTTTCACTTACAGGATTCCTAGAGCTCTAACCTGGGCAACACAGCAAAACCTCATCTCCACAAAAAATAAAAAAAATTGGCCGGGCGCGGTGGCTCAAGCCTGTAATCCCAGCACTTTGGGAGGCCGAGACGGGCGGATCACGAGGTCAGGAGATCGAGACCATCCTGGCTAACATGGTGAAACCCCGTCTCTACTAAAAATACAAAAACACTAGCCGGGCGAGGTGGCGGGCGCCTGTAGTCCCAGCTACTCGGGAGGCTGAGGCAGGAGAATGGCGGGAACCCGGGAGGCGGAGCTTGCAGTGAGCTGAGATCCGGCCACTGCACTCCAGCCCGGGCAACAGAGCGAGACTCCGCCTCAAAAAAAAAAATAAAAAATAAAAAATAAATAAAAATAAATAAAAAAAATAAAAAAAATTAGCCTGGCATGGTGGTGCACGCATATGGTCCCAGGTACTCAGGAGGCTGAGGCAGGAGGATTGCTTGAGCCCTGCCCAGAAAGTAGAGGCTGCAGTGGGCTGACAGAGAGAGACCCTCAGAATTAAAGAAAAAAAAAAAAAAAGCTGGGTGTGGTGGTTCCTGCCTGTAATCCCAGCACTTTAGGAGGATGAGGTAGGAAGATTACTTGAGTCCAGGAGTTTGAGACCAGCCTGGGCAACACAGTGAGATCTTGTCTGTATAAAAAAATAAAAACATTAGCCAGGCATGGTGAAGGGACTTCACATATGTGAAGTTCCAGGTACTCTGGAGGCTGAGGTGGGATGATGGCTTGAGCCAGGGAGGTTGAGGCTGCAGTAAGCAGTGATGGTGTCACTGTGCTTTAGCCTGGGTGAAAGAGCTGTCTCAAAAAGTAAACAAACAATGAAACCTATTTTAGAGTTTTTTAATGGTAAAAGTATGGTTTCTGTTCACGTTATTGCTGTATTTACCTACTGCCTAGTTTATAATTTGCTTGAGTCTTCCAGATGTGACCCTAATCTTTCCACAGTCAAGCGTGTACTACTATTTCACAGCAGTCTCCTTTCCAAACTGTGTGCCAAATAAATTGGGGTCTCCAACCGCAGGGCCATGAACTGGTACCAGTCTGTGGCTTGTTAGGAATGGAGCAGCACAGGAGGAAGTGAGTGGTGGGCAAGTGAGCATGACTGCCTGAGCTCTGTCTCCTGTCAGATCAGCAGTGGCATTAGATTCTCATAGAAGAGCGAACCCCATTGAGAACTGCGTATGCAAGGGATCTAGGTTGTCCACTCCTTATGGAAATCTAATGCCTGATTATCTGAGGTGAAACAATTTCATCCTGAAACGATCCCCCCTGACCTCCTCCACCCCCTCTCCCCATTTCCTGGAAAAACTGTCTTCCACAAAACCAGTCCCTGGTGCCAAAAAGGTTGGGGACCACTGAAGTAAAATCATGTCATAGGTGAAGCTCTTGTTTCTTCCCTTTCGTCTTCCTCTTTCTCTTTGTAATCTTTATTTCTTATGGCCTGTTTTCCTTTCTGGTATGGTTTGGTCTCACTTAACTCTCATATTTCTTTCCTAAATGTAGATGTATTATAACTTAAACAATGTTACTTTTCGGCCACAATGGATGGCTCAAGTGCCTGTAATCCCAGCACTTTGGGAGGCCACCAGGCGAATCACCTAAGGTTGGGAGTTTGAGACCAGCCTGACCAACATGGAGAAACCCTGTCTCTACTAAAAATACAAAATTAGCTGGGTGTGGTGATCCCAGCTACTTGGGAGGCTGAGGCAGGAGAATCGCTTGAACCCGGGAGGTAGAGGCTGCCGTGAGCTGAGATCCCGCCATTGCACTCCAGCCTGGGGGACAAGAGCAAAACTCTGACTCAAAAAAAAAAAAAAAGTTACTTTTCCCAGGGGTACTTACATTTTAACTAGGATCTATTGAGAAACAGCCTCGAAATTCAAAAGAGGGGGTGTTGGACAAGCTGATCTCTGAGACTCTGCACTCCAATCATTCATTCAAAAACAAACAAGCGGGCCGGGCTCGGTGGCTCACGCCTGTAATCCCAGCACTTTGGGAGGCCGAGGAGGGTAGATCACCTGAGGTTGGGAGTTCGAGACCAGCCTGACCAACACGGAGAGACCCCGTCTCTACTAAAAATACAAAATTTGCCAGTGCAGTGGCTCATCCCAGCACTCTGGGAGGCCGAGGCGGGTGGATCACGAGGTCAGGAGTTCAAGACCAGCCTGGCCAATATAGTGAAACCTCGCCTCTACTAAAAATACAAAAATTAGCCAGGGATGGTGGCATGCACCTGAAGTCCCAGCTACTCCGGAGGCTGAGGCAGGAGAATCACTTGAACCCGGGAGGCAGAGGTTATGGTGAGCCGAGATCAAGCCACAGCACTCTAGCCTGGGCAACAAGAGCGAAACTCCATTAAAAAACAAACAAACAGGCCGGGTGCGGTGGCTCACGCCTGTAATCCCAGCACTTTGGGAGGCTGAGGTGGGTGGATCACCTGAGGTCGGGAGTTCGAGACCAGCCTGGCCAAAATGGTGAAACTCCGTCTCTACTAAAAATACACAAAATTAGCTGGGCGTGGTGGTGGGCGCCTGTAATCCCAGATACTTGGGAAGCTGAGGCAGGAGAATTGCTTGGACCTGGGAGGTGGAGGTTGCAGTGAGCCGAGATCACGCCACTACACTCCAGCTTGGGTGACAGAGCGAGACTCCATCTCAAAAAACAAACAAACAAAATAGCCGGGCATGGTGGCCCGAGCCTGTAATCCCAGCTATTTGGGAGGCTGAGGCATGAGAATCACTTGAACCCAGGAGGCAGAGGATGCAGTGAGCTGAGCTCACGCCACTGCACTCCAGCCTGGGCAACACAGTGAGATTCCGTCTCAAAACAAAAAACAAAAAACAAAAAACGCCGCGCGTGGTGGCACATGTCTGTAATCCCAGCTACTCAGCAGGCTGTGGCAGGAGAATCGCTTGAACCCGGGAGGCGGAGGTTGCAGTAAGCCGAGATCGTGCCATTGCACTCCAGCCTGGGCGCCAAGAGCGAAACTCTGTCTTAAAAAAGAAAGAAAAAGAAAAAGAAAAATTAGCCAGGCATGGTGGCGTGCACCTGTAATCCCAGCTGAGGATTAAGCATGAGAACTGCTTGATCCTAGGAGATGGAGGTTGCAGTGAGCCGAGATCATGCCACTGCACTCCAGCCTGGGCGACAGAGCAAGACTCCATCTCAAACAAAACAAAACAAAAAAAACAAGCCCAGCGCAGCAATGCAAGCCTGTTGTCCCAGCTACTCAGGAAGCTGAGGCATAAGGATCCCTTGAGCCCTCATGATGGCACCTGTGAATAGTTACTGCATTCTAGCCTGGGCAACATAGCAAGACCTATTTCTTTTTTTGTTGTTGTTGTTGTTTTTTGTTTTTCTTTTTTTTTTTTTTTGCAAAACCTATTTCTAAAACAAAAATTTAAACATTCTAGGCAGTATGCTCAGTGGTGAATAAGATGGGGTCTGTGCCCTCATGGACTATGTATTGGTTTAGATTAAATTTTCACCTCGAGTTAACATTTGCTATTCAATATAAGTGAAATATATTTGGGGGCCTTTGAGGGACCTGGCGATAAAGTGTTTTTTTTAATTTTTAAATTTTTTTTTTTGAGACGGAGTCTTGCTCTGTCACTCCAGCTGGAGTGCAGTGGCATGATCTTGGCTCACTGCAAGCTCCACCTCTCGGGTTCACGCCATTCTCCTGCCTCAGCCTCCCGAGTAGCTGGGACTACAGGTGCCCGCCACCACACCCAGCTAATTTTTTGTATTTTTAGTAGAGACAGGGTTTCACCGTGTTAGCCAGGATGGTCTTGATCTCCTGACCTCATGATCCACCCACCTCAGCCTCCCAAAGTGCTGGGATTACAGGCTTGAGCCACTGCGCCTGGCCCGATAAAAGTTTTTTTTTTGACCAGAAATACTTGCCAGAGGCCCCTCAAATCACTTAGCCATAGCATCTGCTTTCTTGGCTTACTTCTAAGACTGGCTGTGCATACATAGAAGGAAAAAGAACATTAAAAAAATGTTTTGCGATTCTGAGGCAGAGTAGTTTAATAGAGAGTGTAGAGTTAGGAGGCTGAGGAACTAAACTGTACACAAGGTCCAGTATGAATTTTGTGACTATGAACAAGTAACTTCATATCCTTCTATGTCAGGGAAGACTGAGTTGTGTAGTGGAAAGAAAGGGGCTTTGGACAGAGTTTACTGTGTATTCATCCATTCATTTAAAAAACAAAAAACAAACATTTATTACATTCTAGGCAGTACGCCAGGTTCCAGGGAGACAGTGATCTGCCCTCAGTGAGTACTATTTATTGATTTTGAGCAAATTTTCACCTCTTGAGTTTACTTTCCCATGTGTAAAAGGGATGAAAATAATACCTATTCCATATTTCCTAAGAATCACTGTTGTAGTGATCCATAGTTCTAGCAGGAGATTTGAATTCCTTGAGTGTGCTGACTGGAAAAAAAAAATGAAAACTGCTTATTAGTTCAAGTTCTTCATTTGTAGGTGACAGAACAGGGCTCAGAAAATTAACTGACCATCCTAGTTCCTTTTTTACTTTTCACATGCAATGGAGCTTCCCTGAAGATTCTTTTGCAACTTTTGGGGCCTCTCCTTCCCCTCCTCCCTGGCCTGGGTGCTCCAGCCTACCCAGATGCAGTGTTCCAGAGCCTACTGTGAATGCATTCATTTTGCTAAGGCTGAGTTCTTCCTTGGCAGTCCACGAATGCCATCTCGTCTTGAAATCCAACCATCTGGTAACTCCCAAGTGTCACCTCTTCCATAAAGTCATGACCCCTCAACTTGAAGAGGCCATTCTCTCCGGGAATCTCAGAATGCTTTGTACCTTGGCTTATTATGATGATCCTTAATCTGCAGAAGTTTCATCCCACCCTAGATCGTAAATTGTATCCTCTTGCCTATTTCATGCCAGTGGTGCATTGAGTAATGTCTTGTAACAGAGCTGACTGAATTCCTGAATGAGTTGAATGGCAACACAATAGCAATAACACCTGAGCAGTCTACCATGGGTGGTTCTATTACTACCTATGTAGTCATAAAACAAGGCAATAAATATGAAGCAATTATGTTAATGTTGTTGTTGTTGTTTTGTTTTGAGACAGGTTTCACTCTGTTGTCCAGGTTGGAGTTCAGTGGCATGATCACAGCTCACTGCAGCCTTGACCTCTTTGGGCTTGGTGATCTTCCCACTTCAGCCTCCCTAGTAGCTGGTACTACAGGTGCACGCCACCATGGCTATCTAATTTTTGTATTGTTTTTGTAGAGATGGGGTTTCACTATGTTGCCCAGGTTGCTCTTGAACTTCTGGGCTCAAGTAATCCTCCTGCCTTGGCCTCACAAAGTGCTGGGATTACAGGCATGTGCCACCATGCCCCTAAAGGGGACACATCAAGGGAGGTGAGTAGATGGAAAGCAGTTTGATTTGAAATAGCTGGGGAAATGATTATTACTTTTTTCCTTTTTTTGCCTGGAGACTCCCAGTGTTGGTGGATATAATCACTGTTTTCAATTTTTTGAAGAGCTGTCAAGTGGAAGACATTCTGTATTGCTCCAGGCAGCATAACTACCAGCAATGGAAGGAAATAAAGGGAAACAGATTTCAGCTCAGTAGGAGGCAGAACTTTCTAACATTTAGAGCTGTCCAACAGTGGAGCAGGCTGCATTACTTGAGGGAGTGAGCTCCCTGAAATTTGAACTGTTGAACAAGAAGATGACCATCTGGCTGAATGTACAAGAGGGAATTCCTGCCTGGGCGGCAGTTGCACTAGTGACCTTTAAGAAGGTATCTTCCAATTCTAAGGTTTCTAGACTGTTCAACTCAGCTAATTTGACCTCTGAGTTACGCTGTTAAAAAAATTATTAGACAGCTCATCTATTGACTTACCTAAAATAACTGCAAGGTCAAGTTTACGATAAGATTTTAGAAACTGAGAAGTGGGAAAGCAGGTTTAATACTTAAAATCCAGATACCATCCAAACCAATTAATGGCACTTCGAACAAAAGAGAAGGGAGGGGCCGGGAGCGGTGGCTCACGCCTGTAATCCCAGCACTTTGGGAGGCTGAGGTGGGCGGATCACGAGGTCAGGAGATCGAGACCATCCTCGCTAACACGGTGAAACCCAGTTTCTACTAAAAGCCAAAAAATTAGCTGGGCGTGGTGGCGGGTGCTTGTAGTCTCAGCTACGTAGGAGGCTGAGGCGGGAGAATGGCGTGAACCCGGGAGGCGGAGCTTGCAGTGAGCCGAGATCGCACCACTGCACTCCAGCCTGGGCGACAGAGCGAGACTCCCTCTCTTAAAAAAAAAAAAAAAAAAGGAAGGGAGGTTTATGAGTGGTGTGTGCGTGTGTGTGAGAGAGAGAGACGAGAGAAAGAGAGTCATTCTTTCGAATAATGTGTCCTGGGCAACTGAGTGTTGTCACAGAAAGCATACATTTTTGCTTTACACATACTTGCTCAGTCAGATTCTTCACTTCCAGCATTACTGCAGGCGGAAACCAGGGCTCAGGCCTGGTAAACAACCTTCGGGAAGACGATTCCGGACCCGGACACCCACGACCGCCTCAGCGGGCAGCTGACCTAGGGCTGCCTAAGGCGGAAGTGGGAGCCCCCGGCCTCCCCGGCGGAACTACCGCTCCCAGGGGCGCCCGCGGCGCCGCGCACGCGCGCTGGCGTGGCGGCAGCGCCGCTGCAGGACGCAGGGAAGCCAACAGGCGAGTGGCGAAGGTGGCAGCGGCGGCGGGGGCAGTCACCGGCGAGGGCGACGGCTCCGAGGCCGAGTGGCGGTCCGGCAGAGTCCTCCGTGTCCTCCTCCGCATGAGCCCCTTGGTGAGCGCGCGTCCCGATTTAGCCAGCTCGCGGTGCGTCGCTCCCTGCCTCGCGGCCGGCTTGCTCCGGCCTAGGGCCGCAGCCTGCCTCTGACTGCCGGGCCGTCCGGTCCAACTGACCCCGGGGTCCCGGGACCTTCCCGCCAGTGTCGGGCGAGGTGGGGGTTGGGGGGCACTGGGTTAGGCCCAGGGGAGAAATGTGGCGGCGCGCAGGAGCCAGGGCGGCCTGAGGCTAAGGAGAGGGAGAGACGCGTGGGGGATGGGATGGGGAGGGACTGGGGGACCACTGGGCGGTCTCGGGTGGGGGGCCAGAGACTGGAGACCCGGCAGGTAGGGAACTGAGTACAGGAGGCGAGAACGAAATGGAATGTCTTTTGAGTGTCGCTGATAAAGATGTCGTGCTGCGGGGAAGCTTGACAAGCTGGACACACGGGTCTAGGGGCAGCCCACCTACCACAGACACTCACCATACTTGACATCTTTCCTCTTGCTGTCGGAGGTCTGAAAGTGAGGGAGCTGTTGGTTGTTTCCATCCCTTTCAACTTCACCTTTTATTGACTGGCAAAATTGTAATGGGTGCTGGCTAGGCAAACCACAGAAGTACACACAGGGTTCTGTGTATAAATGTGCATAAAAACAGGGAGGCATAGTGATAGGTTCAGATGAGAACTAGGTCAAAGGAGGAATCAGTGTTTTTATTTTTAAATTTATGACGAAAATAAATTCTGAACAGGACTTTGACCTAGAGAGGGGTTTTAAACTGGAGTTCATTGACGGATAGAATTAGAAGGGTCCTTTCACTGGGATGATAAAATGACATCATTATTTTTATTGACTGCTATCTGAAACTTATTATTTCCTTCAGTTGTGAATGTGGACAACAAGCCAGAGTAGAATTAGCAACGCTTATGACTTTGTCATCAATAAAAATTACGGATATTTTTGTATCATATTTACGGTTGCAGACAGCTCAGAATATCATTTATGGTTATCACTTCTTTGAATTTCTGGTATTACTAGACCCGCCATTAAGACCTTGTTATTTAATGTGATAATAAGGCTGTACATATATTATTACCATATTTGTTAAGTTGTTTTGCTAATATTTCTGTATAATTGGCTTCCCTTGCAATCACATGTATTTAATTATGCATTTGAAAGAAATCTCAGAACGGGACCATAGGCTTCACCAGACTGCCAATGAGGTCCATGCGCTAAAAAGATTAAGAACTCCTGAAATACTTTGGGGGGCTGAGGTGGGCAGATCACTGAGGTCAAGAGATCGAGACCATCCTGGCCAACATGGTGAAACCCCATCTCTACTAAAAATACAAAAATTAGTTGGGTGTGGTGGCCCGTGCCTATAGTCCCAGCTACTCGGGAGGCTGAGGCAAGAGAATTGCTTGAGCCCGGTAGGTGGAGGTTGCAGTGAGCCGAGATCACGCCACTGCACTCCAGCCTGTCGACAGAGTGAGACTCCGTCTCAAAAACAACAACAACAACAACAAAAACCTCCTGAAATAGAAATATGTTTTTTTGGATCTATAAGTCTACTTAGAAGAACATCTGAGTCATTGAAGTCAGACAGGATGACAGTGTAGATGAAAGAGAATTTCATAATCAGGGAGGTAAAAGATTTGGATGGGATCAGAGTAGCCTTTTTTTTTTTTTGGTTTTGAGATGGAGTCTGGCTCCATTGCCCAGGCTGGAGTGCAGTGGCGTGATCTCCGCTCACTGCAACCTCAGCCTCCCGGGTTCAAGCGATTCTCGTGCCTCAGCTTCCTGAGTAGCTGGGACTACAGGCACACGCCACCACGCCCAGATAATTTTTATATTTTTAGTAGAGGCAAGGTTTCACCATGTTGGTCAGGCTGGTCTCAAAGTCCTGACCTCAGGTGATCTGCCTCCCTCGGACTCCCAGAGTGCTGGGATTACTGATGTGAGCCGCCACGTCCTGCCCAGAGTAGTCATTTTGAAAGAACAGACCATAGATATTTCATTCAGGGTAATGGGGAGTGAACAAAATAATTGGAAGAAGAAAGGGAAGTGAGTATGTTGGCCTTTAAATTTTTGTGTTAAGGCACCTCCCCAGTTCCAAGTGATTGCAGCTCTGTAAGCTCTGATGTTCTGATGTAACCCTGTGAAAAGAAATTTTACTGTTTGCTGGTTTTCTTTAAATCATGGAGGTGGAATTTTTTTTTTTTTTGGCATGGAGTTTCACTCTTGTTGGCCAGGCTGGAGTGCAACGATGTGATCTTGGCTCACTGCAACCTCCGCCTCCTGGATTCAAGCAATTCTCCTGCTTCAGCCTCCTGAGTAGCTGGTATTACAGGAGTGCGCCACCACGCCCAGCTAATTTTTGTATTTTTAGTAGAGACGGGGTTTCGCCATATTGACCAGGCTAGTCTCAAACTCCTGACTTTGTGATCTGCTCACCTCGGCCTCCCAAAGTGCTGGGATTACGGGCGTGAGCCACCGTACCCGGCCCTAATTTTTCTATCTTT
Source organism: Trachypithecus francoisi (assembly GCF_009764315.1). Taxonomy (NCBI): domain Eukaryota; kingdom Metazoa; phylum Chordata; class Mammalia; order Primates; family Cercopithecidae; genus Trachypithecus; species Trachypithecus francoisi. Next base: position 2,778,765 of record NW_022681444.1, read on the forward strand.
AAATGAAAAACAGAAGAATCGCTCTTGAAATATATTTTTCGGGCCAGGCATGGTGCTCATGCCTGTAATCCCAGTACTTTGGGAAGCCGAGGTGGGTGGATCGCCTGAGGTCAGGAGTTCGAGACCAGTCTGGCCAACATGGTGAAACCCTGTCTCTACTAAAAATACAAAAATTAGCTGGACGTAGTGGCGGGCACCTGTAATCCCAGCTACTTAGGAGGCTGAGGCAGGAGAATTGCTTGAACCCAGTTGGCGGATGTTGCAGTGAGCTGAGATTGTGCCATTGCACTCTAGCCTGGGCTACAAGAGCAAAACTCTGTATCAAAAAAAAAAAAAAAGTGCGGGTGTGGTGGCTCATGCCTGTAATCATCCCAGCACTTTGGGAGGCCAAAGTGGGTGGATCACGAGGTCAGGAATTCAAAACCAAACTGGCCAAGATGGTGAAACACCATCTCTACTAAAACTACAAAAATTAGCCAGGTGCCTTGGTGGGTGCTTGTAATCCTAGCTACTTGGGAGGCTGAGGCGGGAGAATCGCTTGAACCTGGGTGGCAGAGGTTGCAGTGAGCCGACATCGTGCCACTGGGGACAGAGTGAGACTCTACCTCAAAAAGAAAAACAAACACAAAAAACAAAAACAAAAAACCCAAAAGACATTTTACTCTTGCTATTAACTTTCTTTTCATATGTGATAGAAAGTAAACATACTATAGAGTTGAAAAGTTGGTAAGTCATTTTCTTGAAATTCGTTTTCAAATTCTTAATTTGCTTCATTTTGGCATTAGCCTTCTCACTGACAAATCTGTCTTAACATTTTCTTCAGACTATGTGTGGCTTGAAATTTTTACCTGTTTGTTTTTTTTTTTTTTTTTTTTTTTGAGACGGAATCTCGCTCTGTCGCCCAGGCTGGAGTGCAGTGGCCGGATCTCAGCTCATTGCAAGCTCCGCCTCCCGGGTTTACGCCATTCTCTCGCCTCAGCCTCCCGAGTAGCTGGGACTACAGGCGCCCGCCATCTCGCCCGGCTAATTTTTTGTATTTTTTTTTTTAGTAGAGACGGGGTTTCACAGTGTTAGCCAGGATGGTCTCGATCTCCTGACCTCGTGATCCGCCCGTCTTGGCCTCCCAAAGTGCTGGGATTACAGGCTTGAGCCACCGCGCCCGGCAATTTTTACCTGTTTGTAAACAACCTGTCAACATCTTGTAGGAGATTTTTTTCCCCTCTAAAATAATAGCAATAATAGAAAGCCACTTTTTCTGGAAAAAATGAAGGGGGAGTATGAAAAGGTGGAGAAAACGTTTTATGAAGCAGATAATTGGTACTGGAACCGTTTATGTTGAGTTGAACACACCGTATTGCAGGTCACTGCCTTGGAGAGATCTTCCCTGTCACTTTCTGCGTCCTTACATCACTCTCTTTGTCATTCTTTGTCCTCTTCCCCTTTATTTTCTTTATAGCGTGCTTCTATCTCGTATTATGTCACTTGTACGTATATTTATAGAGTATTTTAATCTTTTTCTTTTCTTCCTTGAATGTTAGCTTCGTGACAATAGAGACTTTGTCTTCACTGCTGTTCCAGAATAGTGGATGGCACACAATAGGTGCTAAGTAAATACTTGCTGATTAAATAAATGAATGGATGAGTTTATAGAAGCTAAGTATTTTATTTCTAAGAATAAAGCACGTCCATTTAAAATCTTGCAAATAGTATTATACATACTGGGTTGAATTTCATCTTATGTTTTTCATCTTACTTTTTTTTTTTTTGAGATGGAGTCTTGCTCACCCAGGCTGGAGTGCAGTGGCACGATCTCAGCTTACTGCAACTTCTGCCTCCCAGGTTCAAGTGATTCTCCTGTCTCAGCCTCCCCAGTAGCTGGGACTACAGGTGCCTGCCACCATACCTGGCTAATTTTTGTGTTTTTAGTAGGAACCAGGTTTCACCATGTTGGTCAGGCTGGCTTCGAATCTCCTGACCTCAAGTGATCCGCCCGCCTCAGTCCCCCAAAGTGCCGGGATTACAGGAGTGAGCCACCATGCCTGGTCATCTAACATTTTTTTTAAATACAGAAAATTATTTCCCAGCACTATGTTGTGCTTTTGTGATCATTTGGTTTCATTTGGGGACTAATCATTCTTGATACATGCTGCCATGTAGGTTTGATTATTCTTCACTTTGTATGATGTAATAAAAGGGAGAATCTGTAGGTGAAGTTCTTGTTTTGCTTAGGTTCTTTTACCTTTTACTGTGTGATCCTAGATTGTTTTATTTCTCCTCATTCTTCTTCCTTCTTTCTTCCTTCTTTTTTTTTTTTGAAACAAGGTCTTGCTGCATTGCCTATGCTGGACTTGAACTCCTGGAGTCAAGTGATCCTCCTGCCTCAGCCTTACCAAGTAGCTAGGACTATAGGTAGGCACCACCATGCTTGGCATTGTTTCTTTTTGTTTTCTTTTTTTTTTTTTGAGAGGGAGTCACACTTTGTCTCTCAGGCTGGAGTGCAGTGGCATGATCTCGGCTCACTGAAACCTCTGTCTCCTGGGTTCCAGCGATTCTCCTGCCTCAGTCTCCCTCCTGGGCTGGGACTACAGGCAGGTGCCATGACGGCCAGCTAATTTTTGTATTTTTTAGTAGAGACGGGATTTCATCATTTTGGCCAGGCTGGTCTTGAACTCCTGACCTCGTGATCTGCCCGCCTTGGCCCCCCAAAGTGCTGGGATTGCAGGCATGAGCCACCGTGCCCAGCTGCATTGTTTCTTAATTGCTCTCTTATTCAGTATGTTGAGGGCCACAAATTTGCTTCTGTCAAAATCAAAGCAAAGGAGCTCTAGAAAGCGATATTGGTGCTAGAATTAGCATTGAATTATAATCAGTGTAACTGATTATAGGAAGTGAAAGCCAAAATAAGTGAAAATATGTTTTTCACATCAGATTTATAAAAAAATTTCATGTCTGGGCTGGGTGCAGTGTCTCACACCTGTAATCCCAGCACTTTGGGAGGCTGAGGTGGGTGGATCACCTGAGGTCAAGAGTTTGAGACCAACCTGGCCAACATGGTGAAACCCCGTCTCTACTAAAAATATAAAAATTAGCTGGGCGTGGTGGCGCATGTCTGTAATCCCAGCTACTTGGGAGGCTAAGGCAGGAGAATCCCTTAAACCTGGGAGGCTGAGGTTGCGGTGAGCTGAGATCGCACCACTGTACTGCAGCCTGGGCGACAGAGTGAGACTCCACCTCAAAACAACAACAACAAAAAATTTCATGTCTGACGATATCAAATATTGGTGAAGATGTGGCAAAAATGGTAATTTTGGAAACTACTGGCCAGGCGTGGTAGCTCCTGCCTGTAATTTTAGCACTTTTGGAGGTTGAGGGCCACTTGAGACCTTGAACTAGGGAGTTCAAGAACAGCCTGGGCAACAAAGTGAGACCCCCATCTTTATTAAAACAGAAAAAATTTATAAAAAATTAAAAAAAAAAAGAAACTGCTCTGGTTACTGTTGGGAGGAGGAAAAAAAACTGTTGGTTGAGCGTAAACTGGTATAGCTGCTTTTGGAGACAGTATTTGCAGCAATACTGTCAAGTAAAGTTGAAAATAGGCATACTCTATAATTTCATGTCTATAAGGGAATATGAATGGGAGGTAGTGGCAAAGGGGATGATACCTATTTTTTTTTTATTTTTATTTTTTAGACGGGGTGTCACTCTGTCGCCCAGGCTGGAGTGCCGTGGCATGAGGTCGGCTTACTGCAAGCTCCACCTCCTGGGTTCACGCCATTCTCCTGCCTCAGCCTCCTGAGTAGCTGGGACTACAGGCGCCCGCCACCAAGCCTAGCTAATTTCTTGTATTTTTTAGTAGAGACAGGGTTTCACCATGTTGGCCAGGATGGTCTTGATCTCCTGACCTCATGAACCGCCCGCCTCGGCCTCTCAAAGTGCTGGGATTACAGGCGTGAGCCACCGCACCCAGCCCGATAGCTATAATTTTTTTTTGAGACTAGACACAGCTGTGACAATTAACAGTTAATTCTGGGAGGCAGAATATACGTGCTAAATTATTATTTGTATCTTTCCCTATTTTCTGCTGTTTTGTTTTTTTCTTTTTGTTTGTTTTTTGAGATAGAGTCTTGCTCTATTGTCCAGGCTGGAGTGCAGTGGCGCCATCTCAAGTCACTGCAACTTCCCCCTCCTGGGTTCAAGATATTCTCCTGCCTCAGCCTCCTGAGTAGCTGGTACTACAGGCATGTGTCACCACACCTGACTAGTTTTTTGTATTTTTAGTAGAGATGGGGTTTCACCATGTTGGCAAGCCTGGTCTTGAACTCCTGGCCTAAAGTGATCCGCCTGCCTTGGCCTCCCAAAGGGCTGGTGTTACAGGCATGAGCCACTGAACCCGGCAGGTTTTGTTTTTTTGTAATCCATAACTTTTATATATTATTTTTGCAACTCTTTGAAAAAATTGTAAGCCTACAGAAGAGTTGTTCAGCAAACATTCATATATCCTTCACCTAGATTTGCTGTTAACATTTTGCCATGTTTACTTTATACATTGAAGATGCACATTTTACTTTGGGAATCTGAGATGGGCAGATTACTTGAGCCTAGGAATTTGAATTTTGAGACAAGGTCTTGCTCTGTTGTCTAGGCTGGAGTTCAGTTGCAGTATCAGGGATCATTGCAGCCTTGACATCCTGGGCTCAAGCGATCCTCCCACTTCAGCCTCCTGAGTAGGTTGGGATGCGCCACCACACCCGGTTAATTAATTGTTGTAATTTTTATTTTTTGAGATAGAGTTTTGCTCTAGTTACCCAGGCTGGAGTACAATGGCACAATCTCAACTCATTGCAGTTTCCACCTGCTGTGTTCAAGCGATTCTCCTGCCTCAGCCTCCCGAGTTGCTGGGATTACAGGCATGTGCCACCATGCCCAGCTAATTTTGTATTTTTAGTAGAGATGGGGTTTCACCATGTTGATCAGGCTGGTCTTGAACTCCTGACCTCAGGTGAACTGCCCACCTTGGCCTCCCAAAGTGCTGGGCTTAGAGGAGTGAGCTACCACGCCCAGCCAATTAAAAAAAAAATTTTTTTTTTTTATTACTGGTGAGACAGGATCTCCCTATGTTCCCCAGGCTGGTCTCGAACTCCTGGGCTCAAGCAATCCTCCCAGCTTGGCCTCCCAAAGCTTTGGGATTACAGGTGTGAGCCACTATGCCTAGCTGCTAGACTTTAAAATAAACTTTATTCGGCCAGGTGCAGTGGCTCCCACCTGTGATCCCTGCACTTTGGGAGACTGAGGCAGATGAATCACCTGAGGTCAGGAGTTTGACACCAGCCTGGCCAACATGATGAAATCCCGTCTCTACTAAAAATACAAAAAATTGTCCGGGCGCGGTGGCTCACGCCTGTAATCCCAACACTTTGGGAGGCCGAGGCAGGCGGATCACGAGGTCAGTAGATCGAGACCATCCTGGCTAACACTGAAACCCCGTCTCTACTAAAAATACAAAAAATTAGCTGGGCGTGGTGGCAGGCGCCTGTAGTCCCAGCTACTGGGGAGGCTGAGACAGAAGAATGGCGTGAACCCAGGAGGCGGAGCTTGCAGTGAGCTGACGTTGCGCCACTGCACTCCAGCCTGGGCAACAGAGCAAGACTCCGTCTCAAAAAAAAAAAAAAAAATAGCTGGGCGTGGTGGCTCGCGCGTGTAATCCCAGCTACTCAGGAGGCTGAGGCAGGAGAATCGCTTGAACCTAGGGTTGCAATGAGCCGAGATCAACGCCACTGCACTCCAGCCTGGGCAACAAGAGCAAAACTCAGTCCCAAAAAAGAAAAAAAAAACAAAAAACCCCAAGAACTTTATTCTTTTAGTGCTTTCTTAGCCACTGTCACAGCGTTGTCACGTCTCACTTTACCCAGCTGGCTCCACTGAGGGTTTGTGAGCTGCTCTCCAGTGATGGCACATAGTTATTACCTTACAAGGTGACACTACCTGATCATGGCATTCTGGAAATTGTGACAATATGTACTGATCTTTTGTTGGTGCAACTAACAATATAAAACTTGCTGCTCTGTAAATGTATGCTTCAGTTTAATTAGTTTATTTGGAATAATTACCCCTAATATTGATTTTTGTTTTGGTTTTAGAGACAAGGTCTTGGTCTGTCATGCAGGCTGGAGTGCAGTGGTGCGATCACAGCTCACTGCAGCCTCCATCTCCCTGACTCAAGAGATTCCCCTGCCTCAGCCTTCCCAGTAGCTGGGACCACAGGCACATGACGCCATGCTTGGCTAATTTTTGTATTTTGTATTTTATTTTTGTTTGACCAGACGAGTTTTAAATACAAGTTTTGTATTTTTTGTAGAGGTAGGGTTTTGCCATGTTGCCCACACTGGTCTCGAACTCCTGAGTTCAAGTAATTCATCTGCCTCGGCCTCCCAAACTACTGGGATTATAGGCATGAGCCACTGCGCCCAGCCACTCATAATGTTTGTAGATAGTTTAATAGCGAAAGTAGGTACATTCCAGTGGTAACACATTCAGTTTATTATTTTTTCCTTTTTTTTTTTTTTCTTTAGGGGTAAGTGTACTGGAGGGAGTTGGTCATACATTCTAGGAATCTCAAAGGTAAAGTACGATTTAAAAATAATTTTTCAAATAATTAATTTTTTAAAGTTTGCATACAGCTCCAGGTTTTTAATTTTTATATAAGTGGAATCTTTTTTTTTTTTTTGATACATATTCTCACTCTGTTGTCAGAGTCCAGTGGTGCCATTATAGTTCACTGCAGCCTCAAACTCCTGGCCTGAACAGGGTGATCCTCCTACCTCAGCCTCCTGAGTAGCTGGGAATATAGGAGCGTGCTACTTTGCCCAGCTCTGTCCTTCTTATTTGCTTTGGACAGACTAGTACTTGAAAAAATAATTTTCAAATGTTTAGTTGAGTATTTTTTTTCCTTCAACTTTTTGGAGGCTGTTTTTTTGTCATACACATCTCTTTCTCTGGAGTTAATTTTCAGTTATGTATGTTTTACACTTGAACTGCCTAAACTTGTGTTTGCATAGAATTATTTTCAACTTTAACTCCTTAAGTAATCCTTTTCAAGATATTTTAGGTTTTTTTTTTTTGAGTTGGAGTCTTGCTGTGTCGCCCAGGCTGGAGTGCAGTGACGCCATCTCAGCTCACTGAGCCTCAGCCTCCCAAGTAGCTGGGATTACAGGTGCCACCATGCCCTGCTAATTTTTTGTATTTTTAATAGAGACAAGGTTTCACCATGTTGGCTAGGCTGGTCTTGAACTTCTGACCTCTAGTGATCTGCCCATCTCAGCCTCCTGCAGTGCTGGGATTACAGGCATGAGCCACCGTGCCTGGCTTTTTTTTTTTTTTTTTTTGAGACAGAGTCTTGCTCTGTTGCCCAGGCTGGAGTACAGTGGCGTCGTCTCTGCTTACTGCAACCTCTGCCTTCCAGGTTCAAGTGATTCTCTTCCCTCAGCCTCCCTGGTAGCTGGGATTACAGGCGCCCGCCACCACATCTGGCTAATGTTTTGTATTTTTAGTAGAGACAGGGTTTCACCATGTTGGCCAGGATGGTCTCAAACTCCTGATCTCAAGTGATCTGCCCGCCTCAGCCTCCGGAAGTGCTGGACTAGGCTCAGGGCACCATGCCTGGCCAGATGTTTTAATTTGTAAAGGAACTAGGACCAAAAATTTTGTACTGTATACACATTTTAGAATAAGTTTTAGGCACCTAGCTGTTTGATTTCTGGTAACTAAGATTATAGTCAGTTAAACTTTACTGCTGGCCAGGCACAGTGGCTCATGCCTGTAATCCTAGCACTTTGGGAGGCCGAGGCGGGTGGATCACTTGAGGTCAGGAGTTTGAGTCCAGCCTGGCCAACATGGAGAAACCCTGTCTTTACTAACATTACAAAAATTAGCCGGGCGTGGTGGCACACACCTGTAGTCCCAGCTACTTGGGAGGCTGAGGCAGGAGAATGGCTTGAACCTGGGAGGCAGAGTTTGCAGTGAGCCGAGATTGTGCCCCTACACTCCAGCCTGGCTGACAGAGCGAGAGTCCGTCTCAAAAAAACAAAAACAAAAAAATCTTTCCTTCTTTATGCTTACCTATATTTTCTAATTTTTCTGAATATGTTTCAATATGTATTATGATTTTGTAAAAGCATTTCAGAAAGGTGGTTATTTTTTGTTTCAAAGCTGAAACCCAGTTTAAAACTCGGTAATACAGTGGTCAGAGGAAGTGGTGAATATCTTGATACTTCAGTTTCTAATATTTAATATATATATAAATGAATGGTTGAGGCCGGGCGCAGTGGCTCGCGCCTGTAATCCCAGCACTTTGGGAGGCCAAGGCTCATGGATCACCTGAAGTCGGGAGTTTGAGACCAGCCTGACCAACATGGAGAAACCCTATCTCTAGTAAAAGTACAAAATTAGCCAGGCGTAGTGGTGCATGCCTGTAATCCCAGCTACTCTGGAGGCTGAGGCAGGAGAATCTCTTGAACCTGGGAGGCGGAGGTTGCCATGAGCTGAGATGGTGCCATTGCAGTCCATTGCACTCTAGCCTGGGCAACAAGTGTGAAACTCCATCTCAAAAAAAAAAAAAAAAAACAGAATGGTTGAGTGAAGGACTTAATAGACTTCATAGGGGTTTCTATAATTTTTTTTTTTTTTGAGTTTGAAGATGAAGCAGATACCTGGTAAGTGCTTGTGTCTGAAAGAAAAGTATAAAAGTATAAATTTAGTTCTAATACTCTGTGTGTGTGTAGCCAAAATTATGTTTTTATATACCTTTTTTGTAAGCCATTTAAAAAATACAGGCTTTAAACATACTCTTGTAAGTGTATAAACAGATACTGTGTCTGCTTGCTAATCTAAGATGTCTGTCCAAAAAGGTGCTTGCTTGGTCTTGCTCCCTTATAATGCCAGTACACCCACGCTGGAGACTAGTAGAAGGCATGTTGTCAAACGTGTTTAGTTCTTTTTTTTTTCCTTACCAATTTATGTGTTATTTATTTTCTGTGAATCTTTGGAAAGATTAAACCCACATGGTTCTTCTATCGGAAAAAAAAAACAAAAAAATTAGTCAAGGCATATTAGCCTTTTTCCTTTCTTCTAGGATCAGAGCGTAGTATTATCCTGCCAGACAATCTTAATTTTGATGAAATACTTTTATTTTTCGGACTTAGATTAACTTATTTTTTTATTTTTTGAGACGGACTCTTGCTCTGTTGCCCAGGCTGGAGTGCAGTGACGCGATCTCGACTCACTGCAACCTCTGCCTCCCAGGTTCAAGTGATTCTCCTGCCTCAGCCTCCTGAGTAGCTGAGACTACAGGCACCCACCGCCACACCTGGCTAATTTTTGTATTTTTAGTAGAGACGTTATTTCACCGTGTTAGCCATGCTAGTCTTGAACTCCCGACCTCAAGCGATCCACCTGCCTCAGTGCTGGGATTATGGGCATGAGCCATCACACCTGGCCCTCCTTTCACTTTCTAATGTGGAATTCTAATCTATCCCTTTGTTTTACTTGTGTTATTTATATTTACTTACTTCCATTATCTTGACTACTTTACAAAAATGCATTAGGTCCAAAAGTTATTAACACTTAAGGGTGAATTGCCAAATGTTTAAAAATATAGATTTCTGTACCAGAAAAACTTTGCAAAAGCTACATTAATTCTTTTTTGAGATAGAGTTTCGCTCTATCTCCCAGGCTGAAGTGCAGTGGCGTGATCTTGGCTCACTTCAATCTCTGCTGCCCGGGTTCAAGCGATTCTCTTGCCTCAACCACCCGAGTAGCTGGGATTACAGGTGCCTGCCACCGTGCCTGGCTAATTTCTGTATTTTTAGTAGAGAAGGGGTTTCACCATCTTGGCCAGGCTGCTCTTGAACACCTGACCTCGTGACCCACCCGCCCCGGCCTCCCAAAGTGCTGGGATTACAAGCGTGAGCCACTGCGCTCGGCCAAAAATACATTAATTCTTTATGCAGAAATTATTTCATGTTTACTAACTTCTTTGGAACCCAAGGAATCTAACTTTGACTCCTCTAAAACAGAGTCCTTTTAATATCTAACTATTCCAGGTTGTGATAGGCCAACTTGGATTCTGACAAAGTAACTTATTATTAAGGCCTCTCTATGAATAAGTTTCTGTTCCTTAATTTGAAAACATTACCATGATAATGGTAATGGTAATAGCTGACTTTCATTGGATTCATTCTCTTTTTCTTAGGCATTATGCACATTATTTGAAATTATGAATTCCATAATTGTATAGAGACATCTTAATGATTGATTTCTTTTTGAAAAGCTATTTTAACAAACTGGATAATGGTGACTAGGAGGTTTCTTTTGGGTAAAACCACAGTAATGATAGTAATGCTGTTTGAAGTTTGATAATGAATATGTGTAATTTTTATGAAACATCATTCTGGTAAATGTGATGAAATATATATGACAGCCCTCTGTTTACATGCTTTCTTTAATTTTGAGGGTGGACTCTTGAATCTTGAAACAGGCTTTACCAGTATTACAGCTCAGCAAAAATGCAGCTGAGGCTCAAAGTTCTCTTTCTGCTCCTTCATTCGGTTGTTTTGTACACCCACTGTATTTATGGAAACAGCTAAGTCCATCCAGGGGACCAAAGCTTCCTCAAAGCATGGGGGTTGTGAAAACTTCCTCTCATGAGTTTACAGTGTTCTAAGGATTTTAGATTGTTTTAGTTACTTGGTTTATCTTGATCTCCAGATTTATATATATATCTTACTGAGTTGTCATTAGAGATTGTTAAATTAGATTTGGTGGTATTTAATTTCACACTCATACAATTAATGGAGGTGTATCTAATTGTGAAAGTTCCAGATAGGCACCTATTTCTAGATTGGTTGGATACTTCTATGTTATTTGTTTCCTCTGGGAAATAATGGGGTATAATTTTAATGCCATTGCAGTTCTGCTTATTAGTGTGTAGTTTGTTATTGTTGAACTATATCTTCTTTTGAAGTTAAGTACTATGCCCTTTTTGTGGCATTTGAAAATGTTCTCACTTTTACAGAATTTGTCTTGAGTGTTTCAGTAATTGCATTAGTAGAGCTTCAGCAGGGAAGAGCTTGGTGTCAAGTTTTTATTGTTTTTCTTTTCTTTTTTTTTTAAATTCTTCAGCTAAGACTGCTGAAGAGGTGATTTATTGTATGGGTATTATACTTGGCTACAAGTAAACGCAGAAATAGTCCAGAATGTCACAGGGCCAGGGCAGAGGACCAACATGGGCAGTTTTGGTTATGAGCAAGGTGGGTTTCAGGTGATCGGTGATCAGAGGGTTATGAAGTTCTAGATCCATTGAGATAAGCTCTAGACAGTAGCATGCAGTCCCACAACTTGTACCAGCATCCCCAGCGTCTGGCATTCCGTGTTTCTGCTCCTATGGCCTCCACAGTGCAACAAGCTAGCGGTTTACTTGGACCTCTGCCTCATCTTGCTTCTTTTGTGCATTCGCTTCTTCCTCCACTTGGCTCTCATGGTGCAGAGGTTTCCAAGAAAATGGCACTAAGGCTGAGAGCTCTTTTTTTTTTTTTAATTACTAAAGTAATAAATATTTATTTTTATTATTTATTATTATTATTATTATTATTATTATTTTGAGACAGAGTAACGCTCTGTCACTTGAGCTCAGGAGCCTGCACTTGCCCAGGCTGGAGTGCAGTGGCGCAGTCTCGACTCACTGCAACCTCTGCCTCCCGGGTTCAAGCTATTCTCCTGCCGCAGCCTCCCAAGTAGCTGTGATTACAGGCGCACACCACCATGTCCGGCTAATTTTTGTATTTTTAGTAGAGATGGGGTTTCACCGTGTTGGCGAGCCTGGTCTTGAACTCCTGACCTAAAGTGATATGCCTGCCTCAGCCTCCCAAAGTGTTGGAATTGCAGGTGTGAGCCACCATCCCAGGCCTGTTCTTTGTTTTTTAAAAAAACCTAAAAACACTGGGAAAAAAATGAAGGGTTTTCTTTCTCACATATGCATGCACTTACTATTTGATTTGAATTATTTTCCCCCAAATTATAGTTAACATATATATAAAGTGCTTTATACATTTTTTTTTTGGAGATGGAGTTTCGCTGTCATTGCCCAGCTGGAGTGCAATGGTGCAATCTTGGCTCACCGCAACCTCTGCCTCCTGGGTTCAAGTGATTCTCCTGCCTCAGCCTCCTGAGTAGCTGGGATTACAGGCAGGCACCACCATGCCTGGCTAATTTTGTGTTTTTAGTAGAAACGGGTTTCTCTATGTTGGTCAGGCTGGTCTCGAACTCCCAACCTAAGGTAAGGTAATCCACCCACCTTGGCCTCCCAAAGTGCTGGGATTATAGGTGTGAGCCACTGCACCTGGCTGCTGTATTCATTTTAATTCATTTAACTTTCTTTTTTTTTTTTTTTTTTTTTTTTTTTTTTTTTTTTTTTTGAGACGGAGTCTCGCTCTGCCGCCCAGGCTGGAGTGCAGTGGCCGGGTCTCAGCTCACTGCAAGCTCCGCCTCCTGGGTTTACGCCATTCTCCTGCCTCAGCCTCCCAAGCAGCTGGGACTACAGGCGCCCGCCATGTCGCCCGGCTAGTTTTTTTTGTATTTTTAGTAGAGACGGGGTTTCACCATGTTAGCCAGGATGGTCTCGATCTCCTGACCTCGTGATCCGCCCGTCTCGGCCTCCAAAGTGCTGGGATTACAGGCTTGAGCCACCGCGCCCGGCCTCATTTAACTTTCAAAACCCTGTGAACATACTCTATAAAGTAGGTTCTGGTGTATGTATTTGCAGATGAAGAAACTGAGTCATAGAGAAGTAAAGTAACTAGACAAAGATTGCACAGCCAGGGAGTGGCGAACCTGAGACTTGAGCCCAGGTACTCTTGTTCCAGGGTTTAACTCCTAGACTGCCTCTGGGATCTTACCATGCATATTGTTCTGCAGTTTGCTCTTTTCACTTAATGATGTCTTATGGACATCTTTCTTTGTTGTTGTTGTTTTAATTTTTTTCAATTTTTAAATTAAAAAATTCTTTTTGAGACATCTTGTCACCCAGGCTAGAATGCAATGGTGTGATCTCAGCTCACTGCAACCTTTGCCTCCTGGCTTCAAGTGATTCTTCTGCCTCAGCCTCCCAAGTTCCTTGGATTACAGGCGCCTGCCATCATGCCCGGCTAATTTTTTTTTTGGAGATGGAGTCTGGGTCTGTTGCCCAGGCTGGAGTCCAGTGGCAGAATCTCGGCTCACCGCAACCTCTGCCTCCTGGATTCAGGTAATTCTTCTACTTCAGCCTCCTGAGTAGCTGGGACTACAGGTGCACGCCACCGTACCCAGCTAATTTTTGTAGTTTTAGTAGAGACAGGGTTTCACCATATTGGCCAGGCTGGTCTCGAACCCCCAACCTCGTGATCCGCCCGTCTTGGCCTCCCAAAGTGCTGGGATTACAGGCGTGAGTCACCACTCGCAGCCTAATTTTTGTATTTTTAGTAGAGACAGGGTTTCACTATGTTGGCCAGGCTGGTCTTGAACTCCTGACCTCAGGTGATCCGCCCGCCTCGGCCTCCCAAAGTGCTGGGATTACAGGCGTGAGCCATCAAGCCCAGCCCAAATTGTTTATCTTTTTGATAGACATCTTTCTACATGGTTTGAGTGTGCCATTACTTATTTTTTTATTTTTATTTATTTATTTATTTATTTATTTTTATTTTTATTTTTTTTTTTGAGGCGGAGTCTCGCTCTGTCACCAGGACTGGAGTGCAGTGGCCAGATCTCAGCTCACTGCAAGCTCCGCCTCCCGGTTTACGCCATTCTCCTGCCTCAGCCTCCCGAGTAGCTGGGACTACAGGCGCCCGCCACCTCGCCCGGCTAGTTTTTGTATTTTTAGTAGAGACGGGGTTTCACTGTGTTAGCCAGGATGGTCTCGATCTCCTGACCTCGTGATCCGCCCGTCTCGGCCTCCCAAAGTGCTGGGATTACAGGCTTGAGCCACCGCGCCCGGCCTCCATTACTTATTTAACTTAATGCCTTTCAAACTTAATCTTGTTGCCAAACATAGTGAATCATGCTTGTAGTCCCAGCACTTTGGGAGACCGAGGTGGGTAGATTGCTTGAGCCCAGGAGTTTGAGGCCAGCTTGGCCAACATGGCAAAACCCTGTTTCTACAAAAAATACAAAAGTTAGTTGGGCACGGTGGCGCATGCCTGTAGTGCCAGCTGCTTGGAGGGAGGCGGAGCAGGTAGGAGGATCACCTGAGCCCGAGGAGGTTGAGGTTGCAGTAAGCTGTGATCTAGCCACTGCACTCTAGCCTGGGGGACAGAGTGAGACCCTGTCTCAAAAGAAAAAATAAAAAGACAAAGTTAATCTTGTTTAACATTGCCGATTTCATTAGTAATGATTTCAAGTTATGTAAAAAGTCAAGGTTTTTGAATTGGAATAGTGATGAAACGTTAGTATTTCCTAAATAATGCATATTAGCTATTCACATGTATTGATATTGTCTCAGTTGAGTTGTATAATAAAATCTGAGCTTAACCCACAAACCATTTATTATGAATGAATTTAATGATTTTTGTGGTTTTTCTGTCTTCTTTAGCTCTGGAAAATTAGTATATTGAGGGTAAAATCAATAATCTGTTTGAATTTCATTTGTTTACTTTTGACATCTTCCGGAATTCTGGTGTCATCACAAGAAGTCTGTTGTAGTGTTGATTTGAACTGTGAGTACTATCTGGCATTATATTACCTGTATTTTCAAAGTAATTTGCCTTTCCATTCCTTGTACTTGTGCCAGGCAGGGTTAGTTGGTAGTAAGTCCATTCTTTTTTCTACAGTGTTTCACTCTTGCTTCAAATATACCAACTATTTTGTAGGCCATAGTTCAAAACAAAACAAAACAAACAAAAAACCAAATATACCGACTAAAGATAGTAAAGTATCACTTGTTTCAGATTTTTTCTCATTAATATTTACTGCCCAGTTTCAAAGAAATATCTTTCCAGTCGTTGGTAAAAATGTCACACTTGTAATCTCAGCAGTTTGGGAGGCCAAGGCAGGCGATCATTTCAGCTCAGGAGTTTGAGACCAGCCTGAGCAACATAGCGAAACCCCATCTCTACAAAAAATACAAAAATTAGCTGGGCATGATGGTGTATGCCTGTAGTCCCAGCTACTCAGGATGCTGAGGCAGGAGAATTGCTTGAGCCCAGGAGGCAGAGGTTGCAGTGAGCCGAGAGCGCACCATTGCACTCCAGCCTGGAGAACAGAGTGAGACCCTGTCCCAAAACACACAAATTTCAGATATGCTTATTGGAATGTGAGAAGATATTTTCAACTAAATTTAGTTGCAGGCTTTTTTGTTTTGTTTTGAGACAGGGCCTCGCTCTTGCCTGGGATGAAGAGTGGTGGGGCCATTACAGCTCACAGCAGCCTCAAACTCCTGGGCTCAAGCAGTGTTCTCATGTCAGCCTCCTGAGTACCTAGGACTACAGGCGCATGCCACCACATCTTGCTAATTTTCTAAATTTTTTTTCATAAATACGGAGTCTCCCTATGTTGCCCAGGCTGGTCTTTTGAATTCCTGGCCTCAGGCGATCTTCCCACTTCGGCCTCCCAAAGTGCTGTGATTACAGGTGTGAGCTACTATGCCCAGCCTTAATTACAGTTTTCTAATAATATTTTCTAATAATTTTGGAACTAAGTAGCAGCTTGACTGATTCCTAATTGGAGCATTGCTCTTTATCAGCCGGTCATTTTTAAAAGTAATTATAAATTCAAACATTCAGCACCTGCTAAATGCCAGTCACTGTGCTAAGTAGTGGGGATACTGGGATGACAATGTCCCTACTTCAGGGAACTTGGAGTTTTGTTGTAAAAACAGCATTTTGTTGCAAACAATACAAAATGCTGCGGGAGAGTTGAACCCAAATGAGGAAATATCTGAGTCAAGGTACTGTACTTGGTTTGAGCTGTACCCTGATACCTAAGTGTGATTTAACTGGCCAATGAAAGGAGTAGACAGAAGGCTCTAAACAGAGAATGTATAGCAGTGTAGTTCGTGAAAACTAGTATAAATTGTCACTGGAAAGTCATGTATCCCTAATATATTGTGTATCCTTCATTATCCCTAAGGTAATGTGCCCCCCGTCAAGATCAGACCTTGCCTATCTTGTTCATCAGTGCTTAGCACATAGGTTGTATTTAATAATTAACATTTGTTGAATGAATGAATGAATGAAGGAAGTGTGTTAAATAAAGCATACTGTGCTTGTCTGTTCTTTTGTTTTGAGTCAGGGTCTTGCTTTGTCTCCCAGGCTGGAGTGCAGCTCACTGCAGCTTTGACCTCCCAGGCTCAAGCAATCCTCCTACCTCAGCCTCCCAAGTATCTGGGACTCCAGGTGCATGCCACACCCGGCTAATTTTTTAATTTCTTTATAGAGACAGAGTCTCACTATGTTGCCCAGGCTGGTCTTGAACTACAGTGCTCAAATGATCCTCCTGCCTCAGCCTCCCAAAGTGTTGGGATTATAAACGTGAGCCATAGTACCTGAACTTGTCAATTTTTTGGAACAAGAATGAACTAATCATTTTAGTATATTATTAATGCCTGACAATTTTTAGATCATGTAATTTCACAAAACGTAAAATGAGCAAGAAACTGCTCTTGCACTGAAGGGGGTAAGTCGTGTAAGGAGAAGTAAATGTAAACAAATCGTCGTGATTCAACATGATATTTGTAAAAAATATTTGCAAGAGACACTCATCTATTGTATGGATTGGTTAAGTCCCTGAAAAGTGGTGGATAATTAAAATGCTCACATTAGGCCAGGTGTGGTGGCTTATGGCTGTAATCCCAGCACTTTGGGAGGCCTAGTCGGGCAGATCACCTGAGGCCAGGAGTTTGAGACCAGCCTGGCCAACATGGTGAAACCCTGTCTCTACAAAAAATACAAAAATTAACCGGACGTGGTGGCAGGTGCCGGTGATCCCAGGTAGTTGGGAGGCTGAGGCAGGAGAATAACTTGAACCTGGGAGGCAGAGGTTGCAGTGAGCCACTGCACTCCAACCTGGGCAAAAGAGCGAGACTCCATCTCAAAATCAATCAATCAATAAATATAAAGTGTTCACATTAGGCCAGGCAAGATGGCTCATGCCTGTAATCCCAGCACTTTGGGAGACTGAGGCAGGCAGATTGCTTGAGCTCAGAAGTTCGAGACGAGTCTGGGCAACATGGTGAAACCTCATCTCTACACAAAATACAAAAATTAGCTGGGTGTGGTGGTGCATGATTGTAGTCCCAGCTGCTTGGGAGGCTGAAGTGGGAAGATTGCTTGAACTTGGGACATCAAGGCTGCAGTGAGCCATTATCATGCCACTGTACTCCAGCCTGGGTGACAGAGCAAGATGCTGTCTGGGAAAACAAACAAACAAACAAAAGGCTCACATTGATAAAATGCAAGAGATAACATTATATCAGGTTATTTAAAAAGTGGCAGTCATGGTTGGGCGCAGTGGCTCATGCCTATAATCCTAGCACTTTGGGAGGCCAAGGCAGGTGGATCACCTGAGGTCAGGAGTTCAAGACCAGCCTGGCCAATATGATGAAAGCCCATCTCTACTAAAAATACAAAAATTAGCTAAGTGTGGTGGTGTGCACCTGTAATCCCAGCTAGCTGAGAAGCTGCAGCAGGGGAATCACTGGAACCTGGAAGGCAGAGGCTGCAGTGAGCCGAGATTACACCACTGCACTCCAGTCTGGGCAACAGAGCAAGACTCATCTAAAAAAAAAAAAAAAAGACAGTCATGTCCTCTTTTGCCCTATTACATTAATGTGACTATTACATAAATATTATGAGGAAGGTCAGGCGCAATGGCTCACGCCTGCAATCCCAGCACCTTGGGAGGCTGAGGTGGGTGGATCACTTGAGATCAGGAGTTCGAGACCAGCCTGGCCGAATGGTGAAACCCTGTCTCTACAAAAATACAAACAACTTAGCTGGGTGTGGTGACACTAGCCTGTAATCCCAGCTACTATGGAGGCTGAGACGGGAGAATCACTTGAACCCAGGAGGTGGAGGTTGCAGTAAGCTGAGATCATGCCATTGCACTCCAGCCTAGGTGACAGAGTGAGACTTCATCTCAAAAAAAAAAATTAAATTAAATTAAATTTAAAAAAACATTATGAGGAAAAGTATGTGCACGAAAAAAAACAGTTCTGCCAAAGTGTAGGCATCAGTATATAAAAATCTTTCACATACGTAATCCTCAGGTAACATCATGATTTTTCCCAAATGTGCTTACTATTTGAACTATTGTTTATTCAATGACTTTTTTTTTGAGACAGAGTCTTGCTGCAACGTTCAAGCTGGAGTACAATGGTGAGATCTTGGCTCACTGCAACCTATGCTTCCTGGGTTCAAGTGATTCTTCTGCCTCAGCCTCCTGAGTAGTTGGGTTTACAGGCATGTGCCACCACGCCTGGCTCATTTTTGTATTTTTAGTAGAGACGGGGTTTTGCCATGGTGTCAGGCTGATCTTGAGCCAGTGCAGGCGTGAGCCACTGCACTGGCCAAAACATAGTTATTACAACTATTTCAGGAATGTTATATAGAATAAATGAGAAGAACCGGGCACGGTGGCTCACATCTGTAATCCCAGCACTTTGGGAGGTCGAGGTGGGCGGATCACCTGAGGTCAGGAGTTCAAGACCAGCCTGACCAACATGGAGAAACCCTGTCTCTACTAAAAATACAAAATCAGTTGGGCGTGTTGGTGCATGCCTGTAATCCCAGCTACTTGGGAGGCTAAGGCAGGAGAATCACTTGAACCCAGGAGGCGGAGATTGTGGTGAGCCGAGATCACACCATTGCACTCCAGCTTGGGCAACAAGAGCAAAAGTCCATCTCAAAAAAAAAAAAAGAATAAATGAGAGGAATAAAGGAGACCAGCCATGAAAAGCCCGTAGTTGGTGTCTAGCACCTGGCAAGCCTGAAATGTGTGGTAGTTACTGTTTTTGTTTCCTAAGCACCCTTATTCTTTACTGCTGATCAATTAAAACTCTTCAAGCTCAACTGTTACTACTCCTAATAGCCTAAAAAAAGATTTGCTATTAGGTGGAAGTCAATATAGAAAGTAGCTTTTCTTAAACCATTCTGGCTAGAAAATATATTTCCTTTGCTCTAGTTGATCAGAAATTAGTGCAAAATGTAATATAGCTATGGAAATTTTGTTTCATGAAGTTTCTGTATTTCATTTGTGATCACAGTGAACTGAAAGAAAAAATACTTTTAGCATGATAAACACCATAATGTGTTAACAGATGTTAACGGGTTCTGGAACATCATATGGGAGCTGTTCCCTTTTCTAAGCGGTGGTGGTTAGAGATTGTGATAATTACAGTGTTCAAATGCTGCTCTCAAGTTTGTATAATTTTTCTTACTGAAAAAAGTTGCTAAATCAGATACTTGAATTTAGAAGTATATTATTTGTTTAATTTAAAAGGTAGACTTAAATTTTTATTATTTTTGTGGAGACACAGTCTTGCTATATTGTTCAGGCTGGTTATGAACTCCTGGCCTCAAGCAGTCCTCCTGCCTCAGCCTCTCAAAGTGCTGGGATCTCAGGTGGGAGCCACTGTGCCCAACCTAGAATTTATTTTTTAGAACAGTTTTAGCTTTATAGAAAAACTGAGATGATGGTGCAGAGACAGCATCAAGATCACGTCTTCCTGTTATTAGCATCTTATATTAGCATGGTACATTTGTTTCAATTATGACAATTTGTTGCAATATCGTCAACTAATATCGATACATTATTATTAAATAAGGTTCATACTTTATTCCAATTTCTTCAGTTTTTACCTAGTGTGCTTTTCCTGTTCAGGATCCCATTCAGCATACTATGTTACATTTAGATGTTATTGTGTAATTTTTAATTAGATCATCTTGAATTAGATACATTCATGTATGTGTGTGGATGAAGCACACACTATTACTCATAATGCTCTTAGATTAAAGATAATTGGCTTTTTTTTTTTTTTTTGGATGGAGTCTCACTCTGTCACCCAGTCTGGAGTACAGTAGTGATATCTCGGCTTACTGCAACCTCTGCCTGCTTCCTGGTTCAAGCGATTCTCCTGCCCCAGCCTCCCAAGTAGCTGGAATTACAGGCACCTGCCACCACACCTGGCTAACTTTTTAAAAATTTTAATTTTAGTGGCTCACGCCTGTAATCCCAACAGTTTGGAAGGCCGAGGTGGGCGGATCACAAGGTCAAGAGATTGAGACCATCCTGGCCAACATGGTGAAACCCCGTCTCTACTAAAAATACAAAAATTAGCTGGGCATGGTGGCGCACGCCTGTAATCCTACTCAGGAGGCTGAGGCAGGAGAATCACCTGAACCTGGGAGGCGGAGCTTGCAGTGAGCCCAGATTGCGCCATTGCACTACAGCCTGTGGGACAGAGTGAGACTCCATCTCAAAAATAAAATAAAATAAAAAAATACATAAATAAAAAGTTTTTATTTTATTTTTAATTTTTAGTAAAAACGGGGTTTCACCATGTTGGTCTTGCTGGTCTTGAACTCCTGATCTCTTGCAATCTGCCCGCCTTGATGTCCCAAAGTGCTGGGATTACATGCATGAGCCACCACTGTCGGCCTGATAGTTGGCTTTTAATTTTACTTTAGTAAGTCTTTCACACATGTAGGTTTCATAATGTTAGCAGGTAGTCTGTTTTACCTCTTTAGTTATGACTTTGATATTTGCCGCTTACTTTGATGAAAAGGTCATTTTGGTCAATTTTGTTATGTACTGGATATGGCATCTGTCTCGTTGGCCCTAGGAAATGATAAAAAGTTACCCTACCTTTTAGTTGATAAGAATAATGATATCTTATACTGTGCAGCAATTTACACTTTACAGTTATCGTATGGTATACCATCTGAGATAGATAAGGGCATCATCCCAGTTTTGAAGATGAGGAAATAAACTTCGGTGAAGTGCCTAGCCACAAGTCACGTTGCCAATAGGTGTCAGAGTTCAGTCTTAAATTCATGAGATCTTCTGACTCCAGTTTTAGTATTTTTTCGCCTATGCTAATTAAAATAGTCTCTGTCGAAAATAAGAAAGTAGGAAAAGGTCTTTTTTTTACTGACTTTTTAACATTATCTCTGAAATTATGTGGTTAATAAAGAGGTGATTCATTTGTTTACTTGAATTGTAGCTGTTACTTAGAGTTTATTATTTTTATTTTTAATTTTTTTTTTTTTTTTTTTTTTTTTTTTTTTTGAGGCGGAGTCTCACTCTGTCGCCCGGACTGGAGTGCAGTGGCCAGATCTCAGCTCACTGCAAGCTCCGCCTCCCGGGTTTACGCCATTCTCCTGCCTCAGCCTCCTGAGTAGCTGGGACTACAGGTGCCCGCCACCTCGCCCGGCTAGTTTTTGTATTTTTAGTAGAGTCGGGGTTTCACCGTGTTAGCCAGGATGGTCTCGATCTCCTGACCTCGTGATCCACCCGTCTCGGCCTCCCAAAGTGCTGGGATTACAGGCTTGAGCCACCGCGCCCGGCCTATTTTTTAATTATTTTTTATTATTTATTTATTTATTTATTTTTGAGACGGAGTTTTGCTCTGTTGCCCAGGCTGGAGTGCAATGGCATGATCTCGGCTCAATGCAGCCTCCATCTCCTAAGTTTAAGCAATTTTCCTGCCTCAGCCTTCCGAGTAGCTAGGGTTACAGCATGCATCACCACACCTAGCTAATTGTGTATTTTTAGTAGAGATTGGGTTTCATCATGTTGGTCAGGCTGGTCTCGAACTCCTGACCTCAGATGATCCACCAACGTCGGCCTCCCAAAGTGCTGGGATTACAGGCGTGAGCCACTGCGCCTAGCTTATTATTTTTATTTTTTAGACAGGGTTGTGCTGTGTTGCCCAGGCTGAAGTGCAGTGGCACAGTCTTGGCTCACTGCAACCTTGACCTCTGCGGCTCAAGTGATCCTCCACCTTCAGCCTCTGGAATAGCTGACACCACAGGCGTACATCCCCACACCTGGCTATTTATTATTATTACTTGTAGAGACGGGGTCTCCCTGTATTGCCCGGTCTGGTCCCAAACTCCTGGGCTAAAGTGGTCCTCTCACCTTGGCCTCCCAAAGTGTTGGGATTATGAGTGTGAGATACCACACCTGGCCTTACGTTGAGTTTGAACTGCTAGATACATATCATTAATTTGGGATACCATTAATTAGAAATTCTCAATAGCGAAAACTTGAAATGTGATTCTTATCCCATAAAAAGTTGGAAATATTTTTTTCCTACCCTAGAGACCTTCTCTTTAGTCAGAGGAGTTCATTTAGATATAGTTGTTAACATTTGTAATATATG
This sequence comes from Trachypithecus francoisi, assembly GCF_009764315.1. Lineage (NCBI taxonomy): Eukaryota > Metazoa > Chordata > Mammalia > Primates > Cercopithecidae > Trachypithecus > Trachypithecus francoisi. Next base: position 2,801,167 of record NW_022681444.1, read on the forward strand.
TATTCTCCCTGAAACTTTTCTTTTTTTGATACGGAGTCTCGCTCTGTCACCCAGGCTGGAGGGCAGTGACATGATCTCGGCTCACTGCAGCCTCTGCCTCCTGAGTTCAAGTGATTCTCCTGCCTCAGGCTTCCCAAGTAGCCAGAACTACAGGTGTGCTCCACCATGCCTGGCTAATTTTTTTGTATTTTTAGTAGAGATGGGGTTTTGCCATGTTGGCCAGGCTGGTCTTGAACTCCTGACCTCAAGTGATCCACCTCCCTTGGCCTCCCAAAGTGCTGGGATTACAGGCGTGAGCCACTGGGCCTGGCCAGAACTTTTTTTTTTTTTTGAGATAGAGTGTCACTCTTGGCACCCAGGCCGAAGTGCAGTGGTACGATCTCACGTCACTGGAACTTCCACTTCCCAGGTTCAAACAATTCTCCTGCCTTGGCCTCCTAAGTAGCTGGTGGTGCACACCACCATGCCCAGCTAATTTTTTTGTATTTTTAGTGGAGATGGAGTTTCGCCATGTTGGCCAGAGTGGTCTCGAACTGCTGACCTCATGATCCATCCCTCTCAGCTTCCCAAAGTGCTGGGATTACAGGTGTGAGCCACTGCGCCTGGCAACTTTTTTTTTTTTTTTTTTTTTAAAGAGACAGAGTCTCATTATGTTGCCCAGGCTGTTCTTGAACTCCTGGCTCAAGTGATCCTCCCTCCTCGGCCTCCCAAAGCACTGACTGACAGGCTTGAGACACCACACCTCTGGCTTCCTTGAGACTTTTAATGTGTAGTCATGGGTCGTTAATAAGAGGGATACATTCTGAGAAATGTGTCATTAGGCAGTGCCATTGTGCAAATATTATAGAGTGTGTTTACACAAACTTAGGTGGCATAGCTCCTTGCTCTCCTAAGCTATATGGCATAGCCTATTTGCTTCTGGGCTACAAACCTGTATAACATGTTACTGTACTGAATACTCTAGGCATTGTAACATTATGGTAAGTGTTTGTGTATCTAAACATAGAAAATGGTACAGTAGGCTGGGCGCGGTGGCTCAAGCCTGTAATCCCAGCACTTTGGGAGGCCGAGACAGGTGGATCACGAGGTCAGGAGATCGAGACCATCCTGGCTAACACAGTGAAACCCCGTCTCTACTAAAAAATACAAAAAAAAACTAGCCAGGCGAGGTGGCGGGCGCCTGTAGTCCTAGTTACTCCGGAGGCTGAGGCAGGAGAATGACGTGAACCCGGGAGGCGGAGCTTGCAGTGAGCTGATATCCGGCCACTGCACTCCAGCCCGGGTGACAGAGCAAGACTCTGTCTCAAAAAAAAAAAAAAATGATACAGTAAGAATATGGTATAAAAGCACCATTATAATCTCATGGGCCCACTGGAGTTTCACCATGGTTGACTGAAATGTCTTTATGTGGCGCATGACTGTGTTTTGTAATTCATAAATTTCACCTTGTCAGGCAGTGCTTGCTCTCTGTGCTTTGCGTTAAAGTGGGTATGCTTGCTTATCAGGGGTTGGCAGACTTTTTCTGTGAAGGGCTAGATAGTAAATATTTTGGGCTTGTGGGCCACCTGGACTGTGGAGGACTCTGGCAACTATTCAGCTCTGCCATTGTGGCATGAAAGCAGCCATAGATAATATATAAACAAATGAGTATGGCTTTGTTCCAATACAACTTTTATTTATACAAACAGGCAGCAGGCTAAATTTGGCCTGAAAGTCATATTCTGCTGGACCCTCCTCTATACCATTATAGAAGGATATAGAAATCCAGTGTGCTTCACTCTTGCCACTAAAATCTCCTTACTGTGCTCTCAGTGATAAGTGTTCATAACATGAGTTGAAAAACTTGAACTTCTCAAAATCTGACTAATATGCGTAGGCATAATCTATTTATTTTCTTTTGAGGTGGAGTCTTGCTCTGTCTCCCAAGCTGGAGTGCAGTGGCCCGATCTCGGGTTCAGGTGATTCTCCTGCCCTCCGGATTCAGATGATTCTCTTGCCTCAGCCTCCTGAATAGCTGGGATTGCAGGCGCCTGCCACCACACCTGGCTGATTTTTCTATTTTTGGTTAGAGATGGGGTTTTGCCATGTTGGCCAGGCTGGTCTCAATCTCCTGATCTCAGGTGATCCACCTGCCTCGGCCTCCCAAAGTGCTGGGATTACAGGTGTGAACCACTGCACCTGGCCCATCTATTTCGTTTTTATAGAAAATGTGGTAATGCTGTTGAACTTATTTTATTTTATTTATTTTTTGAGACAGGGTCTCATTCTGTTGGTCAGGCTGGAGTGCAGTGGCTCAGTCTTGGCTTAGTGCAGCCTTGACCTCCCTGCTCAAGTGATCCTCCCACCTCAGCCTCCTGAGTAGCTGGGACTACAGGCATGTGCGCTCACACTCAGATAAGTTTCGTGTTCTCTGTAGAGACAGGGTTTCGCCATGTTTCCCAGGCTGGTCTCAAAATCCTGGGCTCAAGTGATCGACCTGCTTTGGCCTTCCGAAGTGCTGGGTCCATAGATGTGAGCCACTTCACTCGGCCATATATATATTAATATATGTGTTTTGATGGCCGGGTGCGGTGGCTCAAGCCTGTAATCCCAGAACTTTGGGAGGCCGAGATGGGTGGATCACAAGGTCAGGAGATCGAGACCATCCTGGCGAACACAGTGAAACCCCGTCTCTACTAAAAATACAAAAAACTAGCCGGGTGAGGTGGCGGGCGCCTGTAGTCCCAGCTACTCGGGAGGCTGAGGCAGGAGAATGGCGGGAACCCGGGAGGCGGAGCTTGCAGTGAGCTGAGATCCGGCCACTGCACTCCAGCCTGGGCAACAGAGCAAGACTCCGCCTCAAAAACAACAACAACAACAACGACAAAAAATATATATGTGTTTTGAGACAGGACCTTGCTCTGTCGCCCAGGCTGGAGTGCAGTGGTGCGATTATAGCTCACTGCAACCTCTGCCTCCTGGGCTCAAGCAGTCCTTCCATCTCAGCCTCCTGAGTAGCTGAGATTACAGGTGTGCACCACCATGCCCAGCTAATTTTTTTTATTGTTGTTCTTTTCTTTGTTTGTTTGTTTGTTTTTTTTTGATAGAGATGGAGTTTTGCCATGTTGCCTAGGCTGATCTTGAACTCTTGGGCTTAAGCCATCTGCCTGCCTTGGCCTCCCAAAGTGCTGGAATTATAGGCATGAGCCACCACTCCTGGCCAGCTCTTGAACTGATAGATTTTCAAAGTCTAGTTGTTTTTTTTACTACAAAATGAAACTCTCTAACTTAGAAACTGCTCATGAATTTCAGGAAAAATTTTTATTTGTTATTTTAGGTGTGCCTAATGTTAATTTAAAAATTCTTTGACTTTACTTATGTTCTTATTCATAGAGCAACTTGTGACAATGCAAATATTAGCAAAGATAAAAAAATACTGAGAGCTGCTTATGTTTGGCCGTGGTTTGGGGGCTGGGGATACATAGGCCTAAGAGATGCCCTATGCCTTTGAGGACACGGAAAGACAGGATATAGACATTAAAGATGAAAGTACAAAAAAAGATTTCAAATTGGTGGTATCAAAAGTTTTTCCAGGCTCAGTGGCTCACGCCTGTAATCCCAGCACTTTGGGAGGCTGAGGCGGGCGGATCACCTGAGGTCACGAGTTTGAGACCAGCCTGGCCAACATGGCAAAACTGCATCTCTACTAAAAATATAAAAATTAGCTGGGCGTGGTGGGGGGGTGCCTGTAATCCCAGCTACGTGGGAGGCTGAGGCAGGACAATTGCTTGAACCCGGGAGGCAGAGGTTGCAGTGAGCTGAGATCGTGCCATTGCACTTCAGTCTGGGCAACAAGAGTGAAACTCCATTTCAAAAAAAAATAAAAATAAAAAATCAGTGTGTCAGGAGTTCAGGGTTGAGATTTATTGCCGTGTGCATACTGTATGGTTGGAAAGGAAGGTTTTATTGAGTCTGGTCTTGGAAATTGGAACATCTACATAAGAGGGGGCCAGATACAAATTTAGAAACATGATGATGAACTGAAAGTAAAAATGGGCTGGGCGCAGTAATCCTAGCATTTTGGGAGGCAAAGGGCAGGTGAATCACTTGAGCTCAGGACTTTGAGACCAGCTTCTGCAACATGGCTAAACTTTGTCTCTACAAAAAATGCAAAAATTAGCTGGGCATGGTGGTGCATGCCTGTAGAGGGAGGGTTGCTTGAGCTGGGGAGGCACAGAGCCATGATGGTGCCATTGCACTCCAGCCAGCCTGGCGACAGAGCAAGACCTTGTCTCAAAAACAAAAAATAAAAGAAAGATGGGAAAGCCAGTTTGGCAGGAGTAGGAGAGTTTATGTAGGGAAATAGTATAAATTAGGATTGGAGGGGTGGATTGAAGCAAGATTGTACTTTGAATATTAAACCAAGGAGTTTGGAAATTATCTCTGAGGGATAAAGCATAGCTGAAAATCGTGAGCACCTTTGGACCTTTATTTTTACTTTAAGTTATTTATTTATTTATCTTATTTTATTTATTTTTTTATTTTATTTTATTTTATTTTATTATTATTTTTTGAGATGGAGTCTTGCTCTGTCACCCAGACTGGAGTGCATTGGTGTGATCACGGCTCACTGCTACCTCTGCCTCCCAGGTTCAAACAATTCTCCTGCCTCAGCCTCTTGAGTAGCTGGAATTACAGGCATGTGCTACCATGTCCAGCTAATTTTTGTATTTTTAGTAGAGATGGGCTTTCACCGGGTTGGCGAGGCAGGTCTCGAACTCCTGACCTCAGGTGATCTGCCTGTCTCGGCCTCCCAAAATGCTAGAATTACAGGCATGAGCCACCGCACCCGGCTAAAAATTTTTAACCTTTCCTATGGTGCTGAGAGAAATGGCTTTTAATAGACTTTTCAATTCTGAAATTCTGTCTTGATATTCAGATGTTTTGCAGGTAGAGGAAATAAAGAATTTAAGCTCAGTGAAGAGATAAGGGCTGGAGACACTGTGTTTTGTGTGGTATTTGGGTGTAAACTCAAATGAAGATGTCACCAGAAGCCAAATAAAGTTCTGTAAAAACCAATAGGTAACAGGAACTTTAAGGAGTAAATTTTTAGCAGAACTAGAAATTAAAGTCGATGTTACTGACAAAATGTTTAGATTAGTTGATTGAGAGCAAGTGCTTCTTTCGAGTCAGAACAGTTTGTTTGAATCTTGACTTAGCTACTTATGTCAACACTTTTCTTAACTGTCAAATGAGGATAATGAGAGTACACATATCATAGGGTTCTAAGAGTTCAATTAGGAAAAAGAATAGCAGAGTATTTGGCATAACTCGTAAAAAATGATAGTTTGATATTAATATTATTATTGTTAGTTTGATGGTCATATTGTTATTGTTACTTTTCAGGAAACAAACTGATTTATTTCCTAATGTCTGTACTTTTCTGTTGTCTTTAGTATTGTAAAAATTTTCCTACTTTTAGTTATTCACATATAAATTTTATTTAAGCTATTCCTGGTGACCCTTAACTCCGCTGATATTATAGTGGTGGCTTAGAAAAGCAGAAAAAATTGGTATACTTTTAAAATTATCAAACCCTTTTCCTCAATCATTGTTTTGTGTGTGTGTGTGTGTGTGTGTGTGTGTGTGTGTTTTGAGATAGGATCTGGCTCTGTCACCCAGGCTCGAGTGCAGTGACGTGATCTCAGCTCACTGTAACCTCCACCTCCCAGGTTCAAGCAATCCTCCCATCTGAGCCTCCCAAGTAGCTGGGATTCAGGTATGCGCCACCATACCCAGCTAGTTTTTGTATTTTTAGTAGAGATGGGGTTTCATCATGTTGGCCAGACTGATCTTGAACTCCTGAGCTCAAGTGATCTGCCCACATCAGCCTCTCAAAGTGCTGGGATTGCAGGTATGAGCCACCATGCCCAGCCTCATGTGTTAATTTTTTAAAGTAGGCCGGGCGCGGTGGCTCAAGCCTGTAATCCCAGCACTTTGGGAGGCCGAGACGGGCGGATCACGAGGTCAGGAGATCGAGACCATCCTGGCTAACACGGTGAAACCCCATCTCTACTAAAAAAATACAAAAAATTAGCCGGGCGAGATGGCGGGCGCCTGTAGTCCCAGCTACTCGGGAGGCTGAGGCGAGAGAATGGCGTAAACCCGGGAGGCGGAGCTTGCAGTGAGCTGAGATCCAGCCACTGCACTCCAGCCTGGGCGACAGAGTGAGACTCCATCTCAACAAAAAAAAAAAAAAAAAAAAAAAAATTTTAAAGTAAAGTTATATTTGAAGATTTTAATTTCTAAATTGCATGAATTGGCTCATATGTTGCTGTGTCATTGAAAACGTTATGTTCCCTTTCTATCTTGAACAATATTTCAGTTGTAATTAGGTCGTGAGCTCCTTGAGATTAGACGATTTGGCTAGGCTCCAGCGAAACTCTGTCATATATTTGTTCAATTACATTTAATTAAGTAGCAAGAAAGGCACAATTTGAGAATTTCTAAAGTATTTTACCCCATTTTTAAATTATGAAATATTTCTTTTTTTTTTTTTTTTGAGATGGAGTTTCGCTCTGTCACCCAGGCTGGAGTGCAGTGGCCGGATCTTGGCTCACTGCAACCTCTGCCTCCCAGGTTTATGCCATTCTCCTGCCTCAGCTTCCCGAGTAGCTGGGACTACAGGCGCCCACCACCTCGCCTGGCTAGTTTTTTGTATTTTTTAGTAGAGACGGGGTTTCACCATGTTAGCCAGGATGGTCTCGATCTCCTGACCTCGTGATCCGCCCGTCTCGGCCTCCCAAAGTGCTGGGATTACAGGCTTGAGCCACCGTGCCCGGCTACATGAAATATTTCTAACAGACAAAAACCACTGAAAGATAGCACGGTAATCCTTATATACCTACCACCTCAGTTCAACAGTTTACATTTTGCTATATTTGAAAAAATTTTTTTAATGTTTTTGCTGAACCATGTACAAGTTGCAGACATCCTAACTCACTCCCTTTCTTTCTTTCTCTCTCTCTCTCTTTCTTTCTTTCTTTCTTTCTTTCTTTCTTTCTTTCTCTCTCTCTCTCTTTCTTTCTGAGAGGGTCTTGCTTTGTCTTTTTTTTTTTAGAGAGGGTCTTGCTTTGTCACCCAGGCTGGAGTGCAGTGACATGATCTTGGCTTACTACAACCTCCGCCTCCCAAGTTCAAGTGATTCTCCTGCCTCAGCCTCCCAAGTAGCTGGGATTACAAGTGCACGTCACCATGCCTGGCTAATGTTTGTATTTCTAGTAGAGACGAGATCTCAACCATGCTGGCCAGGCAGGTCTTGAACTTCTGAAGTGATCTGCCCTCCTCGGCCTCCCAAAGTGCGAGGATTGCAGGCCTGAGCCACCATGCCTGGCCCTAACATTTCTAAATATATACATGAGTGTGCATCTCTTAAAAACAATGTATTCTCCTATGTAATCGCAATACCAGTATCACACCTGATAATAATTAACAATACTTTTCTAATATCATCTGGTATCCAGTCCATATTTAAATGTCTCCAGTTGTCCGTAAAGTGGCTTTTCTGTCTTTTTCCCCCTAATCAAGAGCCAGTCAAGACTCTTGCATTGCATTTGGTTATGTTGTTTTAGTTGCTTTTAATCTAGAACAGTTTCTCTTAAGAGTTTCTCTTAACCTTTTTCTCCCATTATAGCAATATAACTACAAGACAAGCAGGAAATCTTGTAGGCAAATACATATTAGAATTCATTTGATTATTTTAAAAAAATTATCAATGATTTTGTAGAAGAATGTGTAAATTTTATTTTATTTTATTTTATTTTATTTTTTTTTTTTGAGACAGACTCTCATTCTGTTGCTCAGGCTAGAGTGCAGTGAAACCTCAGCTCACTGAAACCTCCACCTCCCAGGTTCAAGCATTTCTCTGCCTCAGCCTCCCGAGTAGCTGGGATTACAGTCATGTGCCACCATGCACGGCTAATTTTTGTATTTTTAGTAGAGACTGGGTTTCACCATGTTGGTCAGACTGGTCTCAAACTCCTGATCTCGTGAGCCACCCGCCTCGGCCTCCCAAAGTGCTGGGATTACAGGCGTGAGCCACCTCACCCGCCCCTAAGAATGTGTAAATTTTAACAATTATTTGTTGATTTTCTACATTTATGTTATCTTTGTAGCCGTGAGGGTTGTTACGAAAATATATGTAAATATCTATGCAAAAACTCTAAAGCAGGGACTCTCAATAACTTTTTTTTTGTTTTTTGTTGCCCAGGCTGGAGTGCAGTGGCGTGATCTTGGCTCCCAGGCCTAAGCCATCCTCCCACCTCATCCTCCCAAGTAGCTGCGACTACAGGCATGTGCCACCGCACCTGGCTAATTTTTGTATTTTTAGTAGAGACAGAGTTTCACCATGTTTGCCAGGCTGGTCTCAATCTCCTGACCTCAGGTGATCCACCCGCCTCAGCCTCCCAAAACACTGGGGATTATAGCCTGTTTTTGAGATGTAACAAATTTCCTCAATATGTTATAACAACACAAGTGAATCTAAATTTGTTTGGAGTGTTTTACTTTGTATAGAATTTTGTAGTACCCTGAAAGTTAAAAAAAAAAAAAAGTTTACCCAGGCATGTAATCCCAGCACATTGGGAGGCTGAGGCAGGAGGATTGCTTGAGCTTAGGAGTTCAAGACCAGCTTGAGTAACTTAGTGAGACCCTGTCTCTGCAAATATTTAAAAATTAGCCGGGTGTGGTTTCACACGCCTGTAGTCCCAGGTACTCAGAAGACTGATGTTGGAGGATCACTTGAGCCCAGGAGGTCAAGGCTGGAGTGAGCCACAATTGTGCCAGTATACTCCAGCCTAGGCAACAGAGTGAGATCCTGTCTTTAAAAAAAAAAAAAAGGTCCCGAGAATCACTGCTACAATTACAGAGAAACTTGTTTGAACATTAATTTTGGTGTGGTAAGCCTGCTTATATTTAAATTTAAATTAGGAGAAATGGGTACTTGCTTTTTTTGTTGTTTTTTGAGACGGAGTCTTACTCTCTTTGCCCAGGCTGGAATGCAATGGCATCATCATGGCTCACTGCAACCTCTCCCTCTTGGATTCTAGTGTGCAACCTCCGCCTCCTGGGTTTTAGTGATTCTCCTGCCTCAGCCTCCTGAGTGGCTGGGATTACAGGCACCTGCCACCATTCCTGGCTAATATTTTTGTATTTTTAATAGAGATGGAGTTTTACCATGTTGGCCAGGCTGATCTTGAACTCCTGACCTCAGGTGATCCACCCACCTTGGCCTCCCAAAGTGCTAGGATTACAAATGTGAGCCACTGCTCCAGGCCAGAAATCAGTACCTTTTACTTTTTCTTTTTTTTTTTTTTTTTTTTGAGACAGAGTCTCGCTGTGTCGCCCAGGCTGGAGTGCAGTAGCGCGATCTCAGTTCATTTGCAACCTCTGCCTCCCGGGTTCAAGCGATTCTCCTGCCTCAGCCTCCCAAATAGCTGGGATTATAGGTGCACACCACCACACCTGGTTAATTTTTGTATTTTTAGTAGTGACGGGGTTTCACCATGTTGGCCAGGCTGGTCTCGAGCTCCTGACCTCGTGATCCACCTGCCTCAGCCTCCTGAAGTGCTGGGATTACAGGCACAGATATGGGTACTTTTAAAGTGCTTACTCTGTGGACATAGTGAGGAACTCAACGTTGAATCAGACATGATTTGTACTCTAGAGCAGTGCTATTCAGTAGAACTTTCATCATTCTAAGATGGTGGAAATATCCTATGTCTGCATTGTCCAGTGTAGTAGCTGCTAGCTACATGTGGGTCCCCAGTACTAGGAATGGCATCTAGTATGACTAAGAAACAGAATTTTAAATTACATTGTTTTTATTAAGATATAATTTGCATACCATACATTTTGAATTTTAATTTAAAATTTAACTTTAAACAACCATATGTGGCCAAAATATTGTACAGCACACCAGAACAGAAACAAAGCAGTGCAGAAATGCAGGAGCATGTGAGACACCAGCAATCAAGGAAAGATTAGTGTTTGGGATATCAAGTAAGATATTTTTATGAAGTCAAAGGTTCATACAGTGTAGCAATGGAAGGTGGCCTGGAAAAATAGTTTGGGACCAGATTTTAGAAGGCTGTACATGTTATAAACCTAAATAATCAGTTGTTTTCCTGAAGGTAGTGGGAAGCCACTGAAGATATCTTAGGCAGAACAATAATATAATTTTGATTGCAATTTAGATATATTAATGTGGTTGTGTGTTAAGAAATAATTGAGACAGATTGGTCTCAGGGATGGAATGGAAGTTCAGATGAGAGAGACTCTGTGAAGAATGTTGGCTGTCAACAGGCAGCAGTTGGTCAGAAGATTTAAAAACAAAAAAAGAGGGCTGGGCGCTGTGGGTCATATCTATAATCCCAGCACTTTGGGAGGCTGAGGCAGGCAGATCACGAGGTCTAAAAATCGAGACCATCCTGGTCAACATGGTGAAACCCCGTCTCTACTAAAAATACAAAAGTTAGCCGGGTGTGGTGGCGCACCCCTGTAGTCCCAGGTACTCGGGAGGCTGAGGCAGGAGAATCGGTTGAACCCGGGAGGCGGAGATTACAGTGAGCCGAGATTGTGCCACTGCACTCCAGCCTGGGCGACAGAGCAAAACTCCATCTCCAAAAAATAAAAATAAAATAAAAATAAAAAAAAAGAATACCGCTGGAAATACAGCAAGCTGCTCCTTCCCTATTGGAAGAATGGTATTGAGTTATTAACAGAGGTAAAAAAGTTTCTAAGGAAAACAGTGGTTTTAACATAGTTGAATTTAGAGTTGTGGAAGATTAAGGCATGTTTCTGAGTGACAACTGTAAAGAAAGGAGTGCCTCTAGGTAGATCAATATGGATTTATGAGTTTTTCATGTAGACATCAGGGTAATAGCAATAGTGTACTGATTCTGTCACCTCTCACCTGTATGACCTTGAGCAAATCCCTAGGCCTCAATTTTCTTAGCTGCAAAATACCTATCTTGGAGAGGGATATTATAAAGACTAAATTTGCAGAGTTCTTAGACCCATTCCAGGCACAGTTTTCAGTTTATAAACTGTTTTCTCATATGATAGTTGTGATGAATAACACCTTCTCCGTATGGAGGTGTCAGCACCTTGCATTTCTTGCCTTTTAACTTCTCTGGAATTTGCCATGTTCTTTCCATTCCCCACTGTTATTTCTTGCCTATCAGCAATTTCTTTGTCTCTCTTTGTCTATTCCATCCCCACCTCCTCATACTTTTCCTTGGTACCAGAGACTTTATGTAGTGAAATATAAATTTAATTGTGTTAATCGCGTTTAAGCCTCTTCCTTGCATGCAGTGCAAAGTTCGTTTTTGTTTTTTGTTTTTTGTTTTTTTTGAGACAGGGTTTCACTCTGTCACCCAGGCTGCTGTAATGCAGTGGCATAATCGTGGCTCATGGTAGCCTCAATTTCCAGATGTCAGGTGATGCTCCCACCTCAGCCTCTTGTGTAGCTGGGACTACAGGCACCTGCCACCACACCCGGCTAAGTTTTGTATTTTTTATAGAAATAGAGTTTTGCCATGATGCCCAGGCTGGTCTCGAACTCGGGCTCAAGTGACCTGCCTGCGTTGGCGTCCCAAAGTGCTAGAATTATAGGTATGAGCCTCTGCGTCTGGCCCAAGTTTCTTAACTCTGAGTTTTCTATGCCTTCTGTCTCTGTAGCCTTATCTCTTAGTATACACTTTCTACCTTCTCCTTCCATCCCTACTCTTAACTGCACAAACATACACGGCCTCAAACTGTAATAAGCCATGTGTAGGTCCTTAAATAGACTTCATATCATATATATATGTGTAGGTATGTGTATGTGTGTGTATATATATATGCCTTTGTTTAGTTGGCTGTTTCTGTCCAGAATATTCTACCCCCACCTGTCTGGCAAATAGGTTTTTTTTTTTCCTTTTTTAGACAGAGTCTTGCTCTGTTGCTCAGGCTAGAGTGCAGTGGCGCAATGCAACCCCCGCCTCCTGGGTTCAAGCAATTCTCTGCCTCAGCCTCCTGAGTAGCTGGGATTACAGGCGCCCACCACTATGCCTGACTGTTTTTTTTGTATTTTTAGTAGAGATGGGGTTTCACCATCTTGGCCAGGCTGATCTTGAACTCCTGACCTCAGGTGATCCACCCGCCTCGGCCTCCCAGAGTGTGTGAGCCACCATGCTCGGCCGCATTTAGTAGTTAGCCTGGCCGCGTATAGTAGTTGTTTTTTTCTTTTTTTTTTTTTTTGAGACACAGTGTCACTCTGTCACCAGGCTGGAGTGCAGTGGCACGATGATGATCTCGATGATCTCGGCTCACTGCAACCTCCACCTCAGGACTGCTTTCATTAACTATGATACTTCTCATAAATAAAACCATTAGAGCAATGATTCTTTTCTTAGCCTGTGGCCTTAGAGCCCCCTAGAGGGTGTTAAGAGTTCCCACATGGAAGTCTACAAAGTCACACATGCATTTTCTGTAGGCTGAATTAATAAGAGTATATGTATATATGTCACCATTTAAAAAAATGTACACACATGCCTTTGTGACTAAGTCAACAGGAAATCATCTTGGTGGACTAGACATACTGATATCTTTTCAGAGGAAAGCAATATGGAAAGCTATCTCCAACAGTGGAGGAGATCAGAATAACAGCTTTGCATAGTTTGCTGGGGAGTCAATAAGGTACAAGAAGGTGTTTTTTAAAAGCAGTTAAATTCAGGTTTCACAGTAATACTTGAAATTTTCCTAGTCATCAGTAGTTCATTCAAAGGAGAGGAGAAAGTTTAAAATTGCAGAAATGAAAATTTTAAATGATTAAATCTGTTTCTCTCAATGAAGGTTGCTTCAAGTATATTTCTAGCTGCTACCATAATGTTTAATTCTTAATGAGAAATTTTTTTTTTTTTGAGATGGAGTTTCTCTCTTGTTGCCCAGGCTGGAGTGCAGTGGCGCAATCTCGGCTCACTGCAACCTCTGCCTCCCAGATTCAAGTGATTCTCTTGCCTCAGCTTCCCGAGTAACTGGGGTTATAGGCATGTGCCACCATGCCTGGCTAATTTTGTATTTTTGGTAGAGACCAGGTTTCTCCATGTTGGTCAGGCTGGTCTTGAACTCCTGATCTCAGGTGATCTACCCACCTCAGCCTCCCAAAGTGCTGGGATTACAGATGTAAGCCACCGTGCCTGGCCTTTTTTTTTGTTTTTTTGAGACAAAGTCTCACTCTGTTGCCTAGGCTAGAGTGCAGTGGCGCGATTTCAGCTCACTGCAACATCTGCCTCCTGGGTTCAGGTTTCTCCTGTCTCAGTCTCCTGAGTAGCTGGGATTGCAGCCACCTGCCACCACACCTGGTGAATTTTTGTATTTTTAGTAGAGAAAGGGTCTCACCATGTTGGCCAGGCTGATCTCGAACTCCTGACCTCAAGTGAGCCACCCGCCTCGGCCTCCCAGGGTGCTGGGACTACAGGCATGAGCCACTGTGCCCAACCCAAGAAATTTTTTGCTAACTTGATGGCTGTCTGCTGCCCGGACACACAATATTATGTTTTGTTATCTATGCCACAGGTATTTCTGTTGTTGATTTAACATTTGTGATCTGGCACAAATTCTAGGTTCAAGGGCATAGCTTAAATAATAATGCTTTAAAATATGTGTGCTATTTGTATCAGTTTGTTTAGCTACTAGATAAATAAGAGTAGTGAGATTTCATTTATTCCTTTGGCAAATATTTATTCAACTCCTGCTATGAACTAGGCCTTCTCCTAGTCCCTGAAATTACAGCTTTGAGTGAACAAAGCAAACAAGGCTTGGCTCTACTGTCACTTACCTTCTGGTGGGGAAGCCTTGCAATGAGCACGATTAACATGCAGGCAGATATCTGTAATATAATGCTAGATAGGGGCAGTGCTTTTTTTTTTTAAAGGCCAGAAGAGAGATTAGGAAGTTATATTTTCTATTTTAGAAGGAATTGTCTGAGAAGGCCTTTCTAAATACATGTTTGAGTGGAGAGATCTGAATGGAATGCAGATAGTGGATAACCCTCCAGAGACAGGCCAGCAAATGTGCACACTTTCAGAGAGGGACATGCTTGGCCTGTTCAAGGGACAGCTAGAAGGTAGGTGTTCTGGAGCTGTGTGAACTAGGGTGGGATTGTAGGAGAGGAAATTGGAGAAGTAGCCAGGGGTAGATCTTGTAGGACCTTCAGATTTCATTCTATCATGAAATAAAGCCTTTGGATGGTTTCCAGTAGGGGAATAAAGTAATAAAGTGATCTGACTTAAGTTTTGTTTTGTTGCTTTCTTTCTTTTTTCTTTTTGAGACCTGTTGTCCAGGCTGGAGTGCAGTGGCGTGATCTCGGCTCACTGCAACCTCTGCCTACCAGGTTCAAACAGTTCTCCTGCCTCAGCCTCCCAAGTAGCTGTGACTACAGGTGTACATCACCACACCCAACTAATTTTTGTATTTTTAGTAGAAACGGGGTTTCATCATGTTAACCAGGCTGGTCTTGAACTCCTGACCTCAGGCGATCCACCTGCCTTGGCCTCCCAAAGTGCTGGGATTACACGCGTGAGTCTCCGCGCCTGGCTATGATCTGACTTTTTAATTCACTATGCTATGTAGAGAACAGACTTTAGAAGTACAATAAAAGAAGCAGTGAGATCACTTAGAACGTGGTGATTACACACCTCGTAGTGAGAACTGATCTAATTAGCAATGGGGGGACAGCGGGAATTAGTAGTCAGATTTTAGATATATTTTCAAGATAGAATCAACAGGATATTTTGATTGTGATTAGAAAGAGCACAGTCAAGGATAACTCTGGGGTTAACAAATAGACATTGTATTTGAGGATATACACAGGGTTTACAGCAGCTGTCTCTGAGCTGTGGCCTTAGGAGTGAGCTTTTTTTTCTTTTTGCTTATCTGTATTTACCAATTTTTCTACTGAACCTATAATACTTCTGTAGTAAAAAGATAGAGATTATTTGAAAATTAGAGTTAAAAGTGCTATCAAATGTAACCTAATTTTTTTTTCTTTCTTTTCTTTTTCTTTTTTTTTTTTTTGAGACTGATTCTCGCTCTGTCACCAGGCTGGAGTGCAGTGGTGCAATCTCAGCTCACTGCAACCTCTGCCTCCCGGGTTCAAGCAATCCCCCTGCCTCAGCCTTCTGAGTAGCTTGGACTACAGGCGCGTGCCACCATGCCCGGCTAATTTTTTGTATTTTAGTAGAGACGGGGGTTTCACCATGTTGGCCAGGATGGTCTCGATTTCTTGACCTTGTGATCCGCCCGCCTCGGCCTCCCAGAGTGCTGGGATTGTAGGAGTGAGCCACCGTGTCTACCCAAGTGTAACTTAATTCTTAAAGTGTTCTCCTATCCCTTTTGATTTTAGAAAAGAGTTTCAGTGACATACATAAACTTTAAATATTTATCTTTTTACTCTCAGTGATCAGTCTTTGAGCCTTTCCCACACTGAAGATGGTGAAGCTAGATATTCATACTCTGGCTCATCACCTGAAGCAGGAACGCTTATATGTAAACTCTGAGAAACAGCTCATTCAGAGGCTCAATGCAGATGTACTTAAGACAGCTGAAAAGCTGTATCGTACAGCATGGATTGCGAAGCAACAGAGAATCAATTTGGATCGCCTTATCATAACCAGGTAAAGAAATGATTTTCAGGTTTTAAATTTTATGAACCACTATGATTCTGTAAATAAATTAGTAACTGTAAATAAATGAATCCATTTCCAACAAAGTATATTATTTAAGATGATTTTACATCAATGTTAAGGTGAGTCTTTGCTTATAATACAGTTTATTTTGATTATTAAATAACTTAGGCACTGTTATAGAAAATTATAACTTAAGCATTGACATTTTATATCATACCAATTGGTTTTGTGTCTTTGTCTGTATAAAATGTTATTGTTGGCTGGGCGTGGTGGCTCACACCTGTAATCCCAGCACTTTGGGAGGCCGAGGCGGGTGGATCATGAGGTCAGGAGTTCAAGACCAGCCTGGCCAAAATGGTGAAACCCCATCTTTACTAAAAATAAAAAAATTATCTGGGCGTTATGGTAGGTGCCTATAATCCCAGCTACTTGGGAGGCTGAGGCAGAGAACTGATTGAACCTGGGAGGTGGAGGTTGCAGTGAGCTGAGATCTTGCCACTGCACTGAAACCTGGGCGACAGAGCGAGACTCTGTCTCAAAAGAAAAAAAAATGTTGTTGTAGAGAGGAAATTACCTGTTCTGCTTTTCTCCTAATATTTAATATATAGGTTTCCAGCTGGGCACAGTGGCTCATGCCTGTAATCCTAGCACTTTGGGAGGCCAAGACAGGTGGATCATGAGATCAGGATTTCGAAACCAGACTGACCAAGATGATGAAACCCCATCTGTACTAAAAATACAAAAATTAGCTGGGCATGGTGGCATATGTCTGTAATCCCAGCTACTCGGGAGGCTGAGGCAGGAGAATGGCTTGAACCCGGGAGGTGGAGATTTCAGTGAACCAAAATTGCACCCCTACACTCTAGCCTGGGCGACTGAGTGAGACTCTGTCTCCAAAAAAAAAAAAAAATTCTCTATCTATCTATCTATGTTTCCATGTTTCGATATTGTATAACTATTTTTCAGGTTTAGAAACCACATATTTTATTGTCTTAATATCTACAAAGAACAGTTTTTATTTTATTTTATTATTATTATTATTTTTTGAGTTGGAGTCTTGCTCTGTTGCCCAGGCTGAAGTGCAGTGGCACAATTTCAGCTCACTGCAGCCTCTGCCTCCCGGGTTCAAGAGATTCTCCTGCCTCAGCCTCCTGTGTAACTGGGACTACAGATGCGTGCCACCATGCCTGGCTAATTTTTGTATTTTTAGTAAAGACGGGGTTTCATCATGTTGGTCAGGCTGGTCTCAAACTCCTGACCTCATGATCTGCCCCCTTGACCTCCGAAAGTGCTGGGATTGTAGGTATGAGCCACCCCACTTGGCCAAGAACAGTTTTTAACTCTAAGAATATCAGTGCTGTTGAGAATATAAGCCAGACGCAAAAGAATATGTACTGTATGATTCTATTTGTATGAAGTTCAAAAAGAGGCAGGACTGATCTTTGATGACTGAAATCAGAGTAATAGTTACTTGTTGGACTTGAGAGGGTGGTATTGACTGGGAAAGGGCATGTGAAAGCATTCTTGGGTGTTTAAAATGTTCCATGTCTTAATCTGAGTGGTGATTACTGGGTGCATATATGTATAAAAATTGTTCGAGCTGAACATTTGACACTTGTGCACTTTACTGTATTTTACCTCAATAAAAATGAGTTAAAAAAGAACAGTGCTATTGTGGGCATTGTGTTTTTCCCCCACATCTTTTAGGCTTATATTATTTGGATTTGTTTCCAGAAGCAAAAAGCCTGGTTAAAGGATGTGATTCTGCAGGTCATTACATACTGGCATGTTGCTGTTGAGGATGGTTGAGCAATAGGCTGATATGGACTTCATTTTTATTATTTTTTAGTACTTGAATATTTGTAAACTTTCTTATGTCCATAAATAAACATAAGCAGTTTAACTGTAGCTGATACATATTTTTTTCAGACAGGATCTGGCTCTGTCTCCCAGGCTGGAATGCAGTAGTGTGATCTTGGGTCACCGCTGTCATAAGCCCCTGAGCTCAAGCGATTCGCCCACCTCAGCCTCCTGAGTGCTGGGACTACAGGCACATGCCACCACATCTAGCTAATTTTCTTTTTTTTTTTTTTTGAGATGGAGTCTTGCTCTGTTGCCCAGGCTAAAGTGCAGTGGCCGGATCTCAGCTCACTGCAAGCTCCGCCTCCCAGGTTTACACCATTCTCCTGCCTCAGCCTCCCAAGTAGCTGGGACTACAGGCACTCGTCACCTCACCCGGCTAGTTTTTTGTATTTTTTAGTAGAGACGGGGTTTCACCGTATTAGTCAAGATGGTCTTGATCTCCTGACCTCATGATCTGCCCGTCTCAGCCTCCCAAAGTGCTGGGATTACAGGCTTGAGCCACCGCGCCCGGCTTTTCATTTTTTTTTTTTTTTTGTAGAGATGGAGTTTCACCATGTTTTCCAGGCTGGCCTTGAACTCCTGGGCTCAAGTGATCCTCCTACCTTAGCCTCCCAAAGTGCTGGGATTACAGGTGTGAGCCACTGTGCCCATCCTGCAGCTAATTTTAATTTAGTTCTTAAGAGGGCTGGACAGTTTTTAGGATCTACAAACTGATAATTTTCTTTCTTTCTTTCTTTTTTTTTTTTCCAGACAGAGTCTTGCTCTGTTGGCCAGGCTGGAGTGCAGTGGCACGATCTCGGCTCACCGCATCCTCTAGCTTCTGAGTTCAAGCGATTCTCCTGCCTCAGCCTTCCAAGTAGCTGGGATTATAGGTGCCTGCCACCATGCCTGCCTAATTTTTGTATTTTTTGAAGAGATGGGAGTTTCGCCATGTTGACCAGGCTGGTCTCAACCTCCTGGCCTCAAATGATTTGCCTGCCTCAGCCTCCCAAAGTGCTGGCATTACGGGTGTGAGCCACTGCACCCAGCCCCAATACTTTTCATTGATTCTGATTTGATATGAGGAAATTGTCCTTTGTACTTTTTAGTTTTGTCTTCCTTTACTCATTGAGTTGCTGTTGGTCTAAAAAATTTTAGCAATTCAGAGTGATCTTATTGTTGGGACTATAATCAACTCATATACCTATGTTTGGATATAGCATATGTGTTATTATTAATACTATTATTTTGCTTGTTTGCTCATTTTTTTTTAGTGCTGAAGCTTCCCCGGCTGAATGTTGCCAACATGCCAAAATTTTGGAAGATACACAATTTGTTGATGGGTATAAGCAATTGGGATTTCAGGAGACTGCTTATGGAGAATTCTTGAGTCGACTGAGGGAAAATCCTCGTCTTATTGCCTCCTCTTTGGTTGCTGGAGAGAAACTTAATCAGGAGAACACACAAAGTGTTATTTACACAGTTTTTACGTCCCTGTATGGCAATTGCATCATGCAAGAAGATGAAAGCTACCTCCTTCAGGTTTTGCGATACTTGATTGAATTTGAACTTAAAGAAAGTGACAACCCTAGGCGACTTTTGAGGAGAGGAACTTGTGCCTTCAGCATCTTATTTAAACTTTTTTCTGAAGGACTGTTTTCTGCCAAACTTTTCCTCACAGCCACTTTACATGAGCCAATTATGCAACTCCTTGTTGAAGATGAAGATCACCTGGAAACAGATCCAAACAAGCTAATTGAGAGGTTCTCCCCATCTCAGCAGGAAAAACTCTTTGGAGAGAAGGGCTCAGACAGATTCAGGCAAAAAGTTCAAGAAATGGTGGAGTCCAATGAAGCCAAACTAGTGGCTTTGGTGAACAAATTTATTGGTTATCTCAAACAGAACACATATTGTTTTCCACATAGTTTAAGGTGGATCGTGTCTCAGATGTACAAAACCCTCTCCTGTGTAGACAGGCTGGAAGTGGGGGAGGTCCGGGCAATGTGTACTGATCTCCTGTTGGCCTGCTTCATTTGTCCTGCAGTTGTCAATCCAGAACAGTATGGAATAATTTCTGATGCTCCTATTAATGAGGTAGCACGATTTAATCTGATGCAGGTATGCTTTTGCTATTATTATTAATGTGACATTTAGTTTAAAATCAGTTGATTGGGCTGTGGGGTGGGAACAAATAATATGACGACAATATTTGTATATTCTTATGACATTTTCTCAACCAGTTCTAAGTATTTGCATCTTATTAAATAAAAGCAGTAATACTGGGATTTAAAACTATGGTGGTCACAAAACATTTTGTCTTTGTCTGTTTTTTGAGGTGGAGTCTTATTCTGTCACCCAGGCTGTAGTGCAGTGGTGCATTCTCAGCTCACTGCAACTTCTGCTTCCTGGGTTCAAGCAATTCTCCTGCCTCAGCCTCCTGAGTAGCTGGGATTACAGGCATGTACCACCACGTCTGGCTAATTTTTGTATTTTTGGTAGAGACGGGGTTTCACCATGTTGGTCAGGCTGGTCTCGAACTCCTGACCTTGTGATCTGCCCGCCTCGGCCTCCCAAAGTCCTGGGATTACAGGCATGAGCCACTGCACCTGGCTGTGTTTGTTTTTAAATGGAATCCTCGCACACTTGAATGTAGAGTTGATTAGATTTTTCTAGAACAAGTCCACCATCCCTTTTCTATAATTTCAGAACCCAAAATGAACAAAAACTGAATGTCTTCTATACCTTATTTGGTAGCAAAACCTGTGCTGAAGTAACATGAGACTATTCACAAATTTTTTTTTTTTTTTCATTTTTCTTTTTTGAGATGAAGTTTCACTCTTGTTGCCAAGGCTGGAGTGCAATGGTGCGATCTTGGCTCACTGCTACCTCCGCCTCCTGGGTTCAAGCGATTCTCCTGCCTCAGCTTCCTGAGTAGCTAAGATTACAGGGGGAACGCCACCATGCCCAGCTATATTTATAATTGTTATTCCATTTAGTGCTAGTGAATACTCATATTTTGTTGCAGAAATGTTGATTCATTTGATTACAAAATGCCATCTGTATATTGAACATGTTGTATATATACACCACATTACCTTTCTAAAATCTCTGAATTCTGAAATCTGAAACTCTTTTAAGAGTTTCAGAAAGAGGATTTTTGGATGTATATTAGCATTTTTTTGCAATCATCTGAATGACTGAAGTCATGTTATTATTTCTTCATGGACTCTTTTCATCACACCTTATTCCTCAGATATACTGTGAAGAACTGGTGTTTATTTAGAATAGACTATTTTTGGGTGATTTTTATTTTTTATTTTATTATTATTATTATTTGGAGACGGAGTCTCGCTCTGTTGCCCAGGCTGGAGTGCAGTGGCGTGATCTCGGCTCACTGCAACCTCTGCCTCCTGGCTTCAGGTGATTCTCCTGCCTCAGCCTCCCGAAAGGCTGGGATTATAGGTGCGTGCCACCATGCCCGGCAAATTTTTTGTATTTTTAGTAGAGACGGGGTTTTACCGTGTTAGCACCAGGATGGTCTCGATCTCCTGACCTCGTGATCTGCCTGCCTCAGCCTCCCAAAGTGCTGGGATTACAGGCATGAGCCACTACGCCCAGCCGTTTTATTATTTTTTTTAGACGGAGTTTTGCTCTGTTGCTCATGTTGTA
The DNA here is from genome assembly GCF_009764315.1 of Trachypithecus francoisi. Taxonomy (NCBI): domain Eukaryota; kingdom Metazoa; phylum Chordata; class Mammalia; order Primates; family Cercopithecidae; genus Trachypithecus; species Trachypithecus francoisi. The sequence goes on from NW_022681444.1 coordinate 2,822,385, forward strand.
GTGCAGTGGCACAATCTCGTCTCACTGCAACCTCCGCCTCCGGGATTCAAGTGATTCTCCTGCCTCAGCCTCCCTAGTGCCTGGGATTACAGACATGTGCCACCATACCTGGCTAATTTTGTATTTTCAGTAGAGACGGGGTTTCACCATGTTGGTCAGGCTGGTCTTGAACTCCTGACCTCAGATGATCTACCTGCCTTGGCCTCCAGAAGTGCTGGGATTACAGGTGTGAGCCACCACACCCGGCCTTGGGTGATTTTTAAAAAATGATTAGCTCAGACTTGGTGCAGTGGCTCTCACCTGTAATCTCAGCACTTTGGGAGGCCAAGGTGGGCAGATCATTTGAGGTCAGGATTTTGAGACCAGCCTGGGCAACACAGTGAGACCCCCCACCACCCCATATCTATTAAAAAAAAAAAAAAAAATTAGCCCGCTGTGGTGGCTCATGCCTGTAATCCCAGCACTTTGGGAGGCCCAGGCGGGCGGATCACCTGAAGTCCGGAGTTCGAGACCAACCTGACCAACATGGAGAAACCCCGTCTCCACTAAAAATACAAACTTAGCTGGTGTGGTGTCGCATGCCTGTAATTGCAGTTACTTGGGAGGCTGAGGCAGGAGAATTGCTTGAACCTGGGAGACGGAGGTTGCGGTGAGGCGAGATTGCGCCATTGCACTCCAGCCTGGGCAACAAGAGTGAAACTCCATCTCAAAAAATAAATTAATTAATTAAAAAAATAAAAAATCAGAAAAAAGGGATTAGCTCTTTTTTATGATCAGTTATATCACCTTGGGGTGTTTAACAATTCACTATATAGAAATGCCTGAAATAAAGTTAACTTTTTTTTAACTTTCATAAATTAAAAAAAATTATAATATGGAGCTCTTCACAAATTTATGTGTCATCCTTGCACAGGTGCCATGGTAATCTCTGTGGAGTTCCAATTTTAATATGTGCTTCTGAAGTAAGCACAAAATTTTTGACTCCTCATCCATGAAACAGTAGGGGTTTTTTTTGTTTTTTTTTGGGGCAGAGTCTCACTCTGTCACCCAGGCTGGAGTGCAGTGGTGCCATCTTAGCTCACTGTAGCCTTTGAACGCCTGGGCTCAAGTGACCCTCCGGCCTCACCCTCCTGAGTAGCTGGGACTGCACGTGTGTACCAGCACACCTGGCTCATTTAAAAAATGTTTTTATAGAGACAGGGTCTTGCTTTCTTGTCCAGGCTGATCTTGAACTCCTGGCCTCAGGTAATCCTCCTACCTTGGCCTCTCAAAGTGCTGGGATTATAGGCGTAAGCCACTGTGCCTGGCCCATGAAACACTTAAATTTATTCTTATGGTAGATAATGTATTTGTAGTTGTTTTTTTTTTTTTGTCATTCCAGTAGAGATTGAATCACATATTTTCAGAATCAGTAAAAAGGGGGGCTTGTCCCAGATATTAAGAAGAGGATGCTGTAATAACTTTCATTAGCCTTTAAAAAGAGTACAGTAACAACTTTTGCCAGTAGGGTACTTGTTCTATGAATTAGTATTTACTTATCAAACCAGCTTATGTTAGATAGGAATCATTCGCTTTTACATCTAGGAAAAAAATTCTACCTTGAGTGCTTTGTGAACTCTATAGGGTAATGTTCTTAATATTAACTTAAGGTAATTTAATGAATGAGTCAGCTTTTACAAATTAATTTTTTTTTTCTTTTTTTTTTTGAGACGGAGTCTCGCTCTGTCACCCAGCCTGGAGTGCAGTGGCCGGATCTCAGCTCACTGCAAGCTCCGCCTCTTGGGTTTACGCCATTCTCCTGCCTCAGCCTCCCGAGCGGCTGGGACTACAGGCGCCCGCTACCTCGCCCGGCTAGTTTTTTGTATTTTTTAGTAGAGACGGGGTTTCAGCGGCTTAGCCAGGATGGTCTTGATCTCCTGACCTCGTGATCCACCCATCTCAGCCTCCCAAAGTGCTGGGAGTACAGGCTTGAGCCACCGCGCCCGGCCTTACAAATTAATTTAAAAAGCTCTAAACACATGAAAAGTACAATGTCAGAAACAAATGTATTGTGTTTTTTTCCCCCTAATGTTGATATCTTATGTGTTAAAGAGAAATTAAAGCAAAAATTTATACTTTCTCTAACTCTTAATCTAAAAATAGCAAAAGCCAACATAAGGTACACATCTTTTGGGGGATACTATTTCATATGCCTGGTCAGGTAGTATGAATAGTGTTATGAAACAGATATTGAGAATTGAATAGATGTGCTTGCTTTCACAGAGAGGTATTTATGAGTATCTGTCTGTAGCTTATGTCTCCCTACCGCTGCTTTGGGTTGCAGGTAGGCCGCCTTTTGCAGCAGTTAGCAATGACTGGCTCTGAAGAAGGAGATCCCCGAACAAAGAGCAGCCTTGGAAAATTTGACAAAGTAAGAATAAATATGATTTATAGAAAATGCTGAAGTATTAGTGAGCCTAACTGTTCTCTTTATTAAATCTTGTCCATAGGTGATGTCTGAATTAAATGTTCTTTTAATTAGCTACAGTATTGGATCAGCAGCATTTAAAGATGATTAACTCCCACAGACGTATTGAGGAGATGCCATCATAAAGAGAATCAAAGAGCTATTAAGATTATTTTATTTTAAAAAGTTTTTTTTTTTTTTTGAGATGGAGTCTTGCTCTGTTGCCCAGGCTGGAGTGTGGTGGCGTGATCTTGGCTCACTGCACCCTCTGCCTCCAGGTTCAAGCAACTCTCTGCCTCACCCTCCCCAGTAGCTGGGACTATAGGCACATGCCACCATGCCTGGCTCATTTTTGTATTTTTAGTAGAGACTGGGTTTCACCGTCTTGGCCAGGCTGGTGTTGAACTCCTGGCCTTGTGATCTACCCAACTCGGCCTCCCAAAGTGCTGGGATTACAGGCGTGAGCTACCACACCTGGCCAACTTTTAAATTTTTGAGTCGGTGTCTCACTCTGTTGCCCAGGCTGGAGTGCAGTGGTGTGATCATGGCTCAAACTCCTGGGCTCAAGCAGTCCTTCCACCTCAGCCTCCCAAGTACCTGGGCTATAGGGGCATACTACCATGCCCGGCTGTTTTTATTGTTACAGAGATGAGGTGTTGCTATGTTGCCTAGACTGATCTTGACTCCTGGCCTCAAGCGATCCTCCTGCCTCAGCATTCCAGCTTGCTCGGATTATAGATGTCAGCCACCATGCCTGGTCGATAATTGTTTAATTTTTTTTTTTTTTGAGACGGAGTCTCGCACTGCCGCCCAGGCTGGAGTGCAATGGCCGGATCTCAGCTCACTGCAAGCCCCGCCTCCTGGGTTTACGCCATTCTCCTGCCTCAGCCTCCCGAGTAGCTGGGACTACAGGCGCCCGCCACGTCGCCCGGCTAGTTTTTTTGTATTTTTTTTAGTAGAGACGGGGTTTCACCGTGTTAGCCAGGATGGTCTCGATCTCCTGACCTCGTGATCCGCCCATCTCGGCCTCCCAAAGTGCTGGGATTACAGGCTTGAGCCACCGTGCCCGGCCAATAATTGTTTAATTTTAAGTGTAGTTTATAAGTTAACATCCATGACATTGTTCAATTAATTTAGTTAAATAAAGTTTTAATCAGTCTTACTTTGATTAAGCTATACATTCAACCTATGAAAATTCAAGGATATTTGAGTAAAATTTCCCTTCCCCCTCTCATCTCTAGTCTTCATTCCCCACCCCCAACAAAAGATTTTTTTTGAGACTGAGTTTCCCTCTTGTCACAGAGGTTTGCTGTTGTCACCCAGGCTGGAGTGCAATGGCGAGATCTCGGCTCACTGTTAACTCCGCCTCCCAGGTTCAAGCAATTCTCCTGCCTCAGCCTCCTAGTACCTGGAATTATAGGTGTGAGCCACCATGCCTGGCCCCCGAAAGATTCTTGATGTTATCAGGTTGTGTATCCTTCTAGAGGTCAATATGTTTACAAGCAAATTCCTACATACACTATATACTTCCAACCACTTCTTCCCCTTTCAGAAATAGTAGCACAATGTATATACTGTTCTGTGTTGTGTTATGTTTGCCTCCAACATCTTATTGTTATTTTCTTGTTTTTTGAGACAGGGTCTCACTTTGTCACCCAGTGATGCCATCTCAGCTCACTGCAGTGTTGACCTCCTTGGCGCAAGCAATCCTCCCCCCTCAGCTTCCCAAGTAGCTGGGACTACAGGTGCAAGCCACCACGCCTGATAATTTTGGTATTTTTTGTAGAGACAGGTTTTGCCCTGTTGCCCAAGTGGTTTCGAACTTCTGAGCTCAAGCAACCCACCCACCTTGGCTGACCAAAGTGCTGGGATTGCAGGCATACACCACTACACCCAGCCCCAAGATTTTAGACTATATCATTACAAAAAGAGTTTAATGTTTTAGGTTGGGTGCAGTGGCTCATGCTCGTAATCCTAGTGCTGGGCGCACTTTGGGAAGCTGAGGTGGGTGGATCGCTTGAGCTCACAAGTTTGAGACCAGTCTGGGCAACATGGTGAAACCCCATCTGTACAAAAAAATACAAAAGTTAGGCAAGGCGGGGTGGCTCACACTTGTATTTCTAGCACTTTGGGAGGCTGAGGCGGGTGGATCACCTGAGGTCAGGAGTTCCAGACCAGCCCATGCAACATGGCAAAACCCCATCTCTACTAAAAATACAAAAGTTAGCCGGGCATGGTCATGGCGCCTGTAATCCCAGCTACTCTGGAAGCTGAGGCAGGAAAATTACAGTGGGGGAGGAGGTGCGCAGAGGTTGCAGTGAGCCAAGATGGTGCTATTTCACTCCAGCCTGGGCAAAAGAGTGAAACTTCGTCTCCAAAAAAAAAAAATTATTTAACATCTTAAAAAAATACGATTTTTAAGATGTTAAAATTTTTTCATGCTTGTCCACCTTAATCAGAAATTTCTTTCCAGTATTTTAAAGGGAATGTTTCACTGTTGTTTCCCTGTTTTAACAGAGCTGTGTTGCCGCGTTCCTTGATGTTGTGATTGGGGGCCGTGCAGTGGAGACCCCTCCATTGTCTTCCGTTAATCTTCTGGAAGGATTGAGCAGAACTGTGGTTTATATAACCTATAGTCAGCTTATTACTCTGGTAATGGCTTCATTGTTTAATAGAATTTTCTCAAAGGTCTTTTAGCTAAGCGTGAGCAGAGACATACATGAGTACATTGTGTGGGAAATACATATTGTATTTGAAAAAGTGATTTCACTAGCTAATGTTCTTTGCTTTTGCCAGGTGAATTTTATGAAGAGTGTGATGTCTGGAGATCAACTGAGAGAAGATAGAATGGCTCTTGACAATTTATTGGCAAACCTACCCCCGGCCAAGCCAGGAAAAAGCAGCAGTTTAGAAATGACTCCCTACAATACGCCTCAGCTGTCTCCGGCAACCACTCCAGCAAATAAAAAGAATCGATTACCTATAGGTAAACAGACTTTCTCATATCGGAGCTTTCTCTTAAGTTTAATATTTCGTTAGCCTTTGTTACTGCTCAGTGTTTTGGAATATGTGTTTAAGTACTTGGGAAGGTCTTTCTCTTCATGTTTACTGATGGTATTTCAGTTTTTAGAAATCGTATCAGATTAGTTAAGGTTTATCAGTAGGCTTTAGCTTTGTCTACCTACTTTTCTATCCACAGTATACTTTGTTCAAATTTTATTGTCTTTTCTTGAAAAAATTTTGGAAATGTTATAAGTAGTCATTTTTAAAACTATGTAGCCCTCAGTAGTTTTAAGAGGGTGGCACGTGCCTTATGGTCCCAGCTACTTGGGAGGCTGAGATGGGGAGATTGCTTGAGCCTGGGAGGTCAAGGCTGCAGTGAACCATGATCGTGCCACTGCACTTCAGCCTCGGTGACAGAGTGAGACCCTATCTCAAAAAAAAAAAAAAAAAAGGTAGCCCCCTTATTTCTACGAAGTTCTAAATAATGTAATAATATTATTTTAGAAGTTCCCGTCAATAAAGTGGAAAATAATAGTATTTTTCTATTATTATTTTCATTAATAATCACTGTTTTATCAACTGAGCTAAGATATCTTAATGTTATAAAATAAAGCAAAAGTTTCATTTTATTTTTTCAAGTTTGTTTATTTAAGAATTCTATTTAATTAAGACTTATTGCTTGGTTAATATTTGTTATCTATCTGTCTACAAAAAAATTAATTGAGCATATACCATGTTCCATACTCTGGGTAGGCACTTTACAAATGTTGTTTCATTTAATCCCCACAAAAGTCCTGTGAGAGTGGATGTGTCTTGCACATGAGGCACTGTGATAGACACTGGATACAAAGACCATTAGGACCTGCCCTAACTGTCAAGTAGGCTATTGATAGTTTAGTTAGGGAGAACAAGAAGAGACTAGTACCCTTCAGCGTACTACGCATTCTGAGGAGATAAGTATGAGGGTTATGGGGACACCTAACTTAGCCAAAATGGTGATGGTATCAGGAGAAGATCTTGGAGCAGGTGAAGCCTGTTTGCGCTTTGTGATAAATGGAAGTTAGGCAAAGTAAACAAGATGGGGAAAAAGTGTTTAAGCCAAGGGAACAGGATTATTTTAGTGCCTGCCTAATTATAATGAGGAACTCAGCAACACTTAGTGAACATACCCAATATGTCAGTTTTGAAAATAAAAAATAGAAAAAGGGATTTTGCACTTAATGGTTTTTTTTGAAATGGAGTCTCATTCTTGTTGCCCAGGCTGGAGTGCAGTGCCACAATCTCGGCTCACTGCAACCTCTACCTCCCGGGTTCAAGCGTTTCTTCTGCCTCAGCCTCCCTAGTAGCTGGGATTATAGATGCCCACCACCATACCCGGCTAATTTTTATATTTTTAGTAGAGACGGGGTTTTGCCATGTTGGCCAGGCTCGTCTCGAACTCCTTACCTCAGGTGATCCACCCGCCTTGGCCTCCCAAAGTGCTGGGATTACAGGTGTGAGCCACCATGCCCCGGCATTGAATGGTTTTTTTATGGGCTATTTGCACTCTGTTCACATGATGAAGTAAATGATTTTTAGTAAATCAGAGATTTTTTTTCCATTGTTCACTGCTATACATTAGTTTTTTCATTTCCCATTGTCTAAAAGTGTCATTAAATATGAGTATGATGGAAAGTGAATTTCTTTTTTTTTTTTTTTTTGAGACGGAGTCTCGCTCTGTCACCCAGGCTGGAGTGCAGTGGCCAGATCTCAGCTCACTGCAAGCTCCGCCTCCCGGGCTCACGCCATTCTCCTGCCTCAGCCTCCCGAGTAGCTGGGACTACAGGCGCCTGTCACCTCGCCCGGCTAGTTTTTTGTAGTTTTTAGTAGAGACAGGGTTTCACTGTGTTAGCCAGGATGGTCTTGATCTCCTGACCTCGTGATCCGCCCGTCTCGGCCTCCCAAAGTGCTGGGATTACAGGCTTGAGCCACCGCGCCCGGCCGGAAAGTGAATTTCAAATGTATACCCAGTATTATTTTCTGTAGTCTTGTTACCTGGCTCTTGCATTTATTTCGTATCTTAAAAAATTTGTCCATTGTTCAGAGGGTTGATTTTCTTTCTATTTAATGCTTTCGCAACCCAGGACAACAGTTAGCAGCCATCACTGCCTGGGTTTCCTCAGCTACCAATATTACCGCTCATATTACACTAGTAACCCCGTTTGGTGGGTAATAGGCTGTTCTTCCTCTTCTTTTATAATTTTATTTAAAAAATAGTTTATAAAAGTATGCTCCATGTGCATGTTGCTTTTACTTTATGTAAATTGCTACATAAATTTTGATTGCTTGCATTTTTATAAATTATAGTTGCAGAGTTTGTTACGATTCGTAGATCTGTTTATGAACTTGAATTTCAATTTGCAATTCAATAGAAGATAGGGTAAGCAAATAAAGGTGTGAGTAGGCCTGTTTTAGACCTGGAAATTGATGTGTGCTCTGTGATTAATGAACATTAATCAGCATTGTAAAGAAAGATGATTGTTTGTATTTCTGCTTCTGTCTTCAAGTAGGTCAGCTTTCATACAATGTGAAGGTGACTTTCGCTGCTACTATAGTTGTTTTTGCTTTATGTCTTTATTTTTCATTATTTTGTACTAAAACATAATTTCTATTTAGTATTCTGGTTGTACTGAATTTTATTGCCCTCTGAAAGAAAATAGAAACTTTTTTTTTCCTTGATTTTTTTTTTTTTTTTTTTTTGAGATGGAGTCTAGCTCTTGTTGCCCAGGCTGGAGTGCAATAGCACAGTCTCGGCTCACCACAACCTCTGCCTCCCAGGTTCAAGCCGTTCTCCTGCCTCAGCCTCCTGAGTAGATGGGATCACAGGCGTGTGACACCTCGCCCAGCCAATTTTGTATTTTTAGTAGAGGTGGGGTTTCTCCATGTTGGTCAGGCTGGACTTGAACTCCCGGCCTCAGGTGATTTACCTGCCTCAGCCTCCCAAAATATTGAGATTACAGGCATGAGCCACTGCGCCCAGCCTTTTTTTTTTTTTTGAAACGGAATTTCACTCTTATTGTGCAGGCCAGAGTGCAACGGTGTGATCTAGGCTCACTGCAACCTCCACCTCCCGGGTTCAAGTGATTCTCCTGCCTCAGCCTCCCAAGTAGTTGGGATTACTTACAGGTGCCCACCACCATGCTCAGCTAACTTTTTGTATTTTTAGTAGAGACAGGGTTTCACCATGTTGGCCAGGCTGGTCTCGAACTCCTGACCTCAGGTGATCCGCCTGCCCCAGCCTCCCAGAGTGCTAGGATTACAGGCGTGAGCCACTACACCCAGCAGTTATTTTAGAAAAATGTATTTTTTGTTTGCTTATACGCAGGGGAAAGAAACAAAAATAATTGAAGCCTTTATTAATTTATACTGTTTCCAAAGCAGAAAGGACCTTTTATGCAAACATAAAGAAATTTTCTCTCTTGTATCTTTGAAAAGACATTAATACATTTCGGGGGGGAAAAGTACATTTAAAAACTGATTCTGGGCTGGACACGGTGGCTCATGCCTATAATCCCAGCACTTGGGGAAGGCGAGGTGGTGGATCACCTGAGATCAGGAGTTTGAGACCAGCCTGACCAACATGGCAAAACCCCATCTCTACTAAAAGTACAAAATTCACTGAGTGTGGTGGTGGCTGCCTGTAATCCCAGCTACTCAGGAGGCTGAGGCAGGAGAATTGCTTGAACCCAGCAGGTGGTGATTGTAGTGAGCCGAGATTGCGCCACTGCACTCTAGCTTGGGCAGCAAGAGTGAAACTCTGTCTCAAAAAAACAAACACTGATTCTGGTTTTGTTAACAGTTGCCTAACTAAAGTATCTTATTTATGTGGCTATTAGGTTTTCATATGAAATTTTCTTTTTTCTTTTCTTTTTCTTTTTTTTTGAGATGGAGTCTCGCTCTGACACCCAGGCCGGAGTGCAGTGGTACAGACTTGGCTCACTGCAGTGTCCGCCTGCCTCGTTCAACTGATTCTCCTGTCTCAGCCCCCTGAGTAGCTGGGATTACAGGTGCACGTCACCATGCCTGGCTAATTTTTTGTATTTTAGTAGAGACAGAGTTTTACCATGTTGCCCTGGCCGATCTCGAACTCCTGAACTCAGGCAATCCACCCGCCTCAGCCTCCCAAAGTGCTAGGATTACAGGTGTAATCCCTCATATGAAATTTTCTGATGCTTGTAAGTTCAGTTACCAGTATGGGAGACCTGTAGCAGTTACATCGTTTTATAGGAAAATTAGTTAAGGCATCTTAAAAAGATAAGAAATAAGGTAATGCTTTTTTGTCACTCCAAGTCTTAAATTGATTGGGACATGTTTGCTGTTCTGCAGATGTGATCATATATGTGGCACTTACTGTAACGTGGACTTGGATCACTGTTCTTGATTATCAGTTTTGAAGGAGAATCTTTATTAGTCAGTAGAGTAACTGGGAGGATTTAGTTTTTTGTTTTGTTTTGTTTTTTCTTATTTATATTTTTACCACTCTTGTGCATGTGCAAATGTTCTGCACTAATAGAAAATATATTTTCGTTTTTAGCATACCATTTTCTTCATTTGTCTATTTCTCTAAATTATTTTATTTGAAATTTTTTATTAGCAACTCGGAGCAGAAGCCGCACCAATATGCTAATGGACCTACATATGGACCATGAAGGATCATCTCAAGAAACCATCCAGGAGGTGCAACCAGAAGAGGTGTTGGTCATTTCCTTAGGGACAGGTCCCCAGCTTACTCCAGGGATGATGTCAGAAAATGAGGTATGAAGGTACTTGGTCAGTTGCTTCTGTAAATCAGTATTCATGTCTTAGTCCATACAGGCTGCTGTAGCAAAACACCAGAGGTTGGGTGGCTTATAAACAACAGAAATTTATTTCTCATATTTGTAGAGGCCAGGAAGTCTTATAGTCAAGGCAGATTCAGTGTCTCATGAGGATCTGTTTACTGGTTCATAGATAATGTATTCTTGCTGTGTCTTTGGGCTTATTTTATTTTTTGAGATGGAGTGTTGCTCTTGTTGCCCAGGCTAGAGTGCAATAGCACGATCTCGGCTCACTGCAACCTCCGCATCCCAGGTTCAAGCGATTCTCCTGCCTCAGCCTCCTGAGTAGCTGGGGTTACAGGCATGTGCCACCATGCCCAACTAATTTTATATTTTTAGTAGAAGTGGGGTTTCTACATGTTGGTCAGGCTGGTCTCAAACTCCCGAACTGAGGTGATCCACCTGCCTTTGCCTCCCAAAGTGCTGAGATTGCAGGTGTGAGCCACCGCACCTGGCTGGTTGGGCCTATTTTATAAGGGCACTTATTCCATTTGTGAGGGCCTTGCCTTCACGACCTAATCACCTGTCTAAAGGCCCCATATCCAAATATCATCACCTTGGGGGTTAGAATTTCAACATACAGATTTTGGGGGAGCACAGACATTTAGATCTGAGAAGTGAATTTTTTTTTTCTTTTTTTTTTTTTTGAGACAGAGTCTCTCTGTGTCACCCAGGCTGGAGTGCAGTGGCGTAATCTCGGCTCATTGCAAGCTCCACCTCCCGGGTTCACACCATTCTTCTGCCTCAGCCTCCCAAGTAGCTAGGATTACAGGCGCCCACCACCATGCTCAGCTAATTTTTTGTATTTTTAGTAGAGATGCAGTTTCACCGTGTTAGCCAGGATGATCTCGATCTCCTGACCTCATGATCCACCAGCCTCAGCCTCACAAAGTGCTGGGATTACAGGCGTGAGCCACCATGCCCGGCCATTTTTTTCTTTGTTTTTGAGATAGAGTCTCACTCTGTTGCCCAGGCTGGAGTGCAGTGGTGCGATCTCAGCTCACCATAACCTCTGCCTCCTGGGTTCAAGCAATTCTCCTGCGTCAGCCTCACAAGTTGCTGGGCTTACAGGTGTGCGCCACCACGCCCAGCTAACTTTGTATTTTTAGTAGAGATGGGGTTTTGCCATGTTGGCCAGACTGGTCTCGAACTTCTGACCTCAGGTGATCCACCCACCTTGGCCTCCCAAAGTACTTGGATTACAGGTGTGAATCACCGCACCCAGCCAATGAATTTAATGTTTAAGTCTTTGTTATCTTCAGTGGTCCCACCATGACACACCATCACATGCTAAGCTCCCTGTGAACAGTTGTGAGGCCCTTCACGTTAATACATCTGTAGCACTGAAGTTGGTGAATAGGTCCAAGCAAAAGGAATTTTCCAGGCAGTAGCAGAGGAGAGATGAAGCCAGGAGATTGTGGTATGGAAATTAAAGAGACTTTTCCAGTGACTTGTAGGAAATGTTTTGTATTTGTTTTCTTTCTAGTAGTATACTAGTAGTATTCCTGCATTATAGAGCCAAAAATATATTGAAATGTATCTTGAGATACATGTTGTATTCTTTGGCTGGTCAGGAAAAAATGGAAGAGATAATGGAAAGCTAAGAAAATAAATTTTTTTAGGAAATGGAGTTCGAGGTTTGGGAATCATTTTTAATATATTTGTAACAAAAAACTTGGCTTAAAGGTGAATGAAAAGAAGGCCAGGTGCAGTGGCTCATGCACTTTGGGAGGCCCAAAGCACTTTGGGAGGCCGAGGTGGTTGGATCCCCCGAGGTCAGGAGTTCGAGACCAGCCTGACCAACATAGTAAAACCCCATCTTTACTAATAATAAAAATTAGCTGGGTGTGGTGGTGCATGCCTGTAATCGCAGTTATTTGGGAGGCTGAGACAGGAGAATCGCTTGAACCCGGGAGGTGGAGGTTGCAGTGAGCCGAGATCGCCCCATTGCACGCCAGCCTGGGCAACAAGAGTGAAACTCTGTCTCAAAAAAAAAAAAAAAAAACCAGAAAAAAACAAAAAGAAAAGAAGAAATCTTGACTCCCTAAAGTAGCAGCTTTTTTTTTTTTTTTTTTTTTTTTTTTTTTTTTTTTTTTTTTGAGACGGAGTCTCATTCTGTCATCCAGGCTGGAGTGCAGTGGCACGATCTTGGCTCACTGCAAGCTCTGCCTCCCAGGTTCACGCCATTCTCCTGCCTCAGCCTCCCGAGTAGCTGGGACTACAGGTGCCTGCCATCACGCCTGGCTAATTTTTTGTATTGTTAGTAGAGACGGGGTTTCACTGTATTAGCCAGGATAGTCTTGATCTCCTGACCTTATGATCTGCCCGTCTCGGCCTCCCAAAGTTCTGGGATTACAGGCATGAGCCACCGCGCCCTGCCAGTAGCAGCTTCTTATATTCAACAGTGATTGCTTGTTATTTAAGAAAATGGTCTAGGAAGAAGGGGCCAGTTTTAGTGATTGATAAAGTGATGGTGGTTGGTAAAGTGTGTTTGGGACTATGACATCCTCCGTAGGGAAGACCAACAATCTCCAAAACTCCATCCCTCCATACACACACATAAGCTGTCAAAAACTGTCAGAATCAACTTATTTGGAACTCTGGAATCTAATAAAAAAACTTTTAACAACAAAGGAATGCTTAGTGAAAAAAAAAACTGCTGAATTTTGTTAAGAGAGCTCTGTGATCCTACCCTGTTACCATCTTCAACCCCCAGCCCAGTGGCTGCTTTGAAGACAGCTTACTGTGCAGTGTGCTGGTACTTGAGGGAGGAATGTGGACCTTATTCTGAACGCAGGGTTGTGTATTTTGATCTGTCTGGTAGATCCTGAAAGATCATCTCAAGGGCTTGGTTTTGTTTTGCCTGCCTCTGATCTTTCCCAGGGCTGAGGCAGCTACACAGGTGGCATTTGTCAAAAGTATTGAAAAGCAGATATATTAGTTGCTTCTGCTTGCATTAACGGATAGCAATCAGGGCAAGCCGCATACAGATCCAAATGCTTATGAAGAAAGAGGCTTGGGAAGGAGACACTAGGGGGCACGAAGGCTTTGAAAAGCTCCCACACGTTCTGGGGAATCTAGAAGGTTGTACACATGCTCAGGGCTGGTCATGTGCTCAGGAGAGACCTTAGAAGAGCCAGGCTCTCACTGCTGGCTAACCTTCAGGCTGAACCCAAGCAGGAAGTGAAGGCTAAGGTACAGTTGCAAACTGCTTGGCTAAGTGTTGAAGTACCCCAACACAGAGCCAAATTTCAGAGACTTGGAAATGTTTTGTTTTGTTTTATTCCAGGTGTTAAATCTGCCACATCACATGCTCACCACTAAGCTAACAGAACAGACACTTCAGAGGCCACATGTGACAGAAAATTTAGAGAGGTCATTAAATAAACAGTAACTACAACAAGCAGCAACAACCAAGGGGTGTAATCTGATTTCCAGAACTGCCACTTTATAACATTTATTTATTTTTTTATTTTAATTTTTTAATTATACTTTAAGTTCTGGGATACATGTGCAGAACGTGCAGGTTTGTTACATAGGTATACATGTGCCGTGGTGGTTTGCTACACCCATCAACCTGTCATCTACATTAGGCATTTCTCCTAGTGATGTGCCTCCCCAACCCTCCACCCCCGCGACAGGCTCCAGTGTGTGATGTTCCCCTCCCTGTGTCCATGTGTTCTCATTGTTCAACTCCCACTTATGAGGGAGAACGTGCAGTGTTTGGTTTTCTGTTCCTGCATTAATTTGCTGAGAATGATGGTTTCTAGCTTCATCAGGGTCCCTGCAAAGGACATGAACTAATCCTTTTTTATGGCTGCATAGTATTCCATGGTGTATATGTGCGACATTTTCATTATCCAGTCTGTCATTGATGGGCATTTGGGTTGGTTCCAAGTCTTTGCTATTGTGAATAGTGCTGCAGTAAACGTATGTGTGCATGTGTCTTTATAGGAGAATGATTTATAATTCTTTGGGTATATATCCAGTAATGGGATTGCTGGATCAAATCTGGTTCTAGTTCCTTGAGGAATTGCCGCACTGTCTTCCACAATAGTTGAACTAATTTACACTCCCACCAACAGTGTAAAAGTGTTCTCCACATTCTCTCCAGCATCTGTTGTTTCCTGACTTTTTAATGCTCACTTTATAATATTTAAAACGTCTGCTTTTCAGCAAAACTTATGAAGCATATAAAGAAACAAAAAATATGGCCCTTTCACCGGAAAAAAGTTAATAGAAAATGTCCTTGATAGGCTGGGCGCAGTGGCTCATGGCCGTAATCCCAGCACTTCAGGAGGCGAAATTGGGCGGATCACGTGGTCAGGAGTTCGAGACCAGCCTGACCAACATGGTGAAACCCCGTCTCGACTAAAAATACAAAAATTAGACAGGCGTGGTGGCGTGCACCTGTAATATAAGCTACTCAGGAGGCTAGGGCAGGAGAATCACTTGAACCTGGGAGGCAGAGGTTGCAGTGAGCCAAGATTGCACCACTGCACTCTGCACTCTAGCTTGGGCAATAGAGCGAGACTCCATCTGAAAAAAAAAAAAAAAAGAAAAAGAAAATGTCCTTGATGGCTGGGTAGTGGCTCACTCCTGTAATCCCAGCACTTTGGGAGGCTGAGGTGAGCGGATCACCTGAAGTTGGGAGTTTGAGACCAGTCTGACCATCATGGAGAAACCCTATGTCTACTAAAAATACAGAATTAGCTGGGCCTGGTGGCACATGCCTGTAATCCCAGTTATTCGGGAGGCTGAGGCAGGAGAATCACTTGTACCTGGGTTGCTGAGGTTGTAGTGAGTTGAGATTGCACCATTCTACTCCAGCCTGGGCAACCAGAGTGAAACTCGTCCTGGAAGGAAGGAAGAAAGGGAGGGAGGGAGAGAGGAAGGAAGGAAAATGGCCTTGATGAAGCACAGACATTGGGCTTACTCAAGACTTTAAATCAGTTTTTTAAAAATATACTCAGAAAGAGCTGTGGAAACCACGGACAAAGAACTAAAGAAAACCAAGAGAACAAGGTCTCACCAAAATAGAAGATATCAATAAAGAGGTAGAAATTACAGAAGGAACCATATAGAAATTCTGGAGTTGAAAATTATAATAACTGTAATGAAAAATACACTAGAGGGGTTCAACAGCAAATTTGTACAGGCAGATATATCAGTGAACTTGAAGATGGATCACTTGAGATTATCTAGTCTGAGGAGCAGAAAGATTACAAAAGATGAAGACGTTATATGTTGATAAATGGTCATTAAGAAGATACACCCAGCACTTTGGGAGGCCACTCTCACTGCAACCTCCACCTCATCTGTTCAAGTGATTCTCCTGCCTCAGGTTCCCTAGTAGCCGGGACCACAGGTATGCACCACCATGCCCAGCTAATTTTTGTATTTTTAGTAGAGACAGGCTTTCACTATATATGTTGGCCGAGTTGGTCTCAAACTCCTGACCTCAGGTGATCTGCCCACCTCAGCCTCCCAAAGTGCTGGGATTAGAGGTGTGAGCCACTGTGCCCAGCTAAAGTTTTTTTAGCACTCAGATTCTGTGGTTTTAGTTTAGCCTAGAGTTTGCAGATGCTCTGATTTAGAAGCATGAAATTCGATTTTTGTATTTTATACTCCAGTGTGACTGACTTTGTACAGTGGCTTTCTGCATGGCATCTCAAAATTGCTTGCCTTTGGATATGATTTGGAAAAATATCTTCATTATCCCTTTTCTGTTAGTTCACATGAATCTTCAGGCCTTGAGATGATTTTTCTCCTGACGTTTTAGTTTCACATTACTCACTATGGTGAATAGTCTAAAGTTCTTTTTTTTTTTTTTTGAGACGGAGTCTCGCTCTGTTGCCCGGGCTGGAGTGCAGTGGCCGGATCTCAGCTCACTGCAAGCTCCGCCTCCCGGGTTCATGCCATTCTCTTGCCTCAGCCTCCCGAGTAGCTGGGACTACAGGCGCCTGCCACCTCGCCCGGCTAGTTTTTTGTATTTTTTAGTAGAGACGGGGTTTCACCATGTTAGCCAGGATGGTCTCGATCTCCTGACCTCGTGCTCCGCCCATCTCGGCCTCCCAAAGTGCTGGGATTACAGGCTTGAGCCACCGCACCCGGCCTAGTCTTAAGTTCTTAATCTTAAAAATAAAAAATTTAAAATATTTGTGTTGGCCAGTTACGGTGGCTCATGCCTGTAATCCCAGTGCTTTGGGAGGCTGAGGTGAAAGGATTGCTTGAAACCAGGAGTTCGAGACCAGCCTGGGCAACATAGTAAGACCTTGTCTCTACAAAAATAAAAAAATTACCAGGGATGTTGACTCACACCTGTAATCCCAGTGCTTTGGGAGGCTGAGGCAGAAGGATCCTTGACTCCAGGACTTCAACACCAGCCTGGGCAACATGGCGAGACCCTGTCTTAATAATAAATAGGCCAGGCGCAGTGGCTCATGCCTGTAATCCCAGAACTTTGGGAGGTCGAAGTGGGTGGATATTTGAGGTCAGGAGTTTGAGACCAGCCTGGCCAATATGGTGAAACCCCATCTTTACTAAAAATAAAAAAATTAGCCGGGTGTGGTGGCACACACCTGTAATCCTAGCTACTTGGGAGGCTGAGATAGGAGAATCGCTTGAACCTGGGAGGCGAAAGTGGCAGTGAGTCAAGACCATGCCATTGCACTCTAGTCTGGGTGACAGAGTGAGACTGTGTCTCAAAAATATAATAATAATAATAATAATAATAATGAGAAGAAGAAGAAGTAAAAATAAAAAAAATTAGCTGGGTTTGGTGGGGTGTACCTGCAGTCCCAGCTACTCAGGAGGCCAAAGCAGGAGGATTGCCTGTGCCTAGGAGTTCAAGACTGTGGTGAGCCATGATTGCATCACTGCACTCCAGCCTGGGTGACAGAATGAGCTCCACCTTTAAAAAAATTTTTAATGGGCCGGGCGCGGTGGCTCAAGCCTGTAATCCCAGCACTTTGGGAGGCCAAGACGGGCGGATCACGAGGTCAGGAGATCGAGACCATCCTGGCTAACATGGTGAAACCCCGTCTCTACTAAAAAATACAAAAAAAAACTAGCCGGCGAGGTGGCGGGCGCCTGTAGTCCCAGCTACTCGGGAGGCTGAGGCAGGAGAATGGCATAAACCCGGGAGGCAGAGCTTGCAGTGAGCTGAGATCCGGCCACTGCACTCCAGCCTGGGCGACAGAGCGAGACTCTGTCTCAAAAAAAAAAAAAAAAAAAAAAAATTTTAATGAATAAAATTTTATGTGTATTTAATTTTTTTTTGAGATGGAGTCTCCCTCTGTCGCCCAGGCTGGAGCGCAGTGGCACGATCTTGGCTCACTGCAACCTCCACCTCCCAGGTTCAAGTGATTCTCCAGCCGCCTGTGTAGCTGGGATTACAGGCATGCGCCACCATGCCCAGCGTATGTCTATTTAATTTCAAGCAAATCGGGAAAAAAAAATTTTTTTTTATTTTTTATATGGAGTCTTGCTCTGTCACCCAGGCTGGAGTGCAGTGGCACAATCTCGGCTCATTGCAACCTCCACCTCCCGGGTTCAAATGATTCTCCTCCCTCAGCCTCCCGAGTAGCTGGGATTATAGGTGTACGCTACATGCCTGGCTAATTTTTGTATTTTTAGTAGAGATGGGATTTCGCCATGTTGCCCAGGCTGGTTTTGAACTCCTGACCTCAGGTGACCCGCTGGCCTCTACCTCCCAGAGTGCTGGGGTTACAGGCATGAGCCGCCACCACTCCCAGCCAAAAAAACCCTACATTTTATACATCATGTGTAAATGTATAAAACCATTTCAAAACTTTTAATTTACTCAGAGCCAAAACAGCAACCAAGAGTGTGGTTTTTTTTATCTCTTTAAAAATCATTTATCTTTTAGCTGACAAAAATTGAATCTATTTATGGTATACATGTTTTGATATACATTGTGGAATGGCTAAATCAAGCTAAATAACATGTATTGCCTCACATATTTTTCATTTTTGTGGTAAGTTTTTTTCTTTGTAAGTGAGGGTACTATTCTTCCTTCATATTTCAGCAACAGCCAAGGGAGCCAAGACCTCTGAGTTTAAGTCCCAGGTGTGCCTAAAACATGCTATGTGACTTTCAACAAAGCACTCAATTCTTCATTAAGGTGGAGATACACATACAAAGCTGAGTTGTGAGACTTGTAGGGAGTAGTGAGATGTAATTATGTTATTTGGAAGTCATCTGGCAAATGGAAAGCGTTATAAAAAGGCCATCAGTCTAAGCTGGAGATGTCTGTGAAGTCATACTTCAGTTTCTGGTATGGACTTTTGTGGCCCTGTATGTATGTTGTGATCAAGTGGACGTTCAAACTAGATGGATTAAATCTTGATGCCGGCCGGGCGCGGTGGCTCAAGCCTGTAATCCCAGCACTTTGGGAGGCCGAGACAGGGGGATCACGAGGTCAGGAGATCGAGACCATCCTGGCTAACACGGTGAAACTCCGTCTCTACTAAAAATACAAAAACTAGCCGGGTGAGGTGGCGGGCGCCTGTAGTCCCAGCTACTCAGGAGGCTGAGGCAGGAGAATGGCGTAAACCCGAGAGGCGGAGCTTGCAGTGAGCTGAGATCCAGCCACTGCACTCCAGTCCGGGCGACAGAGCGAGACTCCGCCTCAAAAAAAAAAAAAAAAAAAAATCTTGATGCCTACAAAATAACATGATTACATGTTTTATTCTAGTTTAATTTATTTACTTTTGTTTATTTACTTTAAATTTTATTTAAATTTTGCAGATTTAGTATGTTTTAAATTTTGTTTATTTATTTTTTATTTTTATTTTTATTTTTTGAGGTGGAGTCTTGTTCTATCACCCAGGCTGGAGGGCAGTGGCGTGATCTCGGCTCACTGCAAACCCCACCTCCTGGGTTCATGCCATTCTTCTGCCTCAGCCTCCCGAGTAGCTGGGACTATAGGCACTCACCACCACGCCCGTATAATTTTTTTGTTTTTTTAGTAGAGATGGGGTTTCACCATGTTAGCCAGCATGGTCTTGATCTCCTGACCTCGTGATCTGCCCACCTCGGCCTCCCAAAGTGCTGAGATTATAGGCGTGAACCACTGTGCCCGGCCTTGTTTATTTACTTTATTGAAATTTTGCACATTTAATATGCGACATGACAACTATTTCATGTGCATCTTTTTACTTAATTCTCAGCAATTACATGGCATACATACTATCACCATTTTATAGATGAAGAAACTGAAGCTTAGAGAATTTAAATAACTTTTCTATTCAAGGTTACATAGTTGACACATGACAGAATTAGAAGTACCAAAGACCTCTGATTTGTATAATTCTCACCCCTACTCATCTGTTAGTCTGGTTGCCTGTTCAATCTGTGATACTCGTAGGGTAATGGAAAGGCATAGCTTCAGCTGCTTTAATTAATATACTTTTATTCCACAGGTATTTAAAAGTTTGACAGACCTTCTAAATGGGCTTGTAGTTAAAAATTGATAATTTAAGATTAAGGAGTTAAATATGCATTTGCTGTGGTTTGTTTCCTTATCAGTAATCTTTCCGCTGATAAACCAAAATTAACATTTTATTTTTTAGGTTCTAAACATGCATCTTTCGGATGGAGGACAAGGCGATGTCCCTGTTGATGAAAACAAACTCCATGGTAAACCTGATAAAACCTTGCGCTTTTCCCTCTGCAGTGATAATCTGGAAGGAATATCTGAAGGTGAAGGGTTACTTCATTCAAGGAGTTGTGTGATTCAAGTAATAGTTTGTTTTGTGTTTTTTAAAGGAGCTTATAAATTATGATTACACCATCTGTGCCTCTCACTGAGGAGACTAATGAAGATTTCCTCTAATGAGTTTGAACAGTTGGCTGTAAAGATTGTTTCCTGAATAAAATTAAGATTGCAAGATGCCTTTGGTCATATCAAATGGAGAAGATATAAGTCTTTATTCAGACTTAAATAGAAATAACAGCAAGTTTTGTTTCTGCAGTATTAATATATACCAAAGCTTATAGAGCTCCTTTAGAAGGATATCATGCATGTCTAAATGGGAAAAAATGGACTTACTAGTATTTCAAGATGTTGTGTATACTCTTAAATGTTCTGTATTCCTTTACTCACACTCACACATACCTTTATGAAGCAGGATACAATGGAAATAGGTATTAAAAAGAAAATTCAAAGCCAAGATTGTGAAATGAGAATATGTCAGGCCGGGCGCAGTGGCTCACACCTGTAATCCCAGCACTTTGGGAGGCTGAGATCAGGAGTTCGAGACCATCCTGGCCAACACGGTGAAACCCCATCTCTACTAACAATACAAAAAATTAGCTGGGCGTGGTGGCGGGCGCCTGTAGTCCCAGCTACTCGGGAGGCTGAGGCAGGAGAATGGCGTGAACCCGGGAGGTGGAGCTTACAGTGAGCCGAGATTGCACCATTGCACTCCAGCCTGGATGAAAGAGCGTGACTCCGTCTCAAAAAAGAAAAAAAAGAGAGAATATGTCATTTCACTTACTAGGACGAATTTTTTTTTTTTTAAAGACAATAGTTCAAATATACTGACATTGAAAAAGAAACCTAAAATATAATAACTTCATGTTTTAATCTAACTTTTCCAAAAAATCACATATGTACATTCATTCTAGAAAATAGAGAAATAGAATCACCTGTAATCTCATAATTTTGTTAATAGCAGTTGATGTTTTAGATTATTCACAGCAAAATTAGGTTTATCCTGTTTTGTAACCATTTATAATTTAATAATATGGCATTAACAATTTCTCTAGTAATTTAACATTCTTAAATTACATGGCTTTTATGGCTGTTTTCCTTAACTCACATGGGCATATCATAATTTTTTCAACTTTCTTCTGTGATTAAATCTATAGATTGCTTCCACTTTTCGGACATAATAACTTCTGGGCTGAGCAAGGTGGCTCATGCCTATAATCCCAGCACTTTGGGATGCTGAGGCGGGCGGATTCACTTAGCTCACAAGTTCAAAACCAGCCTGGGCAACACGGTGAAACCGCGTCTCTACTAAAATACAAAGAATTAGCCGGGCGTGGCGGTGTGTACCTGTAGTCCCAGCTAGTCAGGAGGCTGAGGCAGGAGAACTGCTTGAACCTGGGAGGCGGAGGTTGCAGTGAGCCAAGATGGTGCCACTGCATTCCAGCTTGGACAATAGAGCGAGACTCTATCTAAAAAAGAAAAAAGAAAAAAAAAACTCTGTAACAAGGCCGGGCTTGGTGGCTCACGCCTGTAATCTCAGCACTTTGGGAGGCCAAGGCGGGCGGATCACGAGGTCAGGAGATCGAGACCATCCTAGCTAACACGGTGAAACCCTGTCTCTACTAAAAATACAAAAAATTAGCCGGGCGTGGTGGCGGGTGCCTGTAGTCCCAGCCACTTGGGAGGCTGAGGCAGGAGAATGGCGTGAACCCGGGAGGCGGAGCTTGCAGTGAGCGGAGATCTGGCCACTGTACTCCAGCCTGGGCGACAGAGCGAGACTCCGTCTCAAAAAAAAAAAACCACGAAAAAAGCTCTGTAACAAGCAACTTTAGATTAACTGTTACTATTATTTTTTGAGATGGAGTCTCACTTTTGTTGCCCAGGCTGGAGTGCAATGGTGCGATCTCAGCTCACTGCAACCTTTGCCTCCCGGGTTCAAGCAGTTCCCCTGCCTCAGCCTCCTGAGTAGCTGAGATTACAGGCATGTGCCGCCAGGCTGGCTAATTTTTATATTTTTTGTTTTGTTTTGTTTTTTGAGACGCAGTCTTGCTCTGTCGCCCAGGCTGGAGTGTTGTGGCACAATTTCAGCCCACGGCAAGCTCCGCCTCCCCGGTTCACGCCATTCTCCTGCCTCAGCCTCCTGAGTAGCTGGGACTACAGGCGCCTGCCACAACGCCCAGCTAATATTTTATATTTTTAGTAGAAACTGGGTTTCACCATGTTAGTCAGGATGGTCTCAATCTCCTGACCTCGTGATCTGCCTGCCTCGGCTTCCCAAAGTGCTGGGATTACAGGCATGAGCCATCGCGCCCAGTAGATTAATTTGTTATTAGCACCTTAGGATAAATTCCTAGAAGCAGAATATCTATCTCAAAGGGCATGTGTTTTTTTAAGGTATAAAGGCAGTATTAAAAACGCTTTAATCAGTTGTTCGTCTTTTATCAAGGCATGAAAAATGGTGTGGTGGCTCATGACTGTTTTTAAAAAGATTACTCACGCTATAAACATTTCTCTAGGTCCTTCAAATCGCTCCAATTCAGTGTCCTCCCTAGACCTGGAAGGAGAGTCTGTGTCAGAACTTGGAGCAGGACCTTCTGGCAGTAATGGAGTTGAAGCTCTACAACTGTTAGAACATGAGCAAGGTAAAGTGAACTGGAACACAGTTGCCTAAGTAGCAAAGAATTTACCTGATTGCAAGATGAGCAGTGTGTTTTCATTAAGTTGGCTTGGTTCAGTAAGAGATTATATAATCACCATTAAACTTACATTTCTTCATCATTCCTTCAGTTCTTCAAAATGTATTTAGTTGGTAAGTGGATTGTTTAGGCTTAATAAATTAATATAAATTACTTGAAATTCAGTAATATTTGATATTTTAATTCTGTAATATTTTAGGAATACAATGTAAAGACTCAAGGCTCAAGGAACTTAGAATAGGGAAGAGTAGTACACAATTGATTTAAAGGATCATAAATGTATTTTGGCAGTTCTGAGTGAGAGACACATATGGTTGAAAGTATAGGGAAAGCTGCCAGGCGTGGTGGCTCATGCCTGTAATCCCAGCACTTTGGGAGGCCGAAGTGGGTGGATCACCTGAGGTCGGGAGTTCAAGACCAGCCTGACCAACATGGAGAAACCCCATCTCTACTAAAAATACAAAATTAGCCGGGGTGGCGGCGCATGTCTGTAGTCCCAGCTACTCAGGAGACTGAGGCAGGAGAATCACTTGAACCCGGGAGGCAGAGGTTGCGGTGAGCCAAGATGATGCCATTGCACTCCAACCTGGGCAAAAAGAACGAAACTGTCTCAAAAAAAAAAAAAAAAAAGTATAGGGAAAGCTTATTGGAAGAAACATACTAGCCTTAAGGGCTGGCTGGCATTGCCTTGGCAGAAGTTGGAGATAGGTCATTCTAGGTGAAGGACAAGTATAAGCAAGTCAAAGAGGTGGGAAGCCATAGTACTTATTCAGGTATCAGTTAGGAAAATAGAGTGAGGTAAGGATTAAAGAGTAGGTGGATCCCTGTTGTCGAAAGAAGGATGTCAGTATTTTAGTGGTAAGCTGGAAGCCACTGAAGGCTTTTGGTTCAGTGAGGATGAGGAAGTGAGGTGCCTTAGGAAGATGAAGTTGAAAGAGTTTTTTGGATTTGTTCATTTAAGATGATGCCCTTGACCAGGTACAGTGGCTCATGCCTGTAATCCCAGCACTTTGGGAGGCTGGGCAGGCAGATCACTTGAGGTCAGGAATTTGAGACCAGCCTGACCAACATAGTGAAACCCATCTCTACTAAAAATACAAAAATTAGCCAGGCAAGGAGGCGAGCACCTGTAATCCCAGCTACTCAGAAGGCTGAGGCACGAGAATCGCTTGAACCTGGGAGTTGCAGTGAGCTGAGTTTGCACCACTGCACTCCAGCCTGGGTGACAGAGCGAGACTCTGACTGAAAAAAAAAAAGATGGGCTGGGCACGGTGGCTCACGCCTGTAATCCCTTTGGGAGGCCAAGACGGGCGGATCATGAGGTCAGGAGATCGAGACCATCCTGGCTAATACAGTGAAACCGCGTCTCTACTAAAAATACAAAAAATTAGCCGGACGAGGTAGTGGGCGCCTGTAGTCCCAGCTACTCGGGAGGCTGAGGCAGGAGAATGGCATGAACCTGGGAGGCAGAGCTTGCAGTGAGCTGAGATCACGCCACAACACTCCAGCCTGGGTGACAGAGTGAGACTCCATCTCAAAAAAAAAAAAAAAAAAAGATGATGCCCTCAACTAGGTTTCAGACAGTGATTCTTAGGCTTTAGTATGCATGAGAATTACCTGGTTAACTTTTTAAAAATTCCATTTCCCAAGTCTTACTTCTAGAGAAGAAGTCAAGTTTTAGAAAGAAAAAGAGTATTGTCATTGGAGTGTGTGTGGCTTGAAAAAAGTAATGCTGTATTTTACTGGATTGGTTTATCAGTGTATCAATTAGGATTAAGTTTGTTACACACAGCAGAGAAAACTCAAATAATAAAGTAGTACCTCCTTATCCATGGTTTCACTTTCCATGGCTTCAGTTACCCACGGGCAAACTTGGTACAAAAATATTAAATGGAAAATTCCAGAAATAATTCATAAGTTTTAAATTGTGTGCCATTCTGAGTAATGTGATGAAATCTCACACAGTTTCACTTATCGCATCCAGGATATGAATAATTTCTTAGTTCAGTGTATCCATATATACACTACCTATCCATATATACACTATCCACATATACACTGCTTATCAGATCAAAAAAGCATGGAATATATAGGATTTGGTACGATCCTCAGCTTCAGGCATCGACTGGAGGCCATTGCATAAGTGGAGGAGGAACTTCCGTATGAGCTTATGAAAGAAGTTGAACAAATATCACTTCTTTAGCAAGCTTCCTGGGAGATTCTGAGATAGGTGGTTGGCATATGCGAAATGCTAGATTAAGAAGTGAATTGATAGGCCGGATACGGTGGCTCACGCCTGTAATCCCAACACTTTGGGAGGCCAAGGCGGGTGGATCACCTGAGGTTGGGAGTTCGAGACCAGTCTGATCAACATGGAGATAAAATTCTTTAAAATTGATTAAAAAGTCATAGCTGTGCTACTGTTTTTAAAGTGCTTAATTTTGTTTTTGATAGCTACAACACAAGATAACCTTGATGATAAGCTAAGGAAGTTTGAAATTCGTGACATGATGGGATTAACAGATGATAGGGACATATCAGAAACAGTGAGTGAGACCTGGAGTACAGACGTCTTGGGGAGTGACTTTGACCCTAATATTGATGAAGATCGCTTGCAAGAAATTGCAGGTAACTGCCATTTAATGTCTCTGAAATATCACGGTTTAGTTATTCAGATCCACTGACCTTTCATGAGAGGGAGCACCAGTGCCCTGACAAAACTTGTGTGTGTTAGCACCGTCTGGGAAATTGTTATAACTGTATGGAACAAGACATTTGGGTACTTTTTTCTTTACTTAAACGTAAGTAGTGTTTTTCCTTACTACATTTAATCCCACCCCTTACCCATCCTCCTCCCCGCTGCCCCCCCTCAAAAAAAAAAAAACAAGAAAAACCAGTGTTTTGAATTAGCTTCTGGTCAAGTGTTGTTTTCAGAGCATAGTATATGTTCTTAATTTGTCTCTGATTAGTATATTATCCATTTGAAATCAAACACCTAACCTTAAGATGAAAATTCTTATAGATTATAGCCATAAAATCCTTCACAATAATGTGATACTGCTGTTCTCTAAAAAAATGAATTCGCTTCTGGAAGGGTTAATTCAGTTCCAAAGGGTAACCAGGTTTTTATTTTTCTTCTTTTTAAATTTTTATTTATTTTTAATAGAGACAGGATTTCGCTTTGTTACCCAGGCTGGTCTCGAACTAGTGAGCTCAAGCGATCCTCCTGCCCTTTTTTCTTTTAATGTGAAATTTATTCAGGTGCTATGTACATACACTAAAATTCACTCTTTTTTGGATACTGTTTTATGAGTTCTGAAAGATATATAGTCTTGTAACCCTCATCTTCATTTTGTTTTTAAATCATGGAAAATTTATTTATATATTTATTTTTCTTTAACTTTTATTTTAGGTTCAGGGGTACATGTGCAGATTTGTTACATGGGAAATTGTTACAGCAAATTGTATGTTGCTGGGGTTTGGTGCGCTAATGATTTTGCCACCCAGATAGTGAGCATAGTAACCAATAAGTTTTTTGTTTTTTTTTTTTTTAATTTGAGATGGAGTCTCACTGTGTCACCCAGGCTGGAGTGCAGTGGTACGATCTCAGCTCACTTCAACCTCTGCCTCCCTAGTGCAAGTGATTCTCCTGCCTCAGCCTCCCGAGTAGCTGGGACTACAAGTGCCCACCACTATACCCAGCTAATTTTTGTATTTTTAGTAGAGACGGGGTTTTACCATATTGGCCAGGCTGGTCTCGAACTCCTGACCTCAAGTGATCCACCTGCCTTGGCCTCCCAAAGTGCTGGGATTACGGTCATGAGCCATTGCTCCCGACCTAAATCGTGGAACATTTTAAACAAATACAAGAGACGGTGGTATCATGAACCCAGTGTACCCATCACTCAGCTTCAGGGGTTAGACGCACATGGCCAGCTTTGTTTCATCTGTTCTCCTACCCACTACCCTCTTCTCTCCCCTCATTATGTTTAGGCAAATTGCAGACATTATTTTATTTGTAATTATTTTATTATATATCTTTAAAAGGTAACTTTTATTGGTAACTTTTTTCCAATTTTTTTCATGCCCTGAAGTAGAATTATTCTTTTATTAGGTTTAATCAAAAGTAGTGAAGCCTTTTGAACTTAAGTATTTTTAACACAGACGTATAATAATGTTTAATACTTTCGATTTGTATTTTTAAGTAGTGTAAATAGATTTCTTAGTTGGTTTTGCATTACTTTGTTCCAGATGCCAAAGTAGTATTGTTCTTGGCAGTTAGCTGTGTTTGCGCAATAGGCTGTATTTGCAGTTAAGTGAGTGCTCTGAAGATGTGTATTTTCCTGTGAATATATTTTATTGCCCTGAATAGTGACTAATATGCTGGAAGAAAAAATATTTGGCCAGCCTAACATTCTGTGGTTAAACTCTCAATGTTTTTAATCCCTGTAGGGCTATAAATTTTAGAACGGTATTAAGGACCCCTGTAAAATTTGCTGAAAAATCAAAGCTAAAGCTGTTGAAATTACTTGACTGAATGATGTGTGCTTTCTCTGTGGAGAGTCAAAGGTGAACTGGAGGAAACTGGTGAAAAGGGTCTTGTGCCATTGTGACCAAAGTAGGAACTTTGTATTTTTAGTGGTGTGCTTGATTGAAGTTATTCTTACCTTGACTTCTTTCTTGTAGGTAGAGAGGAGTTTGGTTTTCTTTTTTTTTTTTTTTTGAGATAGAGTCCCAAAATGACACGGCCATTTTTATTTTTGAGACAGGGTCTCACTCCCATTGCCCAGGTTGGAGGGCAATGGCATGATCTCGGCTCACTGCAATCTCTGTACCCCCTGCAACCTCTGCCTCTCGGGTTCTTGTGCCTTAACTTCCCAAGTAGCTGAGACTACAGGTGCACGCCACCACACCTGGCTAATTTTTGTATTTTTGGTAGAGACGGGGTTTCGCCATGTTGGCCAGGCTGGTCTTGAACTCCTGGCCTCAAGTGATCTGCCTGCCTCAGCCTCCCAAAGTGCTGGGATTACAGGTGTGAGCCACGGCGCCCAGCCAAGCGATTTTGTTAGCTTATGTTTGGCTTTTCTCCACTATCACTGCACTTTCCAACAGGATCTTTTTTAACCCTTTGCTTCCCACTGGTTATACAGGTGCTGCAGCAGAGAACATGTTAGGCAGTTTGCTGTGCCTCCCAGGTTCAGGGTCAGTACTTCTTGACCCCTGCACTGGTTCTACCATATCAGAGACAACAAGTGAAGCTTGGAGTGTAGAGGTATTGCCAAGTGACTCAGGTTAGTATGCTGTCATTGTTTGCTTTTTCATTTACACAGTAGTTTTAATTAAATACAAGGTATCCCAACTTCTGTATTACATATATTTTGTCAAATATACATTTTTTTTTTAATGGAGACGGAATCTTGGTCTGTCACCCAGGCTGGAGTGCAGTGGCGTGATCCCAACTTACTGCAACCTCTGCCTTTTGGGTTCAAGTGATCATCTCGCCTCAGCCTCCTGAGTAGCTGGGATTACAGACGTGCCCCACCATGCATGTATTTTTGTATTTTTAGAGAGACAGGTTTTCACCATGTTGGCCAGGCTGGTCTCGAACTCCTGACCTCAGGTGATCTGCTCACCTCGGCCTCCTGAAGTGCTGGAATTACAGGCGTGAGCCATCGCGCCCGGCCAATTATACATTTGACAAAGGGGAGGTGATCACATTGCTAAGAATGTCAGATGGAAAATTAGGGCATTTTCTGTCCATTAAGGGAAAATGCTCTGTTGGATAGCATAGACTGTGATGGCAGGTGCTTTCTGACTCTGTGTTCAGTTATTTTGAAAGCAATTTTCTGTAGCTTATCAGAGTTCCATGTGAGTCACTGATTTTAGTATCTCCCACAAACTCACGACAGGATAAGAGTAGCAACACAGTTCAAACTGAGTGCTTGCCTGGTAAACACGTTTAGATTTATCACAGGGGAGAACTTGACTCTCTAAAACATGTTTAACGTGTTTTTGAAATACATTGAAATTGAGACTCTGTAATCCTGAGGATTTTTTTGTGCAGGCTATTATAAATGTATATAAAGTGTTTTGTACTTTGTCTTTTCATATGCATTGCATTTTTTTCTGCTTATGAAGACACATCTTTGCCTTCAACTAAATGTCAACTACCAGAATGTAAATATAAGTAACTATGTATCTGCATTGCATTCTGTTGATTTACTTGGTTCAATAATTATTAAGTGATCCTGATAAGTGTTTTATAATGTCTTTTTCTTTTTTTTTTGGAGACAGAGTCTCACTCTGTCGCCCTGGCTGGAGTGCAATGGTGCAATCACAGCTCACTGCAACCTCTGCCTCCTGGGTTCAAGCAGTTCTCTTGCCAGCCTCCCAAGTAGCTGGGATTACAGGCACCTGCCACCACTCCCAGCTGGTTTTTGTATTTTTAGTAGAGATGGGATTTCACCATGTTGGCCATGCTGGTCTCGAACTCCTGACCTCAGGTGATCTGCCTTCCTTGACCTCCCAAAGTGCTGAGATTATAGGCGTGAGCCACCATGGCTAGCCTGTTTTATAATGTTAAAGCATTCAGATATGCTAGCCTTGTTTGAAGACCAGTTGGGGACAATAGGATTAACTCACCAGCTGTTGAATATTCATAGGAGTTACTTTTTAGGAAGTGGTTGATTTAATACCAAGCTATTCCATACTCTCTTGTCCAGTTCACGTGTTAACCAATAGCATACTCTGTGACATTAGTGATCTAGAAACCACGTTTTCATCTGAGCACAATGAACTGGCTTATATTGGGATGAAAATCACAACTTTGACTTCTTTTTTTTTTTGAGACGGAGTCTTGCTCTGCCACCCAGGCTGGAGTGCAGTGGCCAGATCTCAGCTCACTGCAAGCTCCGCCTCCCGGGTTTTTTACGCCATTCTCCTGCCTCAGCCTCCCGAGTAGCTGGGACTACAGGCGCCCGCCACCTCGCCCAGCTAGTTTTTTGTATTTTTAAGTAGAGACAGGGTTTCACCGTATTAGCCAGGATAGTCCCGATCTCCTGACCTCGTGATCCGCCCGTCTCGGCCTCCCAAAGTGCTGGGATTACAGGCTTGAGCCACCGCGCCCGGCCTACTTTGACTTCTTTAACACTTAATATAACTAGCATTGTTAACTATCCCAGACTTAGACATATATTTGCACTGATTTCATTCATGCCCTGGTAGCTTTGTTTATCTGGGTCACAAAAGCTCAAATTGTGGTGTGCTAACAGAATCACAAATGTAACACACCTCTTATCTTCTATTTAGAGGCCCCAGACCTAAAGCAGGAGGAGCGTCTACAAGAACTGGAGAGCTGTTCTGGACTGGGTAGCACATCTGATGATACGGATGTCAGGGAGGTCAGTTCCCGCCCCAGCACACCAGGCCTCAGTGTTGTGTCCGGTATGTCTGTCTTGTTTTAAGGAGTAGGGATTTGAAGGTGTTCACCCACTACCCCCTCCCATTTATAAAGTTGATACAAAGAGATATGTTTTATTTAAGAGCTGAGTAATTTCCAGGAAACAAACTTATTTCCATTGCACCTGAAATCTTTGAGAACTTAATGTGTGGCTTTATGGAGCCTGTTGAAGTAATTGGCAGTCTCTCTACAACTGTTTCTGTTCTTAGTAGCCTGTCCCACTTTAGAATTGTATGATTCTGATTATGTTGTGTAAAGCAAGGTAAGTATATTTAAGCAGTAGTACCATAAAGGGTATAATACTAAACTCACATGTATAGAACTGTGACACAAAATTCAAGAATGTTTCAGTTTCTCCAAATTTCATATACTCTTTGTGTGGTTATTTTGTTCTTCTTCCTGTTTATTTTTTACTATTGTTTTTTAAAGGCATAAGTGCAACCTCTGAGGATATTCCCAATAAGATTGAAGACTTGAGATCTGAGTGCAGCTCTGATTTTGGGGGTAAAGATTCTGTCACTAGTCCAGACATGGATGAAATAACTCACGGTAAGAGGAGGAAATAAGAATGACTTAAAAAATGACCACATTCGTGGTTGAAACTGGCATTGTGACACATTGCTGGTGATAGCATCTATTGGTATAGCACTTTGGGACATACTTTGTCAATATCTATTTAAGGCCTTAAATGTTCACATTCTAAATTTAGTCAGGTTAGTTCCACTTCTAGGTATCAGTCATAATGGAAAAATTCCGTGTATAGAGAAAGTCCTTGGCACAAAGATGTTCTTTATAACGATTTGTATTGGCAGAAAATTAGAAATAACTTAAAAATTGAAGAAAATGGAATGGCTAAATAATTTTGATGTAACCGCTTATTAGAATTTATGTAGCTATTTTAAAATGCATTAAGGAATATGAAATGACTTAGAGAAAAACCTAGAACATACTACATGGAATTTATTTTGTAGAATTTTACATACAAAATAATAAAACTTTTTTTTTTTTTGAGACAGAGTCTTTTGCTGTCACCCATGCTGAAGTGCAGTGACATGATCTTGGCTCACTGCACCTCCGCCTTCTGGGTCTCCTGGGTTCAAGCTATCCTCCTATCTCAGCCTCCCCAGTAACTTGGATTACAGGCACCCACCACTACGCCCAGCTAATTTTTGTATTTTTAGTAGAGACGGGTTTCACCACATTGGCCAGGTTGGTCTTGAACTCCTGACCTCGTGATCCACCCGCCTCAGCCTCCCAAACTGCTGGGAGTACAGGCGTGAACCACCGCACCTGGCCAGTAAAACATTTTTAAAAAACCTATGCATGAAGTAAGTACTGGAAATACCAAAATGCTAGCAGTTGTTTTATATATTGGGTGGTAGGTTTTGAGGTTTCTTTTCTTTTCTTTTTTTTTTTTGAAACAGAGTTTTGCTCTTGTTGCCCAGGCTGGAGTGCAATGGCGCAATCTCAGCTCACTGCAACTTCTGTCTCCCCGGTTCAAATGATTCTCCTGCATCAGCCTCCTGAGTAGCTGGGATTACAGGCATGCGCCACCACACCCGGCTAATTTTGTATTTTTAGTAGAGACGGGGTTTTGCCATGTTGGTCAGTCTGGTCTCGAACTCCCAACCTCAAGTGATCTGCCTGCCTTAGCCTCCCAAAGTGCTGGGATTACAGGCATGAGCCACTGGGCCCAGCGAGGTACTTTTTCTATTTTTACAGTTTTTTTGGTTCTAAACCAGGGTTTTTTAACCTTAACACTATTGACATTTTGGGGTGGGAAATTCTTTGTTTTGGGGTCTGTCCTGTGCATTTCAGGATGTTTAAGCATCTCTGGCCCCTACCGGTAGCATATACACTATACCCCCTGGGGTTACAACAACCAAAAATGTCTCCAGACTTTGCCAAATGATCTCTTGGGGGACAAGATAGCCACAAATCAAGAACCACTGTTCTAAACCAGCAGTCTCAAAGCATGGTCTCCATGGACCACTGAGGTCCTAAGACCCTTTGAGGGAGGAGGGTAGATGAAGTCGTAACTGTTTTCAGAAAAATCAAAGTTATTGTCCATTTTCATTGTGTCGATATTTGTATTTATGGTGCATAGACAAAGTGGATAAAATTTGCTGGGGCCCTAGCAGGGTGCAAGGGCACCACATTGTATTCTTCACTCACAGTTAAAAAAAAAAAAAAAAAAAGTTTTACTTAGGAATGTCTTTGATGAAGGAATAAAAATTACTTAATCACGTCTCAATCCTTGAGTATACACCTTTTTAATATTCTGTGTGAAGAAATGGGAAACACCCATATTGCATTTTTACCACATTCTGAGATATGATGAGATGTCTCAAGAAGCACTTATGTGATTATTTGAGTTAATAGCTGAACTAGCCAATGTTTCCACTTATTTTTATTTGGTTTTTCATGAAATATCATTTTTACTTGAAATAATGACAAACTGTATTTCTTATGAATACGTAGTTGGGTATTTGGCAGACATCTCAAAAATTAACAAAGTATGACCAGCCACGTTGGCTCGCACCTGTAATCACAGCACCTTTGGAGGCTGAGGCTGGAGGATTCCTTGATCCCAGAAGTTCATCACCATCCTGGGCAACATAGTGAGACCCTGTCTGTACAAAAATAAAAAAATAAAAAATTAGCCAGATGTGGTGGCGCATGCCTGTGGTCCCATCTTTAAAAAATAAAAAAATAAAAAAAAATTAACAAAATGATTCTGTTACTTAAAGACAAGCAACTAATAGAGTAGAGTTTGTTGCCAGTGATGAAATTCAAACTTTCAGACAAAAATTAGAATTTTGGAAACGTGTGTCTACCTGCATGAGTTTGACAACTTCCTGTTGTTTTTAAAGACTTTTCTGGTGAGATTCGTGGTGATATGAAAAATGTGAATTTAACAGAGGACAAAAAGTTCATTGATTTGGTTTCAAATTCTACCTTGTAGCTATCCTTTAAAAAACTTTACTTCTCAAGATGTGGTAGAGTAGCAAAGAATAATATCCACAATTTTCTGAAAAGGCTACTAACATACTGTTCCTTTTCCAACTACATGTCCGTGTGAGGCCAGATTTTCTTTATATACTTCAGCCAAAAGAACATTTTCAGCACACTGAAGCAGAAGCAGACATGAGAATCCAGCTGTGTTCTAAGCTGTACATTAAAGATACTTGCAAAAAATGTTGAAGTGTCATTCTTTTCATTTTTTATTTTGGAAAATAATAGTTATTTTTAATTTTTTTTAAAAAGGCTTTTTTGTGTTACCATTAAATTTTTTTCTTTTTTTAAAAAAATGGGGCTGGGCACAGTGGCTCACGTCTGTAATCTCAGCACTTTGGGAGGCCGAGGCAGGCGGATCACGAGGTCAGGAGATCAAGACCATCCTGGCCAACATGGTGAAACCCCATCTCTACTACAAATACAAAAAATTAGCTGGGTGTCGTGGTGTGTGCCTGTAATGCCAGCTGCTTGGCAGGCTGAGGCAGGAGAATCGCTTGAACCCAGGAGGTGGAGGTTGCAGTGAACCAAGATCACACCATTGCACTCCAGCCTGGTGACAGAGCGAGACTTTGTCTCAAAAAAAAAAAAAAATGGACAGCCTCCCAAACCAGAGTCGGTTCAGAGAGACTCCCATGTATTACTATTTAATGGGTATGTTTAAATGAATTAGTAAATATTTAAACCTCAGTTTTAATTTCTAATATAGAATGTCAATAGATATAACCACTATAAACAAAAGCTCTTAGGGTCAGTAATTTTTTAAGTTGTAAAGATGTCTTGGCCAGGCATGGTAGCTCGTGCCTGTAATCCCAGCACTTTCAGAGGCGGAGGTGGGAGGAGTGCTTGAGCCTACGAGTTCAAGACCAGCCTGGGCAACATGGTGAGACCCTATCTCTACAAAAAATAATGTAAAAATTACCTGGGTATGGTGGTATACGTCTGTGCTCACAGCTATTTGGGAGGCTAAGGCAAGAGGATCACCGAAGCCCAAGAGGTTGAGGCTGCAGTGAGCTGTTTGCACTACTGCACTCCAACCAGGGTGACAGAGCGAGACCCTGTCTCCAAAAAAAAAAAAAAAAAGTCCTGAGACCAAAATTTGAGAACTGCTGTTTTAGGCTATCTTTTATAATGATCTACCTATAGAATAAAAGTAAAAATCAAAAGGCATAATAGTACTCTCATTCATTATGGAAAGATAGCTTCAGACAAAAAAAAAAATAGCTTCAGACTAAAAACATTTAGATTAATAGTTTCTTTTTTATGTTTGAAATTTCCATCCTCCACATACTTCTCTGTTTTAAAGTTATTTGCTGAGAGCAGTGTTAGAACTTCAAGATTTACAACCTTTTATTTATACCCTGTCTGTACATAGTATTGCCCCTATGTTTATATTTTATTTATTTATTTTTAAATTTTTAGTTCTTGTAAATTTTTGTAGAGACAAGGTCTCACCATCTTGCCCAGACTGGTCTTGAACTCCTGGGCTCAAGCAGTCCTCCCTCCTTGGCCTCCCAAAGCACTGGGATTATAGGCATGAGCGTCTACACCTGGCCTTCGCCCCGTGTTTTCAGGTGGGGGGAAGGCGAGGCTCAGGGAAGCTGTGACATTCTGAAAACATTGATAGTTTAGGTCTTCTGGCTTTGTTCTCTTTGCATGAACCATACTAGCATTTGGCCGTTAGAAGTAAAGATGCCAGACCACTTTAAATGTAAAGAAAATCTGTGTATGAAGATACTAATAAAAACAGAAAATAAATTGAAAGTAATCATTATTTTTTTTTTTCTTGTATGCCTCTCAAGTTCTAATGGATCAAAAAAGGAACCGTCAAAGAATACTTAGAACCCTTTAAACTGTGTTGAGACCGTTTATCCTGAGTTGTGGCTTGGTCTCACTGTTTCCCTCTTGTTTTAGGTGCCCACCAGCTGACTTCTCCTCCTTCTCAGTCAGAGTCTCTGCTGGCCATGTTTGATCCACTGTCTTCACATGAAGGTAAACACCAGTGAAATGAACTTTTTCACTCATGTCATAGACAGGAGGAGGAAACCAAACCCCCTTGTTAATACCTTTGTTAGAGAAGTTGTGTCTCAGTTACAAAATTTTTTTTTTTCCTGTGTTGCAGGGGCTTCTGCTGTGGTAAGGCCAAAGGTTCACTATGCTAGGCCATCGCATCCACCACCAGATCCCCCAATCCTGGAAGGAGCTGTGGGAGGAAATGAGGCCAGGTTGCCAAACTTTGGTTCCCATGTTTTAACTCCAGCTGAATTGGAGGCATTCAAGCAAAGGCATTCTTACCCTGAGAGACTAGTTCGAAGCAGGAGCTCTGATATAGTATCTTCTGTCCGGAGACCCATGAGTGACCCCAGCTGGAACCGGCGTCCAGGAAATGAAGAGCGAGAACTCCCTCCAGCTGCAGTCATTGGTGCTACTTCTTTGGTGGCTGCACCTCATTCATCATCATCATCCCCTAGTAAGGACTCCTCAAGAGGAGAGGTATGAGACATAGGCCATGAAGAATTGTGTTCTGCCTGCCTAGTTCTCTTGATGTCTGAAATTAACATGGAATATATAAATGTAGGATTACAGATAGAGAGTAGTGGCAATTAAAGATGATTTGTCAATCTACTGTGCCCACATCCATAACCATTGGAAACCTATACAACTTTGGTTTTATAGTGATACTATCTTGCATTTTTATGACACTTTTAGCTTCTCTCCAGGCAATTTTGTATCTGATTTTATTTAAGCCTTACGATATCCCTCTGAGATGTTAGATGAGTTTTGTTTTGTTTTGTTTTGTTTTTGTGAGATGGAGTCACACTCTGTCACCTAGGCTGGAGTACAGTGGTGCAGTCTTGGCTCACTGCCACCTCCACCTCCTGGGTTCAAACAATTCCTCTGCCTCAGCCTCCTGAGTAGGTGGGACTACAGGCATGCGCCACCACGCCTGGCTAAATTTTTGTATTTTAGTAGAGACGGGGTTTTACCATGTTGGCCAGGATAGTCTCGATGTCCTGACCTCGTGATCTGCCCACCTCGGCCTCCCAAAATGCTGGGATTACAGGCAAGAGCCACCGTGCCCGGCCCCATGACTATTTTTTATTTTAAACAACTATAAAGTTACAAACAAGTTGGAAGTACAATAAAAGAACACTTCCTTCCCATTTGAGAGCAAGTTGCCAGCATGATGCTCCAGTACCCCTAAACACTTCAGTGTAAGTTTCCTGCAAACAAGCAGATTCTCCTACACCTCATGGTACAACCATCAACTGCAGCAGATGAACATTGATACATTACTACCAGCTACTTATGACACCCCATTCACGTGTCCCCAGTTGTCCCAGTAACATTTTTTATAGTAGGAAGATTCTGTTCAGAATCACAAACTGCTTTTAGTTGTCATGCCTTTTTAGTCTCCTTCAGTCTAGAACAGTTTCTCATTTTTTTCCTGACTCATATGACCTGTACACTCTTGAAATTTACAGGCCATTTGTTTTCTAGAATGTTCCTCAGGTTAGGTTTGTTTGATGTTTTCTTGTGATTAGACTGAGGTTATTAATCTTTGGCAGGAATATCACTGAAATGACAGTTTTTTTCATTGCACTTTGTCAGGTAGTACAGTTTTAATTTGTCCCATTTCTACAGTGTTCATTTGGAGAATTTGAGGAAATGTTGTCTACCAGGCTTTGCCACTGTAAAGTTACTCTTTTTCCCTTTATAATTAATAAGTGTTTTAGGGGAGAGTGTACGTGAAAAACATGTAACTATCCTGTTCTCCATCACATTTTTAACTTACCTACTTATTATATCTATGGTCTTACGGTTTTCTGTCTTTTAAAAAAATTTGTTGTTGGCCGGGCGCTGTGGCTCAAGCCTGTAATCCCAGCACTTTGGGAGGCCGAGACGGGTGGATCACGAGGTCAGGAGATCGAGACCATCCTGGCTAACACGGTGAAACCCCGTCTCTACTAAAAAATACAAAAAAAAAAAAAAACTAGCCGGGCGAGGTGGCGGGCGCCTGTAGTCCCAGCTACTCGGGAGGCTGAGGCAGGAGAATGGCGTAAACCCGGGAGGCGGAGCTTGCAGTGAGCTGAGATCCGGCCACTGCACTCCAGCCTGGGTGGCAGAGCAAGACTCCGTCTCAAAAAAAAAAAAAAAAAAAAAAAATTTGTGTGTGTGCGTGTGTGTTTTGTTGTTTGTTTGTTTGTTTTAGATAGGGTCTTGTTCTATCACCCATGCTGGAGTGCAGTGGTGCCAACACTGCTCACATTGCAGCCTTAACCTCCCAGGCTCAGGCAATCCTCCCACTTTGGCCTCCCAAGTAGCTGGGAGTATGGGCATGCACCACATGCCTGGCTAAATTTTTGTTTGTTTGTTTGTTTTTGTAGAGATGGGGACTGTGTTACCCAGGTGCTTGTCTTGAACTCTTGGGCTCAAGCAGTCCTCCCACCCCAGCCTCCCAAGTGTTGGGATTACAGGCATGAGCCACCCACAGTGCCTCGCCCAGTTTTCTGTCTTGGTTAGGGTTTGTCACTATTACTTATTTTGAAGCCCAGTTGTCCCTAATTGGGCCAGTGGGAGCCCCTTCAGGCTGGCTCCTGAGTTCTTTCAAAGCACTACTATTGTTCTTTGAGCATATCTTTACTTTCTGGCAAAAGATGTTATAAGCGGATATTGTACTTTGTCCTAGTCAGCTCTTTCTTTAAGTACCCTTGTTTCTTTTAATGAAAAATGCTTTTTTGGAAATTGAGATCTGGATACAGTGTTCATTTGCTGTAGGGGTGTTGCTGCTCCCAGGACTACTCAGTGAATAGAGCTAGGGAGTGTGTGTTACACATGTTTACCTGTGTATTTCAATTATCTACCTTTCTCCATAAATAAGACCATGAACTTACACTGACACATTCAATTTTAGTCCAAACACAACAGAGTTTGTTTCATTTTTCTTCCTTTCCAAATTTGTAACTCCTTTCTCCAACAGTGAGAAATCTGCTTCCACTATTCTTCATGTGCATATTTATTCCATCAGCTCCCCTGTATGTATTCAATTTCTCATCCCCACTGTTAAATTAACTTTTCCCTGGCACAGATGCCCTCATCTCTCTGCTGGGGTTCTGATAATTCTTTATCCCAGGTATGTAGATGAAAAATGGAAATTAAGTGATTTGTCCATGGTCACACGATAGGCTATTAAAGGAATTACAGTCCCTGTCCTTTGGCGTGTTTTTTTTTGTTTGTTTTTGTTTTGTTTTGTTGAGATAGAATCTCACTCTGTTGCCCAGGCTGGAGTGCAGTGGTGCGATCTCGGCTCACCGTGACCTCTGCCTCCCGGGTTCAAGCGATTCTCCTGCCTCAGCCTCCCGAGTAGCTGGGATTACAGGCGAGCACCACCACACCTGGCTAATTTTTGTATTTTTAGTAGAGATGAGGTTTCACCATGTTGGCCAGGCTGGTCTTGAGCTCCTGACCTCAGGTGATCCACCCGCCTCGGCCTTCCAAAGTGCTGGAATTACAGGTGTGAGCCACTGCACTCAGCCCCTTTGGCATGTTTTAATGATAACTTAGTATAATTGGTGATTAAAACGTGAACTTTGAAGTTGCTTAGGTCTAGGTTTGAGTCTCAGCTGTGCCACATATAGGCTGTGTAACTTTGAGGAAGAGGTTGTTCTAGTCTCATATTTTTTATCGTTATAAAGGGCCTAATATAGGACCTATCTCTGAGGTTACTGTGAAGATTAAATGAGATGATACTTATCCTTACTATACTCAGTATTTGGCACATAGTACACACTTGGTTTTATTATTATTAATGCTACTGCTGCCATCTCTACTGCCCTTCTGGAGTTTATTTGTACTGCATTTACTTATTTCATAAGTATTTATTGAGTGCCTAGTCTACACCGGGCTCTTATTAAGGCTTCAGTTTATTAACAGTAGTGAGTAGTGCCTACCCTCAAGCGGATGACAGTAGTGCTTAAAAGGTAAACTACCTTGCTCCAGTAGTCAACCTACATGGCAATAGGAGTTGTGCCTTAAGGCAAACAAGACTGGCTTTCTTATTTCACAAACTTACTTAAATTCTTTTTAGCCTGAGCAACATAGTAAAACCTGTCTCTACAAAATAAAAACAAAACATTAATTGGGCATGGTGCTGTGGACACCTGTGGTCCTAGCTACTTGCGAGTCTGATATGTGGAGGATTGCTTGAGCCAGGGAAGTCGAGGCTGCAGTGAGCTGTTATTGTGCTACTGTACTCCAGCCTGGGCAACAGAATGAGATCCTGTCTCAAAACAAAAACAAACAAAAAGAAATCCTTTTCTTCATAATTTATCCTGCTATTCAACTCCAAATAAAGCCTCCAACTTTTTCTACAGACTGAAGAACGCAAAGATAGCGATGATGAGAAATCAGACAGAAACAGACCTTGGTGGAGAAAACGTTTTGTTTCAGCCATGCCTAAAGGTAATTTTATAAAATATTAGAACGCTGTCTTAGCAATGAGAAGCAAAGTCCCAGAATCTCTTTCAGAGAGCCAATGTCTCAGTTCCTCTGTAAGACTTGCTGGGCCTAAGTTTCTAGCCACTTTGAGGGTGTAGAAAGTGGTTCCACTCAGATGAATGCTAAGGCAGAGCTTTAGAAACGTTCTTGTTCTTTGCAGGAAGTGGTAGTGGTTCGTAAATGGAAGTCATGCCTGTCAGTATTGTTTAAATATCGTATACTATTGAAGTTAAACATATAGAGGACTTTTGACATATATATTGCTATTAATTATTGCAGGAAAATGGGACAGTATTGATTATTAAACATTGAAAATTCATCCTTTACATTCCTGGAATAAGTTGAAGCTTTTTATGTCTATGTTCATTGAGAATGTTTATACTGTAAATATCAGTGAGTGTTTGTTTTGGAAGGTAGCTGTATAAAATTGTTTACTTTTTTGGTGAACAGCCCGGCATCATTTGAGTTGGCAAAAGCATCTCTTCCTGAAAGAAGAGATCATCCAGGAGTAAAGCTAGAAACTTCTTCCAAAGGCCTCTTCTCAGCACGGTGGCACTCAGGAACTCTGGGGAGAGCTGCTTTCATGCCATACTCAAGCGCTTGATGAGGAGGAGAGAATGAAGCTAGGAGTTTTGAATGTGTTATTTTTGAGCAGAGGTTAAGAGTCAGTGGTTTTTATTTTAGTCCCAGTGGGTTCCTGTTAAATTATTCTTCCTATGACAGATGACTCCAAAGCAGATTCTGAAAGCTCCTTTAAAAACCTTCATTACTATTTTAAGGACAATTATCAGTCAACACTTGGAATTTCTTAGCTTTTAAACTTTTCAGCCTCCTTTCACTTAGAAATGTTGGCACACCAGTTAACTTCCGAGTAGTGCAGTATGTTATATGTCACACTACTGACTTTATTTAATTTCCAGCTCCTATACCATTTAGAAAGAAAGAAAAACAAGAAAAAGACAAAGATGATCTGGGGCCTGACAGATTCTCAACACTCACAGGTTTGTAGACCCATGGACTTCCTGGCTCCTTCATTCCCAGAGCACATATTTCATAACACTTTTTCTTGGGTGCCATAAGCGTTGCCTTTTTAGAAGAGTGTGTCTGTGTGTACAGTGGGGAGTATGTTCTTCATAGCTCTGTGGTTTCCAGTTGGCAGCCACAGTAAACCTCAGTGTGCTCTTCCTGCAGACTGCCACCACCATCATCATCCTCATTATCATAACTCCGTTTATGATGAGGCCGCTGATCCTGAGCCTCTAGGCATACCCTACAACTCGACATCTAGTGGGATGATGACACACAGGGCCTTTTAGGAAAGTGTGGTGACAGTTTTAGTGCTGTGCATGCTGTATCTTTGGATCATTGATTGAATAGTTTTCTTTAACATTGATCGTAGAATTCTACATTTATTTTCATCTACAGTTTGTTCTTGATTATTCAGGATCACAGTGAAATTCTGTTTTACCTAATCATTTCCTTTTTTGTGATAAAGTGTTTGTTCAAACAATATCATAAATGCCAACCATTATAATGAAAGTTTTTAAAAGTTTACTAATTTTTTACAGCTTGAACCATTTTAACATTGCCATCTGACCCAAGGAAAATACAGCTGGGGTTGGGTTTTTACCTGATTAAGCGTTTGTATTTCTGCAGCTGCTTTTTGGCACATTATGAATGAGCACCTTAAAAGGAGAGTTTGAGAGTAGTGTTAATGACCAGCTTTGGGTTTGATAGCTGTGTATTGTTTCCAGTGGCTATAGAGCATCTTGAGCAAGTTTATTCAACCCACGGACCGCAGACCACAGGCAGCCCAGGACAGCAGGACAGCTTTGATTGTGGCCCAACACAAATTCGTAAACTTTCTTAAAACAGTATGAGATTTGTGCAGGAACCCTTTTTTTGTTTGTTTGTTTGTTTTAGCTCATCAGCTATCACTAGTGTTAGTGTATTTTATGTGTGGCCCAAGACAATTCTTATTCCAGTGTGGCCCAGGGAAGCCAAAAGATTGAACACCCCTGGTCTAGAGGGAAGTTCATTTCCCACCTCTTTTTTTTTTTTCATTTTGAATTGTTTTTCTACTAAGTTAAAATGAAAAATTTTTTTCATTAAACAATTTTGTTTAAAAATGGGATAGATGGCCGGGCGCGGTGGCTCAAGCCTGTAATCCTAGCACTTTGGGAGGCCGAGACGGGCGGATCACGAGGTCAGGAGATCGAGACCATCCTGACTAACACGGTGAAACCCCGTCTCTACTAAAAACTACAAAAAACTAGCCGGGCGAGGTGGCGGCGCCTGTAGTCCCAGCTACTCGGGAGGCTGAGGCAGGAGAATGGCGTGAACCCGGGAGGCGGAGCTTGCAGTGAGCTGAGATCCGGCCACAGCACTCCAGCCTGGGTGACAGCGCGAGACTCCGTCTCAAAAAAAAAAAAAATAAAAATAAAAAAAATAAAAAATAAAAATGGGATAGATAATAGGATAACATCCTCATCAAAGAGTTCAGCATTACAGGTAGAATCCCATTTTAATGCCTATTATTCTAATGTTTAGTTCCATGTATTTATATGTATTTCCATATCCTAGCATGTAAGTCCTTGCTTTATTTGAAATGGTGATTTCCCCAGAAGAAAGGGTTTTGAACAGCAAGAGATGTGCTTACAGGCCACAGATCCCTGCTGAGAGCAGCCAAGCCTGTCCTGTTCAGTCAGGAAATACTTGTTGACCATGTGACTCATGCCAGGCACTGTGCTAAGTGTTGTGGGTATTAAGTCAGATCACACATGACTCTCCAGGACCTTCCAGTCTGATTGGGAAGAGTTGGAAAGACATTGTCCTTTTGGCAAAATATTTCTGTATCCTTACCACATGTTCCTAATGTTAGAAGAACACTAGCGTTTACAAAGTGAATTACTCTTAATGACATCTCATGTTATTAAAATGTTGACTCAATAGTTTTGAAGAAGTTATAAATTATTTTTATTGTTTGTTTGAAGGAGTTATATTTTATTTACCCTCTTTAGGCAATATATTTTCCTTGGTTCTTGATATTGGAAATAGATCAATAGATTGGATATAGAAGCCAAGTAGAGTAGAATAAGTCTTTTTCATAAAGTAATTAATTTTCTTTGGCTGTGATTCAAGCAGGTTAGCTTCCTTACTGGTCCAGAAATTTCTACCCAGTCCTTATTAATGACTCATTGAAAGTTATCATTAAACCAATATAAAGGTGTTATAGGAGGAAATTTCCTAGTAGTCTGTTCATAATTCTGTGACCCTAACTACTATTCTTTTCCTGTTATCTCCTAATCTTTTTCCATATTTATACGTGGCTTTTTCTTGACTGAATTAGATTATGCATGTGACTTTGTATTCTTTTTTTACCAAGTTATTTTATAAAACCTCTCCCAATTTCTACTAGACATAGTTGGGTTTTAAATCATTTTTATCAGCTATAAAATAATCGCTCATGGTTTTACTGCAGTGTAAACGTTTTCTTACATTGGCTATTTAAATTGTTCTCAATTTTTTATTATGAAATTAGTACTCACAATGCATTTATATGTATTGCATTTTTTGTTTGTTTTAATTATTCTCTGGGGGTAAAATTTTTAAGAACAGTGTTAATAGAAATAAAGATTATAAGCAACATTGTGGCTCTCACTGTGTTTAGCCATAGTATATTGTATTGTCCCTTTTTCAGACCTCTCAACAGTATTCAAAAGTAATAACCAACTGAGTAAGGTGGTGCCTGCCTATTATCCCAGCTCTTTTTGGAAGGCCAAAGTGAGAGGATTGCTGAAGGCCAGGAGTTCGAGGTTACATTGAACTATGTGCCACTGCACTCCAGCCTGGGTGACAGAGCAAGACCTTGTTTGTATTTAAAAAAAAAAAAAAAAAAAAAAAAAAAAAAAAAGCAATAGCCAAAAAGTACTTCCCCTTCAAAACAAGATTCTGTAATGATAAATGCTTTATCAGTTTACATTTGGAGACAGATCAGATTTTATTAAGAATGTCTTACGAATTCAAATACTGTTATAGCAGAAATACTATATACATACATACATTTCTGTTATAGCAGAAATACTATATACTTGGAAATCCTCTCTATATACAATTGTCCTTCAGCATACTCAGGGAATTGGTTCCAGGACCCTTGCTCCCCACCTCATACCCTAATCTGTGCATACTTGAGTCCTGCAGTTGGTCCTGTGGAACCTGTGTATGTGAAAAGTTGGCCTTCTCTATCTGCTTGTTTCACAGCTCTCTGTGAAATGTAGTAGTTTCTTTTTCTTTTCTCTCTTTTTTTTTTTGAGACAGTATCTTGCCCTGTTGCCCAGGATGGAGTACAGTGGCATGGCGTGATCTCGGCTCACTGTAATCTCTGCCTCCTGTGTTCAAGCAGTTCTTCTGCCTCAGCCTCCCAAGTAACTGGGATTATAGGCATGTGCCACCAAGCCCAGCTAATTTTTGTATTTTTAGTAGAGTTGGGGTTTCGCCATGTTGGCCAGGCTGGTCTCGAACTCCTGACCTCAGGTGATCCGCCTGCATTGGCCTCCAAAGTGCTAGGATTACAGGCGTGAGCCACCGTGCCCAGCCTAATACAGTATCTTCAATCTGCGTTTGATTGCAAAAAACTGTATAGATGAACCGGTGCAGTTCAAACCCATGTTGTTCAAAGGTCAACTGCAGTTTACCACAATTTTACGGAGACGTGAAAACCATGTATTTGTTTCATGAAAACAAAAGAAGAGCCTATGAGCATGATACTTAACTTGTCTATGTCTTGATTTCGTCTTCTGTAAAATGAGGATGTTAACAATATTTCTCTGTAAGGTTGTTTGATCAGTAATTGAGATAATCTCTATAAAGTGCTTAGCACAGTTCCTGGCATGGTAAGTGCTCAATAAATATTAGCTGCTATTAGCTGCTGTGAACATAAACACAAACACACACACACAGAGTACGTATATGTATATATACACGTGTGTGTGTGTGTGTGTGTGTGTGTGTGTGTGTGTATAAAATCTAGTGATTTTGGTGTATTTTTGTAATTTTTAGAAAATGGGATTCTACCAGAATGTGAACGTTTATGGTCACCTGCCTGGGCTAGGTCTCTCCAGGAGTTTGTGTTTCACTGTGGAACTTTGTCCTGTAGATCTATAGCAATCCCTTGCTTTAACAACCCAGTTGACTACTATTTT
This sequence comes from Trachypithecus francoisi, assembly GCF_009764315.1. Lineage (NCBI taxonomy): Eukaryota > Metazoa > Chordata > Mammalia > Primates > Cercopithecidae > Trachypithecus > Trachypithecus francoisi. Next base: position 2,867,298 of record NW_022681444.1, read on the forward strand.
AGATTCCAGGATAATATTTTTGATGTGCTGATTTTGAAAGAGTAATGGTCCTGTCAGTAAACAGTGCTGCATTTGTGACTGTGATAAGCTTTTTCTCTGTGCATCCCAGGTACAATTCTAGCACTCCCCAAGAATGTCTAGATTCTGTAGGAGTGCCTCTGACATCAGTGCATGCACAAAAGTGCTCTGTTCCAGCAGCTGCACTGTCATGGTGAGAGCTAGTGAGAATAGAATATGAATATTGTTAGTTTTCAAATGCGTGGAGAGAGATTCATAAAGGAAGAATGGAAAAAGACATTTGTTATTATTTAAAGGGATTTAAGTCTAAGTTTGAATGGTTTTTTTTTCCTCCTTCAGCATAGAGATGTCCGAATAAATGAAGTCTGCATGTAAAATTGCACTGTGGGAAGTTCTGTTAGCATGAATTGCTGATAACAGTGATTTGAGGGCAAACACTTTAGAAATCTGTCATCCATTCAGTCTGCCCTGAACTTTGACACTGTCATTCTGGTGATGATGAGAAGGTGGAGCTACTCTTCCCAATTTCCTGCTTTGGCAAGGCTCTCAGACCTAGAAATGGGATGAGTAGGCAGCTGCATGGTGCCTCTTAACATTGAGATATGTGCTCTTTTAAAGTCTTACCTCCTAATCCGCCTTTGGGATTATGCTACTGGTGTCATACTAACATCAGAGTTGGTACAAACCGAAGGGGCTAATTCTCTCATTCTCCTTTCCCTTGCAGATGATCCCAGCCCTAGACTCAGTGCACAAGCTCAGGTCGCTGAGGATATTCTGGACAAATACAGGAATGCCATTAAACGGACCAGCCCCAGTGATGGAGCAATGGCAAACTATGAAAGTACAGGTGATAATCATGACAGAGATTTGAGTAATAAACTTTTATATCATAGTGATAAAGGTAATCTGAATTTAAGTGGCCTTTAAAAGAAAGAATAGCTAAGGGAATCAGTTTACTACCTCAAAATTACAGACTACCTAAACAAATGTTTAAATGGATGTCCTTCTCTGGATTTTCCCACTAGCCCTGGGTACCCCTGAATGTTCAGATGCCTTGGAGTTGTCCTCCTTTGCATCTGGGGTGACTGGCCCACAGGGAGTTGGGGCATATTTTAATGGGAGGAGGTTCTTTTTCAATGTCTACAGCTTTGTAATTTTATCCAGTTACGCACTCTCCATGTAGCTATGGGAGCAGACTGTTGGGACAAGTTATCCATGGTCACCTGGTACTTATTTTAAAGGATTCTGTTTTCCTCATAATAGAATACTGAATAGCTTTCAGAAAAATGAGATACAGTCCCCAAGATAAATGAAGAGATAAAGTGTCTAAAGGCATAAACAGGGGCTGGGCGCGGCGGCTCACACCTGGAACCCCAGCACTTTGGGGGCCGAGGTGGGCAAGTCACTTGAGGTCAGGAGTTTGAGACCAGCCTGGCCAACGTGGCAAAACCCCGTCTCCACCAAAAATACAAACAATTAGCTGCATGTGGTGGCAGATGCCTGTAATCCTCAGATGGCTGAGGCATGAGAATCGCTTGATCCCAGGAGGCGGAGGTTGCAGTGAGCTGAGATCACTGCACTCCAGTCGGGGCAACAGAGCGAAACCCTGTCTCAAAAAACAAAACAAAACAAAACAAAACATAAACATAAATAGTATACTGCATAAATATGTATTTATGCCTATATGCACATAGAGCATCTCCCGGAAGAATCTCCCAGCAAACTGGTAACACGAGTTGGCTCTGAGGAAGACTTCTAGGAAGCCTCAGAGGGAGAGGGGTGGAAAGGAGAACTTCCTGTATTTTTTTATTTTGAATAGTTTCCAAATAACAGAAAAATTGAAAGAATAATACAATGAAGGTTCATCTACCCTCTATCTAGACTTAACAATTTTTAACATTTTGCCACATTCCCCATATATATATAGTGTGTGTGTGTGTGTATGTGTATATGTATATATATACATGTTTTTTTTTTTTTTGGTGAGACAGTCTCACTATGTTACCCAGGCTAAAGTGCAGTGGCCCAATCATGGTTTGCTGCTGTAGCCTCAACCTTCCCAGGCTAAGGTGATCCTCCCATCTCAGCTTCCTGAGTAGCTGGGACCACAGGCACGTTCCACTGTGCCCAGCTAACTTTTGTATATTTTTGTAGAGATAGACTTCACCGTGTTGCCCAGGCTGGTCTCTCTCTGTATTTTTTTCTGAAGCATTTGAAATTATTTCCAAAGAATAAGGATATTTTCATATATGAACTCAGTATATTTATTATATTTTGGAACTTTTTAGTCTTTTAAATTTTTTTTTTTTGTAGAGGTGAGGTCTTGCTATGTTGCCCAGGCTGGTCTTGAAATCATGAGCTCAAGCGATCTTCCTGTCCTATGCCTGGCCAAACTTTTTATTCTTTTTGATTGTATACATGTATGTATTGTATTATATATTTCTTTTGTGTGTGTGTTTTTTTATTTGAGACGGAGTCTTACTTTGTTGCCCAGGTTGGAGTGCAGTGGCACAATCTCGGCTCACTACAACCTCCACCTCCCGGGTTTAAGCAACTCTCCTGCCTCAACCTCCCGAGCAGCTGGGACCACAGGTGTGTGCCACCACACCTGGCTGATTTTTGTATTTTTCATAGAGACAGGGTTTCACCGTGTTTGTCAGGCTGGTCTTGAACTCCTGACCTCATGTGATCCACCCACCAAGGCCTCCCAAAATGCTAGGATTACAGGTGTGAGGCACTGCACCCAGCCGTGTATTATATATTCTTGATTAAGACATAAAACCAACTTTGCAAACCACATATCTGACCGTATTGCATTTGTGAGTTGGTCCCCTGACTCCTCTTGGGTGTAGCAGGAAGACCTCCAGTAGAGAGAATTAGGAGACCTGAACCCATAGTCAATCTTGGCCATTGGCCAACCAAGGAATTTAGAGCAAGCCATTTTATGACTGGTCAGGAGTCTATGTCTGTAAAATGAGGGTATAAAATGATTTTTGAAGCCTCTTTTAGTTCTCTGCTTCAGTGATTCTAAGATGTTAACTTTATAAAGTTAATGTGGACTTTCATTGTTGTGCATTAGTATCAGGATAAGAAGTAAAACCACTCTCTTCTCAGCAACTAGTCCCTTGATACATAATTGTTGCTACTGATAATTCAGTTAAGTATTTGAAGTTTTTCTTTCTTTTTTTCCAGAGAACTCTTATTGTTAGTCAATGGTAATTTATTCTTGAGTTGCTCTGAATACCTACTAGTGCCATAATATTCCAAATGAACCTGGTTATCCATTTCTTGGGGTTGGGTTTTGTTTAGAGGTTTTGGGTGATGGTGAAAGTGCACATGATTCTCCCCGTGACGAGGCACTGCAGAACATCTCAGCTGATGATCTCCCAGACTCTGCGAGCCAAGCAGCCCACCCACAAGATTCAGCTTTCTCTTACAGGTATTTCTTTTATAGGATTTGGAACTTTAGGGTTTGGACTTTTCAGCACCATTGCAGGCACATCAAGTCAAGTGATGTGTTGAGTCAATAAATGTATAAAGCAGGGAGAGAAAAATGAAATGCTATTTACTAAGAAGACTTTGTTTCAGTTGTAGATGTTATGTATCAAAGGTGTTAATTCAAGGGTTTAAAAACTCACTGGGTGTGGTGGCTCATGCCTGTAATCCCAGCACTTTGGGAGGCTGAGACAGGTGGATCACTGGAACCCAGGAGTTGGAGACCAGCTTGGGCAACATAGCAAAATCCTGTCTCTATAAAAAAGAAAAAGGAAAAAAAAAAAAGAAGAAAGCGTTTCTTGTCAGGTAGTGAGCTTATCTTGTGGCATCATCAGCGTTTCTGAAGAGATGTGCCAAGAGATGTTCCACATCTGTGCTGGGGGCTTCTGACTTCCGTGGTCCTCCCACTCTGCCATAATATGCTTTTCCAATTCTTCTAGCACCGGTCATAGAACTCGGTGTGTGAAAAAAGGTCAGAAAGGATTTGTTGTTTGATTCTGGTGCCTTAAAGAATGGTCCTTGCCCCGAGCACTTTTATCACCTGGCTCCTTGGGTAATTAGAAAGCCTGTTCTTTTAAGTGGAGTGTCAGTTAAGAATCATCTTTTTAAAAATGTTTGAACCATTTGAGTCCTAAGGTAACATTAATTTGTATAGTAAATATTTGTAAAATGTGACCATATCTGGCTAAAGAAATTAATGTGTTTTCTACTCATTTTTCAGAGATGCGAAAAAGAAACTGAGGCTTGCTCTTTGCTCTGCGGACTCTGTTGCCTTCCCAGTGCTGACCCACTCAACAAGGAATGGTTTACCAGACCACACAGACCCAGAAGGTAAATTGCTGCAGGATCATTTAAGTTTTCCTATGTTTATAGGTTGCACCATATGAAATTGCCAGTATTCAGCTGTTTAAGCTGTATGGCAATTCCATATGGTTCAACTTAATATGTTTATATTAGTGTCACTTAAGGGCACTTTGATTACTGATAGTTTATTAAAGTATTTTCTAATTGGAAGTGGCAATACAGTTTAGTTCTAATGATACATGACAAAGCAGAACTGACATCCCAAAAGCTGAGAGTTAGCTTAATTAAGCCCATGGAAATTCTCAATAAAAACAGAATCCTTGTTTCTTTTATTTAGACAATGAAATTGTATGCTTCTTAAAAGTTCAAATAGCTGAAGCAATTAATTTACAAGATAAGAACTTAATGGCTCAACTTCAAGAAACAATGCGCTGTGTGTGCCGTTTTGATAATAGAACTTGTAGGAAACTGCTGGCTTCTATTGCTGAGGACTACAGGTAATACACCCCACCTATTCAGCTTTTAAACCTAGTTGTTAGCTGCAAGTGTTTTCTTTTTGATCCTTATTTCAGAAATGAATCTAGGCTTCCTACAGAGTGCTTGGCTCTGTTTTCCTGGATGTAGATTTCTGTGTTAGTCTGTTCTCATGCAGCTGATAAAGACATGCCAGAGACTGGGCAATTTACAAAAGAAAGAGGTTTATTGGACTTACAGTTCCATGTGGCTGGGAGGCCTCACAATCATGGCAGAAGGTGAAAGGCACATCTCACATTGCAGCAGACAAGAGAAGAGAGCTTGTGCGGGGGAACCCCCCCTTTTTTAAAACCATCAGATCTTGTGAGAATTACTCACTGTCACAAGAAGAGCACAGGAAAGACCTGTCCCCATTGATTCAATTACCTCCCACTGGGTCCCTCCCACAACACTTGGGAATTCAAGATGAGATTTGGGTGGGAACACAGCCCAACCATAAGCTGCCCCTTGCTTCTCCCAGATCTCATGTCCTCACATTTCAAAACCAATCATGCCTTCCCAGCAGTTTCCCAAAGTCTTAACTCATTTCAGCATTAACTCAAAAGTCCACAATCAGAAGTCTCATCTGAGACAAGGCAAGTCCTTTCCGCCTATAAACCTGTAAAATCAAAATCAAGTTAGTTACTTCCTAGATACAATGGAGGTACAGGCGTTGGGTAAATACAGCCGTTCCAAATGAGAAAAATTGGCAGAAACAAAAGGTATAGGTCCCATCCAAGTCCGAAATCCAGCAGGGCAGTCAAATCTTTAAGCTTCAAAATGAACTCCTTTGACTCCATGTCTCACATCCAGGTCACGCTGATGCAAGAGGTGGGTTCCCATGGTCTTTTTTTTTCCCCCCCGAAACAGAATTTCGCTCTTGTTGCCCAGGCTGGAGTGCAATGGTGCGATCTCGGCTCACTGCAACCTCTGCCTCCTGGGTGCAAGCAATTCCTCTGCCTCAGCCTCCCAAGTAGCTGGGATTACAGGCATGCACCATCATGCCTGGCTAATTTTGTATTTTTTTTAGTAAAGACGGGGTTTCCCCATGTTAGCCAGGCTGGTCTTGAACTCCTGACCTCAAGTGATCCACCTGCCTTAGCCTCCCAAAGTGCTGGGATTACAGGCGTGAGCCACCACCGCACCCAGCCAGGGTTCCCATGGTCTTAGGCAGCTCCGCTCCTGTGGCTTTGCAGGGTATAGCCACTTTCCCAGCTGCTTTCATGGGCTGGTGTTGAGTCACTGGTTTTTCTAGGTGCACGGTGCAAGCTGTCAGTGGATCTGCCATTCTGAGGTCTGGAAGATAGTGGCCCTCTTCTCACAACTCTAATAGGCAGTGCCTCAGTAGGGACTCTGTGGGGGGTTCCGACCCCACATTTCCTTTCCGTACTGCCCTCACAGAGGTTCTCCATGAGGACCCTGCCCCTGCAGCAAACTTCTGCCTGGACATCCAGGTGTTTCCGTACATCTTTTGAAATCTAGGCGGAGGTTCCCAAATCCCAGTTCTTGGCTTCTGTGCACCCACAGGCTCAACACCACATGGAAGTTGCCAAGGCTCAGGGCTTGCACTCTGAAGCCATAGCCCAAGCTCTATGTCAGCCCCTTACAGCCATGGCTGGAGCAGCTGGAAGGCAGGGCACCAAGTCCCTAGGCTGCACACAGCATGGGGACCCCGGGCCTGGCCCATGAAACCATTTTTCCTCCTAGGCCTCTGGGCCTATGATGAGAGGGGCTGCCATGAAGACCTCTGACATGCCATGGAGACATTTTCCCCATTGCCTTGGGGATTAATATTCAGCTCCTTATTACTATGCAAATTTCTATAGCCAGCTTGAATTTCTTCTCAGAAAATGGGATTTTGTTTTCTATCGCATTGTCAGGCTGCAAAGTTTCTGAACTCTTATGCTCTGCTTCCCTTATAAAAATGGATGCTGGCAAGGCACAGTGGCTCATGCTTGTAATCCCAGCACTTTGGGAGGCCGAGGCAGGTGGATCATCCAAGGTTGGGAGTTCGAGACCAGCCTGGCCAACATGGTGAAACCCTGTCTCTACTAAAAATACAAAAAATTAGCTGGGAGTGGTGGTGGGTGCCTATAATCCTAGCTACTTGGGAGGCTGAGACAGGAGAATCGCTTGAACCTGGAAGCAGAGGTTACAGTGAGCTGAGATCATGCCACTGCATTCCAGGCTGGGCAGCAAGAGTGAAGCTCTGTCTCAAGAAAAAAAAAAAAACAAACAAAGCCAAATGCCTTTAACAGCACCCAAGTCACCTCTTGAATGCTTTGCTGCTTAGAAATTTCTTCTGCCAGATACACTAAATCATCCCTCCCAAGTTCAAAGTTCCACAAATCTCTAGGGCAAGGGCAAAATGCCACCAGTCTCTTTGCTAAGACATAACAAGTCACCTTTGCTCCAGTTCCCAACAAGTTCCTCATCTCCACCTCAGTCTGGACCTTATTGTTCATACCAGTGTGAGCATTTTCGTCAAAGCCATTCAACAAATCTCTAGGAAATTCCAAACTTTCCCACATTTTCCTGTCTTCTGAGCCCTCCAAACTGTTCCAGCCTCTGCCTGTTAACCAGTTCCAAAGCTGCTTTCACATTTTCGGTTGTCTTTTTAGCAGTACCCCACTCTCGGTCCCAATTTACTGTATTTGTTTGTTCTCATGCTGCTGATAAAACATACCTGAGACTGGGCAATTTAACAAAAAAAAAGAGGTTTAATTGGACTTAACAGTTCCATGTGGCTGGGGAGGCCTCACAATTATGGCGGAAGGTGAAAGGCACATTTCAGATGGCAGCAGACAAGAGAAGAGAGCTTGTGCGGGGAAATTCCCATTTTTAAAACAGTCAGATCTCTTGAGGCTTTACTGTCACGAGGACACCATGTTTCAGTTCCCTCCCACTGGGTCCCTCCCACAACACGTGGGAATTCAAGATGAGATTTCGGTGGGGACACAGCCAAACCATATCAATTTGTAAGCAACATATTTGGATATTTAGTGTGGAAATGTAGTTATAAATGAGCAGTTCCAAATAGAAGAGTGCAGTTTACTTCAGCTTTGCGCAAAAGCAGGTAGAGAGGTATGCCTGTATTGTGAGGCCAGGACAACTAGAATATCATATTTCTTTTTTTAGTGGTGATAGGAAAGACTACTTTTCTGGACCAGAGAAGCAGAAGTAAGTAGCCTTAGGAATTGCTGTGCTTTTTCTGCTGCCAGTCCCTTGCTCATGATTATGGAGAAAAATGTAACTGAGATGCTTAGTTAGTGAGGAGGCTTCAAGGCTTAGGGAATGGGCACTCTGGTGATTGTTACATTTAGACTATGAGCAAGTAATTGGTGGGGGATGTTTGTAACCTAGTGACATATAACCTATATTTGTTGTTATTTTTAGTCATCTGTAGCTGTCAATTTCCTATTAAGTATGAGGTCCTATAACTCCAGTATAAAATACACCAAGTATGCAGAGGGGCTTAGTGACATTTAGTGAGTTAGGTAACTAAGTCTTCAGCCCCATAGATCCTCCCAGACAAAACGCAAAATGGGGCTGTTCTTCAGCTGGCACCATGATCAGTCTCTACCATGTCTGCAGCCTGACAGGCTACTTTGTATATGTGCTACTGAAGAAAGCACAGACATGCTACTTTGTAAAACCAGTCTGTGCAGTAATTTTATAAAGAAAAGTTAGGACCCTTATTCTTCAAAGAAAGTATGCACTGAATATATCTGATGTCATGCAAAGTATTTTTCCTTTTAGAAAAAGAGCCCCATATATTGCTTATCTCACTCGTTGTCGACAAGGACTACAGACCACACAGGCTCACTTGGAAAGGCTATTGCAAAGGGTTTTGCGAGACAAAGAAGTGGCCAATCGATACTTTACCACCGTCTGTGTGAGATTACTGCTTGAGAGCAAAGAAAAGAAGATCAGGGAATTCATTCAGGGTAACTCAATACCTTTAGTTTAAGCATCTCTTCACCTGTCATACGGTTGGGAAGATTTGGAAATACTGTTTTGTTTTGCTAGTTTGTTCAAGTATCTGCATGCCTTAAATATCAGTTATTTTATGGAGTCTTAATAAATTAAACTTTGATGTCAAACCAATAAATTGCACTTTTCTCCTGTATTGAATATCTGTAGTTTACTTTTTAAATTGGGGACATTGGTAAATTTTGGGTCTATACGAATTCTCTCATTTAAAAAAAAAAAATGCCTTTTTTTTAGAAACTTTTTTTTTTTTTTTTTTTTTTGAGACAGAGTCTTGCTCTGTCGCCAGGTTGGAGTCCAGTGGCGTGATCTCGGCTCACTGCAACCTCCAACTCCCTGGTTCAAGGGATTCTCCTGCCTCAGCTTCCCGAGTAACTGGGATTACAGGCATGCGCCACCACGCCCAGCTAATTTTTGTATTTTTAGTAGAGTTGGGGTTTCACTGTGTTGGCCAGAATGGTCTCAATCTCCTGACCTCATGATCCGCCCACCTCGGCTTCCAAAAGTGCTGGAATTACAGGTGTGAGTCGCTGTGCCCGGCCTAGAAACATATTTTTACAACAAATTCCTTGCACTTAAACTTTCACATATTCCTTACTTTTTCTCCTGATTTAATTATATGGCCACATATTGTCCTAAAATAAACCACACTGAAACACTTTTGGCTTTAAGATCATGGTGTCTGCATAGCTAGTGATAAAAATTATTTCTATGATTTCCTTTTTAAAATTATTTAGATAGTTTTTATTAAACTATTTAAAAATTATTATTTTGCTTTGGAGACTTTCAGAAACTCACCGCAGCTGATGATAAAACTGCTCAGGTAGAAGATTTTCTGCAGTTTCTTTATGGTGCAATGGCCCAGGATGTCATATGGCAAAACGCAAGTGAAGAACAGCTTCAAGATGCACAGCTGGCCATTGAGCGAAGCGTGATGAACCGGATTTTCAAGCTCGCCTTCTACCCTAATCAGGATGGGGACATACTTCGCGACCAGTGAGTACTTCTATGTTGAGTGCCTATGTGAGACTACATAGGGATCTACCAGGTAGCCCATATTTTAGGCAAGCTATATGTGTAACTTAGTATCTGATTGTAAAAGGAAATGCATTGGTTACCATTTTTCACCTGTCAGAGTTACATGATCGCAAAGAATGATAATACCCAGTTTTCAGGGAAGTGGGCAGTCAAGTTGGAAGGAGTAGAAATTGGTGTAGCCTCTTTGGAAAGCACTGCTGTTTACTCTGCCTTAACTAATCTTCCCTTCCTTCTTGTGATTAAGTCTTACTTAGCCTTCAGGTCTTGACTTAAGTATTGTTTCCCTGATGAAGCCTCTCCTGACTAGGTTACATCCTATTAGGGCTGTCTCAGGCCTCGGTGCCTTTCTTTAGCACTTGCCACAGTTGCCATTTGACATCTGTTTGAGTCATGGTTTCTGAACCCAGCACTACTGACATTTAGGGCCAGATTGTTGATGATGTGGGAGGCTGTCCTGTGCATTATAGGATCTTTAGCAGCACCCCTGGCCTCTACACACTAGGTGCCAGTAATACCCCACCAATTGTGACAACCAAATGTCTCCAGACATTCCCAAATGTCCCTTGCGGGGCAAAATTCTCCCCTGTTCTTTTCTTTCTTTTGAGACAGGGTCTTGCCCTGTCACCCAGGCTGGAGTGCAGTGGCATGATCACAGCTCACTGAAGCCTCAACCTCCCGGACTCCTGTGACAAGTGATCCTCCTACCTTGGCCTCCCAAATCACTGGTACTATAGGTGCACACCATGACACCTGGCTGATTTTGTTTGTATTTATTTATTTAGACGGAGTGTCACTCTGTCGCCTAGGCTGGAGTGCAGTGGCGTGATCTCAGCTCACTACAACCTCTGCCTCCTGGGTTCAAGCGATTCTTCTGCCTCAGCCTCCTGAGTAGCTGGGACTACAGGCATGCACCACCATGCCCCGCTAATTTTTTGTGTGTTTTTAGTAGAGATGGGGTTTCACCATGTTGACCAGGCTGGTCTTGAACTTCTGACCTCATTTGATCTGCCCATCTTGGCCTCCCAAAGTGCTGAGATTACAGGCATGAGCCACTGCGCCCAACCTTGTGTATTTTTTGTAGAGACAAGGTGTCGCTGTGTTGCCCAGGTTGATCTCAAACTGCTAGACTCAAGCAATCCTCCTGCTTCAGCCTCCCAAAGTGCAGGAATAAGAGCTGGGATTACAGGACATGAGCCACCATGCCTGGCCCTCTCCCCTGTTCTTAATTACTGGTTTGTGTGATCGTTTAATGAATGTTCTCTCCACACTGGCTTGTTCCCTCTGCGAGACCAGGAAATAATGCTTTTATTAACCACTCTAATAGCACCAGGCACAGTACTTGGCCTCTAATATATGCTTGTTATATATTTATTAAGAATGAACAGTTGGTTGGGCATCGTGGCTCACACCTGTAATCCCAGCACTTTGGGAGGCCAGGGCGAGTGGATCACCTGAGGTCAAGAGTCCGAAAGCAGCCCGGCCAACATGGTGAAAGCCTGTCTCTACTAAAATACAAAAATTAGCTGGGCATGGTGACATGCATCTATAGTCCCAGCTGCTCAGGAGGCTGAGGAGGATTGCTTGACCCAAGAGTCGGAGGTTGCAGTGAGCTGAGATCGCACCACTGCACTCCAGCCTAGGCGACAGAGTTAGACTCTGTCTAAAAAAAAAAAGAGAGAGAGAATGAACAGTTAAGTATTTGAATACCAAAAAATGCCTGGAATTATATGGCTTATAAGTTATATCTCAAGCTGTTTAAAAATACTAATCCTGGCCGGGCACAGTGGCTCATACCTGTAATCCCAGTGCTTTGGGAGGCTGAGGCAGGTGGATCACCTGAGAGTCAGGAGTTGGAGACCAACTTGGCCAACAAGCTGAAACCGTGTCTCTACTAAAAATACAAAAATTAGCCAGGCATGGTGGCTCACACCTGTCATGCCAGCTACTCGGGAGGCTGAGGCAGGAGGACCACTCGAACCCGGGAGGCAGAGGTTGTGGAGAGCCAAGATCACACCATACACTCCATCCTGGACAACAGACCAAGGCGCTGTCTTTAAAAAAAAAAAAAAAAAATTAATCTTGGAAAAAATTAACCTGGAATAGTAATACTGGTTATTTTTGGGTAGTGAGACTAGGGAATATTTTGCAGTTTTATTTTTCCTCGTCTGTATATTCTCTCTTTTTTTGACAGTCTCCCTGTGTCATCCAGGCTGGAGTGCAATGGCGCGATCTCAGCTCACTGAAACCTCTGCCTCCCAGGTTCAAGCAGTTCTCCTGCCTCAGCCTCCTGAGTAGCTGGCATTGCAGGCATATGGCACCATGCCCAGCTATTTTTGTATTTTTGGTAGAGATGGGTTTTCACCGTCTTGTCCAGGCTGGTTTCAAACTCCTGACCTCAAGTGATCTGCCCACCTTGGCGTCCTAAAGTGCAAGGGTTACAGACATGAGCCACCATGCCCAGCCTTCTGTGTGTTCTTGAGCACTGCTTCACAACTCTGTTTCTGACCTCAAGCATGTTAAAGTTGTTACCATGCTTCTTAACAGTGACAGTGGCTTGCTGGGCCTGACTCCCAGGGGTCCGTGTAATAGGATCCTCGGGGTGTGGGTTATGTTTGTATGAAATATTTTTCATGGAGATTTTCAGATGTTGCATAGATATTTGAGAAAATTCACTTTCCTGTGAAATGGGTTAGGATCCTTCCAATCTGCCGTCCTCATTTGTTCATGGTCTCAGAGTGTTTGGCCCACCCCAGACTTCTATGCTTAATACGCCAGATGGGACCTGTTTTCTCTCCAGAGCACCAGTTTTTGCCTTTAGGCATAGGATGAGGAATGGGGACGTTCAAACCATATTGACTACAGACAGCAACTTTGAAGGAGATTATTTTTCCCCACCCTCCATGACATTTCTGCGGGGTTTATAGAGTATGAAAAGCCAACAGAGGACCTGGAAAGAACACTAGCAGCCAGGAAGCTGGGTTCAGCCCCTCCTACTGACACCTGTGTAGCTTAGGCAAGCCTTTTCCCTTTTTAAGCCTACTTCTCTTCATCTACAAAGTGAAAGGTTTGGTGAATGGTAGAGGCCCTTCTCCATGTAATTAATATCTTTGGTTTCTGGCTTTTGATCCTTCTACTTCCTCTCACTTTTTTATCCCCCCTCACCTTCTTTTCCTCTACTTTACAAAATTATGTGTCCAAGCAGCTCCTACTAAGGGCTCTTCTCCTTTCTGCCTTGCAGTGCTGTCTGGTCCAGAGAGGAAAGACTCCCTCCCTTCCCTGCATCCCCTTGGCTCACTCAACGTTTCTGAGCAGATTGGAAAGAATACTTATCTAAGAGGCTCAATTCTAACTGTAATCCATATCGAGCAATAAGTCAACATGTTTCAAATGTTTTGTAAAAATCAGTGATGACTATTTGTGTACCGTATTTTCTGAAATGAGTATTTACATGTGTATTTTGGGGGTTTTCAGGGTTCTTCATGAACATATCCAGAGATTATCTAAAGTAGTGACTGCAAATCACAGAGCTCTTCAGATACCAGAGGTAATACAGGTTTATATAGCATGGGTAATGTTAACTAAATGCTGCGTGGTAATGTTACCACATTTTCAAGGAACTGAAATATGATAAAATATAAAACATCATTTTCACTCTATGTAATTCAGTCTAACTTCAAAGTTCCTGAAGATGCTTTCAGGGATTAAAATTCCCTGGTATGAAATAGTAGAAAGCCAGCTGGGAGGAGTCCTTCCTTGATGCCACTTCTCAAGTCAGCCCTTCTGTCGGGGGCAGTACCTCTCCATCAGTGCTTTTATAGTCAGGTTTCTGCAGAAATGTTTTGAAGAAGCGGGAGGCTGGTAGCACTCCAAAGAGTGAGATATGCTGTCTCAGGAGAGGTCATTGACTCTGCATGTGATCTCAGATTACCTTTAGCATTTTTACCTGTCCTACGTCTCTTAGAAAATAAGAAAACATGAAAATTTCAGGTATTTGAGGTTTCTGGTTGTTTTTGTTACAACCTCCACTGATGAGACATTAATTACCATAAAATTTTAAATTGTCTTTGGTTTTTTGAATCTTTTATTTCCAGGAATACTGCAACAATGGTACATATTTTTAAATTAACCTCTTTTTTTTTTTTTGAGAGGGAGTCTCGCTCTGTCGCCTAGGCTGGAGTGCAATGGTGCGATCTTGGCTCACTGCAACCTCCACCTCCCGGATTCAAGCAGTTCTCTGCCTCAGCCTCCCGAGTAGCTAGGACTACAGGCGTGTGCCGCCACGCCCAGCTAACTTTTTTGTATTTTTAGTAGAGAGGTGTTTCACCATCTTAGCCAGGCTGGTCTTGAACTCCTGACCTTGTGATCCACCTGCCTCAGCCTTCCAAACTGCTGGGATTACAGGCGTAAGCCACCGCGCCCGGCCTTAAATTAACCTCTTTTATCACACGTGATAAATCTAGTTCCTGTGTAGAGCCAGTTTAAGCTAGTTTTAACGGTAAGTCCTCTTTTAGTAGTTTGCACTTCTGGAATCAGCTACTAAATGTAGAGAAGTTCCATTCTAGCTATTTAAGAAAGAGAATGGTTTGAAATTTTGTGAATTTTAGCTTCTGTGCTGTTGAATGCCATTTTTCTATTAATGGATATCTGGTTTGCTCTATTTTAAAATGCAAAGCAACTTATTTAAAAGTTTTAAAGTTATACTTCAATCTTTGGTGAAGGGGAAGGGGGCCTGCAATATGGTTTTACCAAAGAGAGGAAAAAGCAACCACATTATCCTCTGCCTCCTGACACGGAGGTTGCGGTGGTCACTGCCCGGGGTTGCCATTGAATTCAGAATCTGTATATTGTCTGTGGTCTCACTTAGGTTTACCTTCGAGAAGCACCATGGCCATCTGCACAATCAGAAATCAGGACAATAAGTGCTTATAAAACCCCCCGGGACAAAGTGCAGTGCATCCTGAGAATGTGCTCTACGATTATGAACCTGCTGAGCCTGGCCAATGAGGACTCTGTCCCTGGAGCGGATGACTTTGTTCCTGTGTTGGTGTTTGTGTTGATAAAGGTGGGCCCCTTACTACTGTCAGTTAAGGAGTTATGTGGTATTCTGAGCAGGTGGCACAGGGCTTCACACAACGGTGGAGATCTTGGCTCTTTTCCAAGTCACAAGCTCTGGGTTACTCAGAAAGTGCCTACTGTCAAGATTTTTCTTTTGAGACAGAATCCCACTCTGTCACCCAGGCTGGGGTGCAGTAGTGTGATCTCAGCCCACTGCAACCTCCATCTCCTGGGTTCAAGCGATTCTTATGCCTCAGCCACCCAGATAGCTGGGATTACAGGCATGTGTCACCACGCCCAGCGAATTTTTTTGCATTTTTACTAGAGACGGGGTTTCGCCATGTTGGCCAAGCTGGTCTCATGGTCTTGAGCTGGCCTCAAGTGATTCGCCTGCCTCAGCCTCCTGAAGTGTTGGGATTACAGACATGAGCCACCGCGCCCGGCCAAGATTTGTTCTTACCTTAGGGTTTTCAAAAGAAAGGATGGGAAGACTAGATTCCTAGATGAACATTTTCAGCTTTTAAAGCAGTGCCTGGGTTGGGCACGGTGGCTCACACTTGTAATCCCAGCACTTTGGGAAGCCGAGGTGAGTGGATCACGATGTCAAGAATTCAAGACCAGCCTGGCCAAGGTGGTGAAACCCCATCTCTGCTAAAAATACAAAAATTACAGGCTCCTGTAATCCCAGCTACTCCGGAGGTTGAGTGCAGTGAGCCGAGATCACACTGCTGCACTCCAGCCTGGGCGACAGAGTGAGACTCCGTCTCAAAAAAAAAAAAAAAAAAAAGCAGTGCCTGAAGTTCTTGGTTGAGGCTCAGTGTATAATGAATGAATGAATGAATGGATGAGGGCAGGTTCTTTTTGTTATGCTTTTGCCATCTTCTTTCATATGGAATTCCTTGCAGTACTTGTCATATAGGCTACCAAATTTACCAATCATCTCTCCTCTTTTAGCTTCTTATTTTGTAATTGTAGTGTGAAAGTACTGACATCTGTCATTCTTGTTGACTTTAAAATTATAGTTTCATCATTTAAATGGTTTATTTTGAACATTTTGAGGGTGACCATATAGTTTGGGTGCATACAGCCACTCAGTGATCGTATCACTTGTGTGTTCCAGTCAGCTCAGCCCAGCTGTTGCTCTCTAAAGTGTGTGTGATGTATGTCCTACTGTTTCTTAGCGTTGTGATATTTCTACAACGTGAACTCAGCTTGGAGGGAGAAACCCGTGGGGTTGGCCGTCACAGCTCCTCCTGTTGGCCATCGCTCTTCTGGCTTCCACACGTAGTAAATCTAGTTTCTGTGGAGAGCCAGTTTAAGCTCGTTTGAAGGAAAAGGCCCTAGCTCTTCCTCTTAACCGTTTAACAGCCTGTGCCCTTTCTCACCACACGAAGAAGGTAAAAAAAATTCAGAAGGCTGGGCGCGGTGGCTCAAGCCTGTAATCCCAGCACTTTGGGAGGCCGAGACGGGCGGATCACGAGGTCAGGAGATCGAGACCATCCTGGCTAACACTGTGAAACCCCGTCTCTACTAAAAAATACAAAAAACTAGCCGGGCGAGGTGGCGGGCGCCTGTAGTCCCAGCTACTCGGGAGGCTGAGGCAGGAGAATGGCGTGAACCCGGGAGGTGGAGCTTGCAGTGAGCTGAGATCTGGCCACTGCACTCCAGCCTGGCGACAGAGGGAGACTCCGTCTCAAAAAAAAAAAAAAATTCAGAAGATGTCCTCTGTTACCTCTGGCAACAGAGGGCATGCCATCTTTTTAAATTTTTTCTTTCTCAGCTTATTCTCCCTGGACTTACCAGATATAATTCAATTTGCTTACAGTATTTATTTTGTTATCTAACATTCTGAAATCCTGGGATGTTGAGTAAGACCACAGAGATTGGCCGGGTGCGGTGGCTCACGCCTGTAATCCCAGCACTTTGGGAGGCCGAGACGGGCGGATCACGAGGTCAGAAGATCGAGACCATCCTGGCTAACACGGTGAAACCCCGTCTCTACTAAAAAATACAAAAAACTAGCCGGGCGAGGTGGCGGGCGCCTGTAGTCCCAGCTACTCGGGAGGCTGAGGCAGGAGAATGGCGGGAACCCAGGAGGTGGAGCTTGCAGTGAGCTGAGATCCGGCCACTGCACTCCAGCCTGGCGACAGAGCTAGACTCCGTCTCAAAAAAAAAAAAAAAAAAAAAAAGACCACAGAGATTAGTTCAGCCTTCTTAGAAACCAGTGAGGTTAAGGACTTGCAAGGATAGAAACCTCTAGATAGATTAGCTGAGATTAGAATCTGGGTTGCCTTTTCAACATATTATTGCTACTCATGGAAACTAGGGTTTAAAGATTACTTCCAAAAAATAACTTTGGGGTTGTTTTCAAAAGGACTGGTATGTCTTTCATAGAAGAACCTTTGAAGAACTCTTAAATGATTTTGGCAGAGCTTTGACATCTGAGTAATTGGCTTTTATTTTTTACTTCTCTAGGCAAATCCACCCTGTTTGCTGTCTACTGTGCAGTATATCAGTAGCTTTTATGCTAGCTGTCTGTCTGGAGAGGAGTCCTATTGGTGGATGCAGTTCACAGCAGCAGTAGAATTCATTAAAACCATCGATGACCGAAAGTGACCAAGACCAAGGCCCACCAAGGCAGCAGACTGTTAATCAAACAAACAGATCTCTAAGAAGGCGCATCAGCTGCTTTGAAGGCTGAAGATTGTTTTTGTATAATATTGTACAGCTTCAGGCATTTTAAAGCAGATCTTTACTAAACAGGTTAATGAGCTAACAAGCAGGTTCTCTCGTCTTTGGGCTCTTTCCTTTCTGAGTTGCATATTCTATTTTCTTGTCCCCAAGTAGAGACTAGTACTACAAAAAGGGACCACATTTTTCAGGTATTTCTAAATATTAAAAAACAGAACAAAAATCTCTTAGAAAATTTCTAGACTTCCATTCTTGGATGCCCTTTCTTTCCTTTTATTTTAAAAAAGAACAGTACCCCTCTTTTAAGATGCTGTCTTATATTAATGTGCATCTAATGGAAAGAAGATATGAGTTGCACTGAGGATTATAATAGTGGTACATTAGTGGCATTATCTATAAATACACTCACCTAAATTGAAAAGCTAAGAAGGAAATGTAAATATAATATATATTTATATTTGATGTAATATGGACATCTGCAGATTCTAATAAACAAGGACTATTGCTGATAGTAGGCTGTGACATACTGTCTTGTGAAATGGTTTCCTTGACAAGATTTAAGCTGAGCTTAAAAGTAAAAAACAAAAAGTACACAGAAATATTTATTAAAATGTAATACAGTTTATTGGACTTTCTAAGTATGGCGTTTGATGGACAGGGCTGTCTTTAATGAGTGTGAAAGTTACTAAGTCACTTAGACATCTCACCGTGGAAGTTTGTGAGCCTGCATTAGGAGATAGACTGATTACCATACACGACGTAAAAAGGAACAGTGGATAGCTCATACTTTATGGTGGTTCTTCTCCTCTGAAATAATATACTGCAGAAATCCCAGACAGAGCTCCTTACAAACCTTTAATTGTAATATATTTTTGATGATTATTCACATTGAATGCACAGACCAAGAATTCAGTGAATGTCATTTTTTAAAAAACTAATTTGTATTGTCTGCTCTAGTGATACAAGTTTTACTAGTGATAAACTATTTTAATCAACCATACTATTCTTACGGAAAAAAAAAATCTATTTTGGCAGGTTTCTGTGCCTTTATTTCCCTCTTCTGAAAAAAAGTCTGTGTTTTCATAGTTTGGTTTGCATTGTATATCAATAATTAATCAGGAATGGTTTTTGGTGCCTGAAAAATTGGCCAAGGAGGCACACCAAAGCTTCAAGCACAAGTCTTGTATGTGGGCCATCACTGTCTGGTTTCACTTTGTGTGTTTCCTAAACACATTTAGCTGCTTTTATAACAAACTCAGCCCCACACTTGAGTCCCTTGTTGTTGGGAGCATTTCCAGGCATCTTTTAAGGAAACTGTGACAAACAGCCTTGGGCAGATGAATACGGAGGCTGTCCACTGTCCGTCTCTGAGATCTTTGTGTCTGGGAATGCCTAAAGATTTTATTTTTTTTCTTTGTTTTTATTTTATTTTTTGAGACAGAGTCTCATCCTGTCACCCAGGCTGGAGCGCAGTGGTGCGATCTTGGCCCACTGCAACCTCCACCTCCCAGTTCAAGTGATTCCCCTGCCTCAGCCTCCCAAGTAGCTGGAACTATAGGCGTGCGCCACCACGCCCAGCTAATTTTTGTATTTTTAGTAGAAACGAGGTTTCACCATGTTGGCCAGTATGGTCTCAATCTCCTGACCTTGTGATCCACCCGCCTTTGCCTCCCAAAGTGCTGGGATTACAGGCATGAGCCACCGCACCCAGCCAGAAACTAGATTTTCTTTATGTCTCCACCCCTTCTTATTCATTTACTTTACAATACCAAAATAAATTGCATAGGAGTGTGGGATGTGGTTTCTGCCTTCTAGAGAGAGATCAGAATTAAACTAGTACTACGAAATGTCCTTTTGAATGTTAGGTAAAGAAATCCATGTACAGAGTCGTGAGCTTCATGGGCTGTAACTGCCAAACTTGCCCTGTGTTAGAAGTTAAATCCCATCGTAAATACATCACGAGGCCAGCTGTGTGATCTGAGACCTAGATGGGAGTTCATTTACTTCAGCCTTTGATTCAGTAAATGTTAAGCAGAAGACTTCGAATGGTTGAAATTCATTGTTACAGGATTTTACTCATAAACCAGTGAGAGATTTTTTTTTCTCCACAATGGTTACTAAGTCTATTCCATGTTAACACTGTGGAAATAAATATGAAGATGTGGACATTGCATTGGGGCTCTTTTCTGTGGAAGAGAAGGTGGTGGGATTGGGGTGAAGGGCTACACTGAAGGCAGGAGATAGGGCTCTGCCTTGTTGGAGCCAGGGCTGAGGATAGACCCCCAGAGATTTGGCATCTGTGACACCTCTAAAATAGGTTCGGGTGCTCATGACTGTGTAGCTGGCAGAGGAGCACAGCACAGCTGTTGCAGGGGCGGCTAAGGTTTCCTCTGAACATCCTGTCAGGAGCAAGGACTACTTTGGCATTAACCATCACTGGTTTGATTTCTTGACAGGTACATGAGATGGGGAGTGATCTGATTTTTTTTTTTAGAAAAGAGGAATAGTTGTTCCCCAAATGTTTCTTCCTCCATTGCCCTCCCGTACTTGTTTTACACGAAAGATTAGTGTAAAAGTGCAAAATCAGCCCTGGAAATATTCGGTAGCCACTGATTACTACATACAATCTACAAAGTGGATGTTAAATGGAGAGAGAGTTGGCTCAGTGCCCCTGAAATCTTGTAGGATTAACTTCTCTGCGGAAAAGAAAAACCAAGTTTGCATTTTGTATTAATATTCTGCTTTTAGAAGTAATAGAAATACAAGTTGAAGATTATCTTTACAAAATTATATTTTAATTTTTTTTGAGACACAATCTTTCTCTGTCACCCAGTCAGGAGTGCAGTGGTGTGATCTTGGCTCCCTGCAACCACCGTCTCCCAGTCTCAAGTGATTCTCATGGCTCAGCCGCCCTGGTTGCTCAGATTACAAGTGTGTGCCACCACACCCAGCTAATTTTTTGTATTTTTTTTGTAGAGACAGGGTTTTGCCATGTTGGCCAGGCTGGTCTTGAACTCCCGGCCTCAAGTGATCCGCCTGCCTCAGCTTCCCAAAGTGCTGGGATTACAGACGTGAGCCACCGCGCCCAACCACAAAATTATATATATATATTTAAACATGTCAAACATTTTGCTTGCTTGCTTCATTTTAGGTAGAATCTCAGCCACAGTAATTGCTTTCTTCTGCTTTTTCTTTATAAAAACCTGCTTATGAAAGCCTTCTTATACAGATAGTTAAATCGCTGTAGTAGGAGGCTCAGGCTTTCTCAGGGATTGCAAATAGGTGTGCTGCATGGTTTTTCTTTTCCTATGTCCTGGAAATCTTTGTTTAAAGTGGGCTTTACAAATGTGTCCCTGAGGCCCATGATCAAGAGAACAATCCCAGCCCCAATACAGGGACTGTGTTCTTGCCGTAAGAATCTGTAGCTGACTGCTGTGCTGAACCCTGGCACTCTTTCCTGTTATTTGCTATGGGAATTTCCACTTTGGAGCAAGTAGGATCACCTAGGTGTTTTAAAATTGTTTTTCTCCTATGTGATTGGGTGTGAAGAGGGAAAGTAGGACTACACTCAGAATTATTACTGGATTGCACAGAAGTGATAGAAGTGTAGTGGGGTTCACTTCCTCAATTGGTGCTTCCTAGATTTTTCTCTCCTGTCTCTTCCTGCTTTGTTTCTTTAAAGAAAAATCTGTTGTCTCTCTTTTTAAATATTTAGTGAGTTTATTTTGTACACAATTGCTTTAATTTTGAGGGAAGTAAATCCAAAATGATCTTGAAGCCCAAAGGATTTTTAATAAGTGGATTAACAGTGATGAGGTATTTGCGATACTCTAAATGCCAAAATGCTTGAGAACTTTGCCAGGTTAAAAATTACTTAATATATTTTAGAATGTAAGTTAAAAAGTAGGAGGACAAGGAATAGCTTTATTGCTCTTGAGAACACTTGGAGAAATGAAAATATAGTTTGCTTCCGTGTTAAGTTGTGGTTGAGCTATGGAGTGACCCTGGAGCTGCCGCATTCCACAGGCCTGACCTCATCAAGGGTTCAATTCAAGAGAGAGGACGTCTCCACTTGGATAATGGCAGACAGTGTGGGTAGGGGCCATGCACCAGGGGAATTCATCTCTGTCAAATTAATACTCTCCTGTCTACTGGATTCTTCTTGTGCTTCACCTGGATTAAAAAGCTGTACTGCCTCTTTTGAAACTGATGAAACCTTTCTATAAGTCTCAGTTAATGAGCTTGCACAATCTTGTATATGTACAGGAAACCCCATCCTGTCTCCTAATGTGATTAGTACTGTAAAACATTCTATAAAACTGATTAAAAAGGGAGAGCAGTTTGATTCACTGGGTTTTATGTTTCTGTCATCTATTTTATATTCAGAAGCATTTCTGAAAACGTATTTGACTTCCGAATGTTCTGATGTTTTCCATGAATTCACACACATCTTTTTCATCTGAACAAGATGGGCGTTTGCTAAGTGTGGCACAAGAAGGAACTAGAATGACTTGGCAGTAACTAACACAATGGTGAACATCTACGGTTTTTTTTTTTTTTTTTTTTTTGAGACAGGGTCTGGCTCTGTTGCCCAGGCTGGAGTGCAGAGGCGGAATTTCGGGTCACTGCAACCTCTGCCTCCTGGGCTCAAGCGATCCTCTGGCCTCAGCCTCCCAAGTAGCTGGGACTACAGGGACACGCTACCACACCTGACTAATGTTTGTATTTTTTGTAGAGATGGGATGTTGCCATGTTTCCCAGGCTGGTCTCAAACTCCTGAGCTCAAGCGATCTGCCCGCCTCAACCTCCCAAAGTGTTAGGATTACAGGCGTGAGCCACTGCACCCAGTCCTTCATCTATGGATTTAACAGTTTCTGCCTGACGCCTATATTTGGTAGCTATTCATCATTTTTCATTCTGAAAGCAAAAGTGTTGCCATCTAATCACAATATTCACTTAGGCCTTTATTAATCTTTTCAGCCAAGGGAAGTTATTTTTGACAAGGGGTACTAACTCACTCTTCAGGCTTCCCTTGCTGGCGGGAAGGCGCTTTTCTTATATTGATTGCACTTCATTTAAAGGAAATAGTTAAAAACTTGCTTAGGGCTCATTTCCATTTGCTCTGTTCAGTAGTTTTTCTTTCTTTCTTTTGAGACAGAGTTTTGCTCTTGTTACCCAGGCTGGAGTGCAATGACATGATTTTGGCTTACTGCAACTTTCGCTTCCCAGGTTCAAGCGATTCTCCTGGCTCAGCCTCCTGAGTAGCTGGAATATAGGCATGCGCCATTACACCCGGCTAATTTTATATTTTTAGTAGAGACAGGTTCACCATGTTGGTCAGGCTGATCTCAAACCTCTGACCTCAGGTGATCCACCCGCCTCTGCCTCCCAAAGTGCTGGGATTACAGGTGTGAGCCACCGTGCCCGGCCCACTCTTCAATATTAAAACGAGTGGTATGACGCCTAGAACCAAATAAAGCATTCAGCTTTTCTTGCCAACTTGGAATTTACCTGTGTCGCTTGGACTGCTGTTATGCTTGTACCCACTCAACCCTTTCCACAAGTACAGGGCTCTGTAGCTTTTCCCCTGTACTGAGGATGCTGAGCTACTGACGCTAGCTTCGCTAGCCTGCCTGCCGAGCTGTTGCAAAATGGGTGCTGATCCTGTAGAGAGAAACCAGGGCTGAAGCTCCTCTTGGCCGTTAATGTGTCCTCCACCTAAGGATTGAAGTATTCAGTGAAGAGCTTTTGCTTCACTTATTTCATTCCAGAAGAATCCTTTCCATCCACTTAGGGTAGTAAAATATAGCCCATAGATTAAACAAACAAACGAAAAATGACCCATGGCCAGAGAAAGTGTTTTAGCTCATGCCTGTAATCCCAGCACCTTGGGAAACCAAGGCGGGAGGATCACTTGAGCTCAGGAGTTTGAGGCCAGTCTGGGAAACAATGAGACCTGGTCTGTACAAAAAATTATTTTAAAATAAGCCAGGCATGGTGGCGTGTGCCTATAGTCCCAGCTACTTGGGAGGCTGAGGTGGGAGGATGGCTTGAGCCAAGGAGTTCCAGGCTGCAGGTTGGGCTACTGCCTTCCAGCCTGGGCAACAGGGTGAGATCTTGTCTCTAAAAACAGAAAAAAAATATGAAAAAAGAACCATATAGGCTATTGTGGGGATCCAGAACACCTTCCACATTTTATGCTAAAACGGAAACAGCTCTCAGTTCCAAGTCCTTGGACCTGTTGCAAACAATGAATGTGAAAACTATGGGAACCTTATTTCTGTTAACTGTTTAGGAATTCAGCATATTGCTGGTCCAAATATACGCTGTGACCCACCCTGACCACTTAGATCATCTTTGGGGGTAGGGCCCAGGATTTGGTGCTCTAGGGAGTTGTACTATAAATTGTTTCCCAAACTTCCCTGTTGAGAATCACCTGGTATTCTTGTTGGTCTATCAGAGTCCAAAGGGGAGGGAACCAGGAATCTTTAAACAAGTCCTCCCAGTGACTTATTTTCCAGAGTTTTTGTTTTTGTTTTCGAGACAGGGTGTCACCCTGTCGCCCAGGCTGGAGTGCAGTGGCATGATCCTAGCTCACTGCGGTCTCAAACTCCTGGGCTCAAGTGATCCTCCTGCCTCAGCCTCCTGAGTAGCTGGGACCACAGGTGCATGCCACAACACCTAGCTAATTTCAAAAAAAATTTTCAGAGATGGGTCTTGCTATGTTGCCTGCTCTGATCTTGAACTCCTGGGCTCAAGCGATCCTCCTGCCTCAGCTTCCCGAAGTACTGGGATTACAGGTGTGAACTGCCATCCCCAGCCTCTCCAAGAGAGTTTGAGAAGCACCGGGAGAGCTTGCACTTGTTGAAGAATGAACCAGTGGCCCGCCTACCTGCATCGCCCACCTGGGGAGGTTCATAAAACTGCAGACTCATGATCCCACCCCGTACCCATTGAATTAATGTCTGGGGAAGATGCTGGGAATCTGCATTTCTAGCAAGCTCCCCGTCTGACTCAAGCTCATGAAAATGGGTGATCCACTATGAAAGTGGTTAACTCTTAAACACTTGGCTCCATAGCTCACCAGGGTAATAGGCATGAATGGGGAAGTCCCTTTAAAAGGATGAGAACTGTTAGCCTACAGCCACTCCAATGACTCCTTTACGGGTAGTTCTTTTTATATGCTTAGAATGAAGCATTTTCTTTACTCATAACTGCCTGTTACGTAATGCTCTTTAGCCTCAAATTGCTAAACTTTTCCAGAGAATCATGGTGTTCAATGACATACCCAAATATACGTACGAAAAATACTCAGAGTCTAATCTTCCTGTGTTTAAGCTTTTAAAATGAGTTTTTGTTTGTTGGTTTGTTTGTTTTTTGAGATGGAGTCTCGCTCTGTCACCCAGGCTGGAGTACAGTGGTGCGATTTCAGCTCACTGCAACCTCTGCCTCCCAGGTTCAAGTGATTCTCCCGCTTCAGCCTCCTGAGTAGCTGGGATTACAGGCACGTGCTACCATGCCTGGCTAATTTTTGTATTTTTAGTAGAAACTGGGGTTTCACCATGTTGGCCAAGTGGTCTCAAACTCCTGACCTCAAGTGATTGCCTGCCTTGGCCTCCCAAAGTGCTGGGATTACAGGCGTGAGCCACCGCGCCAGGCTGGTTGTTTCATTTTGATTGTTTTGTGTCCATTCATGACTGGTGTCCCATGTAAAATAACTGCATTGGTTCCCACAGCCCTACCTCTGACTTGACTTTTGCTTCCCCAGTGCTGCCTCTGCTGAAAGTAAAAGAATTTCTCTTCTACTTCTCCTCCCACAGTTGATGTGTGGACTTCCATGCCTGGATTCCCTCCCCTGGGTCCCTTTACATTTTGATCACTGGGAACCCTATTTTCCTTTTCATGTGGCTGTGGTGGTGACAGCAGAGGCTGCATCTGCTGCTGCTGCTTTGGGGCAGCACGCTGTGAGGAGAGTGCAATGGAAGGGGACAGATGACAGGAAGTGCTCAGAGCCATCCGACTGTTGACTGTTGCAGCGTCCTCAGGGATGCCCCCGCCACAAGCCCCTTCACAGCCAAGTGGGTCATACCAATGAGCCTGAACTGGTCCTTTCCCTCCCTGGGCCACTCCCGCCATTACTGAAAAGCCACAGGTTCCCAGTGGTGTTTGGTTATGTTGTTAGGCTCAGGAACTGGAAGATGGATCTAATCTGAGCTCTGCCTCTAACCAGACCTAAGGCAAGTGGCAACTCCTTTGAAGGATGTTTCCTGATTCGGGCTTTATTACCTCACGGATCCCCTGCAGTTTTACCATCTATGTAAAATCTTGAACTATTTTTCCTGTACTGGCATTTAATGGAGGGATGTGGGGAAAGTGCAGGGACACAGTGGAGGCTGCCAGGAGCACAGGGGTGTCCAGAACCCTTGATCAGGAAGGCTGCCCACTGTGCTGACTCAAGAGGGGACCTGATAGTCTTGTCACTGAACACAAGTTCAAGTCCTAAGCTGCTTTTTGTTTTTTGAGACGGAGTTTTGCTCTGTTGCCCACGCTGGAGTGCCATGGCGCGATTTTGTCTCACTGCAACCTCCACCTCCCAGGTTCAAGTGATTCTCCTGCCTCAGACTCCCAAGTAGCTGGGATTACAGGCACATGCCACCATGCCTGGCTAATTTTTGTATTTTTAGTAGAGACGGAGTTTCACCATGTTGGTCAGGCTGGTCTTGAACTCCCAACCTTGGGTGATCCACCCATCTCGGCCTCCCAAAGTGCTGGGATTACAGACGTGAACCACTGTGCCTGGCCCAAGCTTCTTTTTAACCTGGTATATTGTGGGTGAGGAGACAGGCCAGGAAATCCTGGAAAGGTGCCTCCTCCAACACTGGCCAGCAGGGCACTTGCCAGGGAGGGCCTGCGCTAGACTCACCAGGAGCACAAGGACCACCTATGCACAGGGCAGTTACTCAGAGCCCTTTTTGGTTGTCATTACTATTTTTTTTTTTTTTTTGAGACAGGATCTTGCTCTATCACCCAGGCTGGAGTGCAGTGGTGAGACGATGGCTCACTGCAGCCTCAACCTCCCAGGCTCAAGTGATCCTCCCACCTCAGCCTCCTGAGTAGCTGAGACTACAGGTGCATTCTGCCATGCCTGGCTAATTTTTTGTAGATGGAGTCTCCCTATATTGCCTAGGCTGGTCTGCAACTCCTGGGCTCAAGCTCTCCTCCTGCCTCAGCCTCCAAAAGTGCTGGGATTACAGGTGTGAGCTACCATGTCTGGCCATTATTAATCTTTTATTGTTATAATAGCTTAATGGGAGAAGAAAAGATTGTGGTCAATACATGTATGAAAATTCAGAAGATCGTGTTGTAGATTGATTTGCAGGATTTTTTAAAGTCCCCCTCCCTGCCTTTTTTCCTCAGCAGGGTTCCTGAGCATCCATCAATGATTGGTGGTTGCTTCTAGCAAATCTTCTGCTTCATTAATTTTGCTTGCTAAGTGGGGAGATCCACCTTTATTTGGGTGATTCAAAACCATAATTCTCCTATGAGCTGCTCTAATCTTAGCCTTGCCAGCAGGTGAGCTTACACCTAAAATAACAGTAGCTTTTCTCCTACTCATGTTCTGTTCAAATCATCCTTTGTAATAGGATGAAAGGCTAGGAGTTAAAATGTTCTCTACTGCTTCTGTGATCCTTGTTCTAGAGGTTTCCTGGACTGCGACGCACAGCAACCTGCAAAGGCAAGAGCAGCAGCAACCAGCCCTGCAGCTGTCACAGTTCTTGCCAGTCCCTGCTGGTTGATATCTGCATCTGGCCGAGGCATTTGGCTAAGGGCAGCAAGTACTCAGTGGGGCACAGCCCCTTGCTGGGGGGATGATGCCACCATGGGCAGCCAAGAGAACCTATTTTTTGTTTTATTCTAGATTCAGGAGGTACCTGTGCTTGTTTGTTACATGGGTATTACATGCGTAATGATGGGGATTGGGTTTCTAAACGTACCCATCACCCATATATTGGACACTCTACCCAGGAGGCGATTTATCAACTAACAGGCTGGGTTGTGAGCTCAAGTCCCTTTCCACTGTGGTCATAAACAGTAACCACAGTGAAGCGGTTCCAGACACGTGATGCCTTTCTGGGTCCAGATACTTTCATCCCTGCGTGCCCCACCCCGCACACCTCTTTGTCACTCATGCTTGCTGCTGCCAAGCCTTCTTCACTGGCCCAGTCTCTGGATTGCCCGAACCTTCTGAGGGGCCCTTGGGAAATGTCTCTTTTGTGTTGTGTGTGTGTGTGTGTGTGTGTGTGTGTGTGTGTGCGTGTCAGGGTCTCACTCTGTCGCCCAGGCTGGAGTGCAGTGTCACAATCTCGGCTCACTGCAACCTCTGCCTCTTGGGTTCAAGCGATTCTCCTGCCTCAGCCTCCTGAGAAGCTGGGACTACCAGTGTATGCCACCATGCCTGGCTAATTCTTGTATTTTTGGTAGAGACGGTGTTTCACCATGTTGGCCAGGCTGGTCTCGAACTCCTGACCTCAAGTGATCTACCCGCCTTGGACTCCCAAAGTGCTGGGATTACAGGTGTGAGCCACTGTGGCTGGCTGGGAATGTCTTTTAAACCTGTCCCCCACTGCCACAGCCAGTTTTTCCACCTCCACGATCACAACTGCCTCCTAGTTTCCCTGCCGCCCTCTCACCCCTTCTCCTAGGTACCCTTGGAATTCATCAAGTCTGGCCAGGCGCAGTGGCTCACGCCTGTAATCCCAGTACTTTGGGAGGCAGAAATGGGCAGATCACCTGAGGTTGGGAGTGCGAGACCAGCCTGAGCAACATGGAGAAACACCGTATCTACTAAAAATACAAAATTAGCCGGGCGTGTTGGCACATGCCTGTAATCCCTACTCGGGAGGCTGAAGCAGGAGAATTGTTCAAACCTGGGAGGTGGGGATTGCGGTGAGCCGAGATCACGCCATTGCACTCCAGCCTGGGCAACAAGAGCAAAACTCCGTCTCAAAAAAAAAAAAAAAAAAAGAATTCATTAAGTCTGAGCAGATTCCTCTTCTGCCTAAAATCTTCTCTTTCCTACCTGGGTTCCACCCTGCCTTTTCAGCCACATGCCTCTGGTCCTTCTCATTTCCCTCCAGCCAGCCCCACGCCAGCCCCCACGCCAGCCCCTGAAAACCATCACCTTTCCCAAAGTGCTGCCCTTTGCTGGCCTCTCAGCCTTTGCCGATGTCGAGATCTGACTGCCTCCCCTGCGGTCCTTCCTCCTGCCTCAGATGGCCTTTCTGCAGGAAAACCGCAGGTGCCCCCTCCTGCCTCCTCCTCGATGAGGCCTCACCCCCATCCCTCCCTCTCCAGAGCAGTGTCTCCCTGGAGCCTGTGCCCTCCTCAGGGATGGCATGCCCCCAAATGGCAGGTGTCCCTAATGTTTGCAGATGGGAATGGATGAGAGGCAGAAAGTAAAGCTTCAGGGCGGGGATTCCACTATCTTTTCCTTCCACATTCAGGCCCTGCTGGGACAGGGACTATCCCTGTCATGGTCCAGGGCCAGGTAGTTCTTCACGTCCTCTGGGAAGACAGAGTGCCCCAAAGCCCCAAACCCAGTGGAGACTGGGTAGAATTAGGTGGGGCAGAGGCTGTGCCACACCAGGTCGCCTCTCCTGTGTCCGCTCCTACCCCAGCAAGCACAGGGCCGGGATGAGGATGCCAGGTGCCCAGCTCAGTGCCTGCCTGGGTTGCAGCCCTGATCACACCAAAGTATCTTGTGTGTTTGCAGCCCCTTATCTGGCTAGCAGGGTTTAATTTTACTCTGAGAAGGTGGGATTTTTGTCCCTATTATTATTTTTGAATTTATTTATTATCTTTAGGTGGCATCTACAAATCAGTGTCCTCTGGCAGCAACGGTGCCCTGTTCTGCTAGAAATCCTGAGATTTGCAGCCACCGCAGCACACTGCCTCCGAGGCTTCTCCGCACACCCCCCCGACCTCTTTGCCCCAAGTCTGCCGTCCCCTGGGTTCGTCTCTGGGCTGGCCAGTTTCCTCCCAGTCCCTGGCTTTGCTGTTCCTTGGGTGACATCTTGTGGCCAAGGACAGGTACAAACCATTGGCTGAAAAGGAGAAGCGAAGGCAGCCCTCGGCCCTCTCTGGAGGAGCCTTGGGGCACCTTTGAGGATGCCCAGGAGGGCAGAGGGCTCCTGAACAGGGAATCGGCTCTCAGACCCTGAATGGCCTTGCACCAAGCCCTTCATGAGACAGCTGTGGCCAGAGCCCAAAATTCATCCAGGCAGACACACCAGGTTCCTCTCTGCCCACCCTGCGTTGTGGCAAATAACCATTATTCCCAATATAAAACTTTTTTCTAGCAGCCCAGTGACAAGGTTATTATTCCAATCTTACAGATGCAGCAACAGCCCCGAGCCACAGCCAGTGACCTCAGCCCAGCCCACAGGTGTCAACACTGTAAGATCCCGCTGGACACAGTCCCGAGAACTGTGGGAGCCTCCTGTCCCATTCTCTGGGAAGGTGCTCTGTGGTGGTTCCTGTGTTGTTAGTCATGGCCATGCCTCGAGTTCCAAAACCTTCTTCCTGGCTGGGCATGGTGGCTCATGCCTATAATCCCAGCAATTTGGGAGGCCGAGGCGGGTGGACCACTAGAGGTCAGGAGTTTGAGACCAGCCTGGCCAACATGGTGAAACCCTGTCTCTACTAGAAACACAAAAGTTAGGCCTGGTGGTGGCTCACACCTGTAATTTCAGCACTTTGGGGGCCGAGGCAGGCAGATCACCTGAGGTCAGGAGTTCACGACCAGCCTGGCCAACATGGTGGAACCCCATCTCTACTAAAAATACAAAATTAGCTGGGCATGGTGGCGCATGCCTGTAATCCAAGCTACGTGGGAGGCTGAGGCAGGAGAATTGCTTGAACCTGGGAGGTGGAGGTTGCAGTAAGCTAAGATCTCACCATTGCATTCCAGCCTTGGCAACAAGAGTGAAGCTCCATCTCCATAAAAAAAAAACAACCCACAAAAGTTAGCCTTGGTGTTGTAGTGTGTGCCTGTAATCTCAGCTACTTGCGGGGCTGAGCCAGGAGAATCGCTTGAACCTGGGGGGTGGAGGTTGCAGTGAGCTAAGATCTCACCATTGCACTCCAGCCTTGGCAACAAGAGTGAAGCTCCATCTCCAGAAATAATAATAAAAAGAAACACAAAAGTTAGCCTTGGTGTGGTAGTGTGTGCCTATAATCTCAGCTACTTGTGGGGCTGAGGCAGGAGAATCGCTTGAACCTGGGGGTGGAGGTTGCAGTGAGCTGAGATCGTGCCACCACACTCCAGACAGCGAGACTCCGTGTGCAGGCCCGGGGCTGACGCTTCCCACATGACCTCACAGAGCCTTCACCTGGTAGTGGGCATTGTAAGGGCTGCAGTTCACAGATGAGGAAGCCGAGGCTCAGACATGCAAAGGGGTTTATTCAAAGCCACACAGAAAATGCAAGGCGGAGCCAGGATCCAAATCCAGGTCTAGAGGATGCCCAAATCTGTACTTTTAGCTACTAAGGGATCCTATCTCCCCTTCACAAAATGAGCCTCACAGGGTTGTGGGGCTCATGTGAACTGGGGAGCAGAAGGAGTGTTGCAAACTGTACAGGATGGTGCCCATAGCAGATCATTATTATCCTGATCCTGGTGTGTACTTCCCCTGTGCACTCGAGTCCCTCAAGGGCAGTGCCAGACACCCGGGCATCTGTGGTGCCAGCATGAAGCCTGGTGCCCAGCCGGGCATCAGCAGATCAGATTGAATTTGAGTTGTTGGAGCAGGGAAGACCCGCTTTTCCACACACAGCCCAGGGCCACTTTCCAGTGTCAAGGTCATGGTAAGGACAGACCGACAGTCTCCACCTCCTGATTCAGGAGGAGAAGGGGTGGGTGACCCGCGCCTCCTCCTTGCAGCAGGCTGGCACCTGGGCTCACAGACAGGGCCCAGAGGGCGAAGGCCTGGTGCTGAGGATCCCCCGCAGGCCCCGGAGGAAGCAGCAGGGCAGGCGGAATATAAATGCAGCCGTGAAGGCAGAGGAACAGATGAGGGAAAGCCTCCAGGTGACTGGGTGGAGAGGCCCCGCCAGGGCGGATGCCTCCTCTCTGTGCACAGATTGAGCCCATGATGAAGATGAATGGAAACCCCTTTGCTGGAAAACATGCGGGTAATCAAGAAGGCTACCTGTGCCGACGGGCCCTCCCACCTGCCCAGAGCAGGGGAATATCAGGATTTGGAATTTCAGCAGCAGCCACATGGTTAGCATGGAAACTAGGAAAAACTGATACGCAGTCCTGATAACAGGATAAATGGTACAGGGCGCCCGGTAGCTTGGCAGGAGTTAGCAGACTCCAACTGCAGCCGCGGGAAGCAGGCAGCTGCTTGCACAAAAGAAAGGCAGCCCAGGTTGGTGAAGACCCAGGGCCCAGCCTCGCACCCCTCTGTAGGGTGGCGTTAGCCACCAGGAGACTTTCCTGCTGGTGGTTGTGGGATCTCTTCAAGGCTGGTTCAGGGAGAGGATGGGAGATTGTTCTGGGGGTTTCTAGTGTTTGCCTACAAAAACTGAGCTTGCAGCGTTCAGCTTCCACCTGGGAGGCAGGATTGATGAGGACACTGTGTCTCCATCTTTCCAGACCAACAAAATCCCAATTTTTCTCAATATGTCCATGGCAGAGCAACACATGATCATTTGGTTGCATGTATGGTGGACCAGGAAGAGAGGTTTGCTGAGTGAATGAATACTGTCGACAAGTTTGCAGGGGGCATGTTTAACTCACTTCAGGTGCTCTGGAAGCATTCACACAATGGCTAAGCTAATTACAAATCACGCCTATTTATTCATTAAACAGGGCCTGGGGGAAATTCAAAGCGGCAACACTGCCTTAGCTTCATTCAATTTGCAGTCTGTGATTAAGCGGAACACAGCTGCAAGACTCCAGAAATGCCGCCGAGTTCTGCCTTTCCCCTGGTTGGGACCGACTTGTTCTCTGGGGGCCACACCTGTCCTTAAGTGGGGTCTCATCATCCTTCAGCCCCTCAGTGGCTCACTGGCTGCTTGTGATGCTGGGCAAGCTCCTTCAGCAGCCTGTGACTCAGTTTCCTCATCTGTAAAGCGGGCTCACGAGCTCCTGGCTGCCAGGATTCCTGCGAGGAATAAGGGACACGTTGGATGTTCAGTGGTCCTTCTGGAACCCTGCCCATAGCCGTGTGTTGAAGCGTCCTTCTGTGTCTTCCTCCTTGGCCCTCGTACACACATTGGCTGTCACGAAGACGGAGGCCCCAGGGTTCCCCAGACAGCCCAGGATGAGAAAAGGCTGTAGCTGCTGCTGACTTAGGGACCCAGCATGGAGCCTGGCAGGCAGGGGCCGCTTGCCCAGCACTGGATTGAACCAGTCTGGTGCCTCCATTCTAGGTTGGGTCCTGAATAATTCCACATCTAAGGTAACCCCTCAATCCTGAGCAAACTGAGATGGTTGGTCACCTTGCCCAAGAGGGAAGGCTAGACTCTCAGGGTCCCGGACAGCCCCAGGCAAACCAGGACTGTTGGTCACCCTACTCTTGGTGGCCTTGAAAATCCTCTTATCGGGGTTCCTAAAAATAGAGCTAACTTTACCTTCAATCCCAGGAAACATCTGGGAGGCCCAAGGTTATTCATTATCATCAAAAAATTGTAAGAGCCAAACAGCCAACATTTGCTTAGCATTTTCCGATTCATGAATTGCTTTCAGTGTGTGGGATGTTTCGGGTCTTCCTTTCCACGTGCTCGGCACCCTCTGCTGGTGTGGGACATGTGAGTTCAGCAGCTGTGGGAGGAGCAGAGGGATCTGTCCCTTGTCCCCTGTGAGGCCATGGAGCTGGCAGCTCCTTGGATTCTTCGATCTTCAGCTCAGTGCAGAGTTCCTGTCCCTCGATTCTGCCATTCTTGTTAGAGGCTCCCAAGTCTCGAAAGGATCCCTAACCAGGAAATAAAAGATTAGCTTGAACCCTATACCATGTCCCTTATTATAAATCTCAAGCCAACGAATACGGGACATTTCGTAGGGCTCTACCTAATGGAGTACCGGTGATATTCAGGCCAAGGAGCAACTTGAGGCACCTAGTTTCTCTGAGCTTCAGTTTTTCATCTAAAAAGTCTTCATCGTTTCTGCTTCTCCGTGTTGCTGATGGAATTGAGATGATCCACGGAGGCGTTTCAGCAGCGGCTGGCACATCGCAGGGTGTCTGTGTGTGTCCTTTGTGTTTCCGGGTTGACTGGTCAGGGGCTGACAAACATTTGTTGAATGAAGGAGTGGAAGTCAATGCACTTGTCTCCCTCCCGCTGGTGTTTCCCAAATGACCTTGAACTCAGACAGGGACTCTTCCGCCGCCCCACTTCCTTTGGAAGCCTCCCGGTAAAACACCCCGTTTCCCATGGCTCCCCATGGGGGGCCTGATGGGTTTGGAGACATGTTTCCATCCCCTCTATGGTTTCTAAAACATACAAATCATTCTGGCTGCACGTCTGTGTTTCATTACTAGGAATGCACATTTGAAAACAACGGAGGGTGAGGTTTAAAAGCAACATGCAATTTTTATTACATATATCTCCAGATCTGCCATGAGGCCCGTCCCCGCGGTGTTATTGACCTTGATTCTTTCTCATTTGCATCCTGCATTTTTCATCCTTTGGAATATGGTGTTTTGGGACTTCTCCATCATTAAGTGGATTTACAGCAATTTCCCTGTGTGTTTTCTCCAAGGGATTCTGTTATGAGATGCACATTAAATCTCCATTAATACCTCATTATCCGACTGATAAGATTACCATGATAATGAGGCAGAAATTCTAATTGTTTCACTTCTTATTGTGCCTTCCATTTAATCCTTTACTCTACCTGGAAGTTGGTCACGAGCTGGGAAGCACCAGGCAGAAAAAGACCTTCTGATCGGAGGATGGGAGGCTGGGGCCACTGTGACCAACAGTGACTGGGGAAAGGAGGTGAAATGGTGTTTAAATGCATTTCCTGGGGAAAACGTTTCAGGGTGGAGAGCCATCTGGAGTGGGCCTTGTTGAATTCAGAGAGCGCCTATGCTCCAGTTCAGTACACATTCACACATGTGCACACAGACACACAACCACTCAAACACATGCACACAAGACGCACACACATGCACCCGAACTTCAAGCTTCAAGCTCAAGAGAGCCCAGATTCTTTTTTTTTCTTCCTTTCTTTTTATTTTTTTAGACAAGGCCTCACTCTGTTGCTCAGTCTGGAGTGCCGTGGCATGATCAAGGCTCACTGCAGCCTTCACCTCCTGGAGTGGAGCAGTCCTTCCACTTCAGCCTCCCAAGTAACCGGGACCAAAGGCACATGCTGCCATACCTGGCTAAGTTTTTTGTTTTCTGTTTTTTTTTTTTTTGTTTGTTTGTTTTGTAGAGATGGGGTCTTACTATGTTGGACAGGCTGGTCTCAAACTCCTGGGCTCAAGCCATCTGCCTGCCTCAGGCTCTCAAAGTGCTGGGGTTACAGGCATGAGCCACTGTGCCCAGCCAAGAGAGCCCAGAATCTTGATGTCATGCTTTATTTTCCTACTGGCCTGGACCCCCTTCCAGAATGTTCCTAGCTCCAGAAGGCTGCATGAACCTCCCTTCCAGATGGATGAACTCAGTGGACTGTCAGAGGGTGCTGCACCAGCAGACCTTGGGGGTGGGGGCTGGAGGGATGAAGACAGTGAGGGAAGAGGCCTGTTCAAGGAGAGGCTTTGCCAAGCCTGTGTGTGAGGGCTGGTTCCCACCAGGATGTCTCCAGGTTCCCCCAGGTGTGCTTGTCTGCTGCAAATCAGGTCCTTCCATATGTTGGGGGGTGGGGTGGTCCCCTGAGAATGGTCCTGGGAATGACAGGCCTCCAGGCTGTCAGGCTCAGAGTACACGAGCTTCGCATGTGTCACCAGGAAATTCCCCAGAGTGGGGTGGTTTGAAATTCCCGGGCTCCCCTCGACCTGCCTCTTCCACCTGGAGAACAGTCCCCCAACTCCTGTGGGGTCACTACCGTGAGGCAGAAGCAGTGGCTTGATCTTGGCTCACTGCAACCTCCCCCTCCCGGGTTCAGGCAATTCTACTTCAGCCTCCCAAGCAGCTGGGATTATAGACACCTGCCACCATGCCCTGTTAATTTTTATATTTTTAGTAGAGATGGGGTTTCACCATGTGGGTCAGGCTGGCCTCGAACTCCTGACCTCAAGTGATCTGCCTGCCCCGGCCTCCCAAAGTGCTGGGATTACAAGTGTGAGCCACCACGCCCGACCATGAGGAGCATTTTCAAACCCTCTGCAGGGATTTGGAAGTACCTAGAAGGATGGTGGCTGTCACAGCAGAGGGTCTGTGGCTTGGAGAAACAGTGCATTCCGGGGCCCAGTCCCTCAGGTGTCTGGAGACCAGGCCAGCCAGGAGGCAGGAAGCTGAGTCCACTTCCATAGACCCATGGCAGCACCTCTGCTGGCCTGGGAGGAGCTCCATGCTCCCTGGACAATGAAAACATCCTTATGCGAATGCAGTCTCTCCACAGTCATCTTAGGTTTATGGGTAAGGATGCTGGCTTTCCAGTCGCCAACAACGTGCCACAAACTGGGTAGCTTAAAACAACAGAAAATTATTCTTTCACTGGCCGGGGTCGGTGCCTCATGCCTGTAATCCCAGAACTTTGGGAGGCTGAGGCGGGCAGATCACTTGAGGTCAGGAGTTCGAGACCAACCTGGCCACCATGGCGAAACCTCGTCTCTACTAAAAATACGAAAATTAACCAGGCGTGGTGGCAGATCCCTGTAGTCCCAGCTACTTGGGAGGCTGAGGCAGGAGAATTGCTTGAACCTGGGAGGTGGAGGTTGCAGTGAGCTGCGATCCTGCCACTGCACTCCAGCCTGGGCAACACAGCGAGGCTCCATCTCAAAAAAAAAAAAAAAGAAAGCTTATTCTTTCATAGTTCTGGGGACTCGAATCCAAAATCAGGGTGTCAACAGGGCCATGCTCCCTCTGAGACACTGGGTGGGCCTTTCATGGCCTCTTAGCCTCTGGTGGTGGCCGTCAACGCTTCGCGCTCCTTGGCCTGCAGCTGCCTCACTTCAGTCTCTGTCTCTCATCACATGGCCATCTTCTTCCTATGGGCCTCTCTTCTTCTTATAAAGTCATCAATCAAACTGGATTATGGCCCACCCTAAAGACCTCATCTTAACTTGATTACATCTGCAAAGACCCTATTTCCAGCTAAAGCCACATTCCCAGGTATTCACTGCATTATCACAGCGATGTTTTTATTGTATTTTATTATTTTATTTTATTGAGACAGTCTTGCTCTGTCGTTCAGGCTGGAGTGCAGTGGCATGATCTCAGCTCACTGCAACCTCAGCCTCCTGGGTTCAAGTGATTCTCCTGCCTCAGCCTCCTAAGTAGCTGGGACTACAGGCACATACCACCCTGCCCAGCTAATTTTTGTATTTTTGTATTTTTGCCGTGTTGGCCAGGTTAGTCTTGAACTCCTGACCTCAGGTGATCCACCATCCTCGGCCTCCCAAAATGTTGGAATTACAGGCATGAGCCACCATGCCTGGTCCTTACCTATTTTTATTTTATTAATTTTTTTTTTGAGACAGAGTCTCTCTCTGTCGCTCAGGCTGGAGTGCAGTGGCACAATCTCTGCTCACTTCAAGCTCCGCCTCCTGAGTTCATGCCATTCTCCTGCCTCAGCCTCCCAAGTAGCTGGGACTATAGGTGCCCGCCACCACACGTGGCTAATTTTTAAAATATTTTTAGTAGAGACGGGGTTTCACCATGTTAGCCAGGATGGTCTCGATCTCCTGACCTTGTGATCGGCCCCCCTAGGCCTACCCAAAGTGCTGGGATTACAGGCGTGAGCTACGGCGCCTGGTCGTCCTTAACTGTTTTTAAATTGGGTTGCTTGGTCTTTTTGTTCTGAGTTATAGGAGTTCTTTATATATTCTGGATAGTACTCCGTATCAGATATACAATTTGTAAATGTCTTCCCTATTCTGCAGGTTGTCTTTTTACTTTCTGGATAATTTCCTTTTTTTTTTTTCTTTTTTGAGACAGAGTCTCACTCTGTTGCACAGGCTGGAGTGCAGTGGCGTGATCTTGGCTCATTGCATCCTCTGACTCCTGGGTTCAAGCGATTCTCATGCTTTAGCCACTGGAGCAGCTGAGATTACAGGCGTGCGCCACCATGCCTGGCTAATTTTTGTATTTTTAATAGAGACGAGTTTCACCATATTGGCCAGGCTGGTCTCGAACTCCTGACCTCAAGTGATCCACCCACCTCGGCCTCCCAAGGTGCTGGGATTATAGGCAGGAGCCACCACACCTGGCCACCAGTTCTTTTCTTTGTGCTTTTGGTGTTGTAGCAAAGAAACCCAGGGTCACAAGGGTTTTCTTCTGTATTTTCTTCTAGAAGTTTTACAGTTTTAGGTTTTACATTTATGTCCATGAGCTTCTTGGATCTGTTGTTTGATGTCTTTCACCAATTTTGGAAAATTTATGGCGTTTTATAATTTTTTTCCTTTTATTAAAATAATATAGAGATGGGGTCTCGCTATGTTGACCAGGCTGGTCTCAATGTCCTGGCCTCAAGTGACCCTCCCATCTCAGCCTCCTACAGTGTTAGGATTATAGGCATGAGCCACTGTGCCTGGCCTGGCATTTTAAATTTCAAATATTTCTTCCATCCATCTGATCCTTTTCTTCTTCTGGCATTCTAATTACATGTATTTTTTAAGACTGTTTTATATCGTCTCCTAGCTATAGGATGCTCTGTTCTGTTTCTGTTTTTTTTTTTTCTCCCTATTTTCTTCTTCTTTTTCTTTCCGTAGAGACAGGGTCTTACTCTGTCACCTAAGCCGGAATGCAGGGACACTGTCATAGCTCACTGCAGTCTGAAACTCTTGGGCTCCAACGATCCTATGGCCTCGGCCTCCCAAGTAGCTGGGACTACGGACACACACCACCACGCCTGGCTAATTTTTAAAAATTGTTTTGTGTAGATACAGGGTCTCACTATGTTGCCCAGGCTGGTCTCAAACTCCTGGCCTGCAGCAATCCTCCTAAAGTGCTGGGATTACAGGCATAAGCCATTGCTCATGGCCCAGGTTCACTGATTATTTCCCCAGCTATGTTGAGTCTTCTGATGAGCCTGTCAAAGCCAGTCTCTTTTACTGTGACTTTCATTTCTAGCATTTTATTTATTCTTTCCTATAGTTTCCATCTCTTTAATGAAATTCCCCAACTGTTGGTACATGCTATTCACCTTTTCCCCCATTGCCTTTAACATATTAATCATAATTATTAAAATTCTCTAAAAGTTCCAACATCTGGGTCATCTCTCAGTCTGAGTCTGTTGATTGCTTTATCCCTTGACAATGTGTTGCTTTTCTTGCTTCTCTGTATGTCTCATGTTTTTTGGTTGAAAGCTGGGATCTTGTATAGGATAGTAGAGACTGAGGTAAATAGTATTTACACCTGCAAATGGGCTTACTTCTTCTATCTTTTTTATTTTTTGAAGCAGTGTATTGCTCTGTTGCCCAGGCTGAAGTGCAGTGGGGCAATCACAGCTCACTGCAGCCTTGAACTCCTGAGCTCAAGTAATGCTGCTGCCTCAGCCTCCTGCAGGCATATTCCACATGCCTAGCTAATTTATTTATATTTTGTAGAGACAGGGTCTTGCTATGTTTCCCAGGCTGCTCTTGAACTCCTGGCCTCAAGTGGTCCTCCTACCGCAGCCTCCCAAAACATGGTTGCATGGCATAGAGATGGGGCCATCACATGGCAAAACCCCATCTCTACTAAAAATGCAAAAATTAGCTGGGCGTGGTGGCGGGTGCCTGTAATCCCAGCTACTTGGGTGGCTGAAGCAGGAGAATCACTTGAACCTGGGAGGTGGAGGTTGCAGTGAGCTGAGATTGTGCCACTGCACTCCAGCCTGGGCGACAGAGCAGGACTGTCTCAAACAAAACAAAACAAAACAAAACAAAACAAAAAACCCAAACTGACCCCCCAAAAAACAACAGGTGTGAGCCCCTGTGCCTGGTCAATGCTGCTGCTTTTGCCAGGTCTTTCATGTAGGGAGCTAGTCAGTCTAGCCAGGAGTTAAGCTGGCTTTGGGGTTTGGTGTTGCTCTGTTGCCCACAGGGCCTCACAGTTCTCTAGCATCACCTTGCTTAACTAATCACGCCGAGCATCTCCTCATATGCTTATTTACCATACATGTATCTTCTTTGATGAAATGTATTATTCAAATCTTTTTTTTTTTTTTTTGAGACAGGATCTTGAACTTTTGGTCTCAAATGATCCTCCAGCCTCCCAAAGTGCTGGGATTGCAGGTGTGAGCCACCACACTGAGCCTATTCGAATCTTTTGCCCATTTTTCTTCCTCAGGCTGCTTGACATTCCTCTAATATCACTAAGTGTTGAGGATGGGGCCTGACTTGCTAGAAGGTTTTTTCCCAATGTCCGATCCACTCTCAGTTTTGTTTTGTTTTTTTTAATTTTTGAGATGGAGTCTTGCTCTGTCACCCAGGCTGGAGTACAGTGGTGCGATCTTGGCTCACTGCAACCTCTGCCTCCTGGGTTCAAGCGATTCTCCCGCCTCAGCCTCCGAGTAGCTGGGACTACAGGCACCCGCCACCACGCTCGGCTAATTTTTTGTATTTTTAGTAGAGACGGGGTTTCACCGTGTTAGCCAAGATGGTCTCGATCTCCTGACCTCTTGATCCTCCCGCCTTGGCCTCCCAAGTGCTGGGATTACAGGCTTGAGCCACCGCGCCCGGCCTTGTTTGTTTGTTTTTTTGAGATGGAGTCTCTCTCTGTCACCCAGGCTGGAGTACAGTGGTGCGATCTTGGCTCACTGCAACCTCTGCCTCCTGGGTTCAAGCGATTCTCCCGCCTCAGCCTCCGAGTAGCTGGGACTACAGGCACCCGCCACCACGCTCGGCTAATTTTTTGTATTTTTAGTAGAGACGGGGTTTCACCGTGTTAGCCAAGATGGTCTCGATCTCCTGACCTCTTGATCCTCCCGCCTTGGCCTCCCAAAGTGCTGGGATTACAGGCTTGAGCCACCGCGCCCGGCCTTGTTTGTTTGTTTTTTTGAGATGGAG
The DNA here is from genome assembly GCF_009764315.1 of Trachypithecus francoisi. Classification (NCBI taxonomy): domain Eukaryota; kingdom Metazoa; phylum Chordata; class Mammalia; order Primates; family Cercopithecidae; genus Trachypithecus; species Trachypithecus francoisi. Next base: position 2,908,064 of record NW_022681444.1, read on the forward strand.
TCTCTCTCTGTCACCCAGGCTGGAGTGCAGTGATTTGATCTCGGCTCACTGCAACCTCCACCTCCTGGGTTCAAGCAATTCTTGTTCCTCAGCCTCCCGAGTAGCTGGGATTATAGGCATGTACCACCACATCCAGCTAATTTTTCGTATTTTTAATAAAGATGGGGTTTCACCATGTTGGCCAGGCTAGTCTCGAACTCCTGGCTTTAAGTGATCCACCCGCCTCAGCTTCCCAAAGTGCTGGGATTACAGACGTGAGCCACCGCACCCAGCCTTGCTGTGTGTGTGTGTGTGTGTGTGTGTGTGGTTTTTGGTAGGGGGACCTGTTATCTTACACCAGATATTTCCCATAAGAGATTCAGCAAGTGCTCAACATCACTGATCATCAGAGAAAGGAAAGTCAAAACTCCAATGAGATATCATCTCACCCCAGTTAAAATGGCTTTTATCAGCCAGGCGTGGTGGCTCGTGCCTGTACTCCCAGCACTTTGGGAGGCTGAGGTGGGTGGATCACTTGAAGTCAGGAGTTTAAAACCAGCATGGCCAACATAGTGAAACCCCATCTCTACTAAAAATACAAAAAAATTAGCTGGGCGTGGTGGCAGGCACCTGTAGTCTCAGTTACTTGGGAGGCTGAGGAAGGAGAATTGCTTGAACCCAAAGGGCGGAGGTTGCAGTGAGCCGAGATCATGCCACTGCACTCCAGCCTGGGAAACAGAGTGAAACTCCATCTTAAAAAAAAAAAAAAAAAAAAAGTCAGGCAATTACAAATGCTGGCAAGGATGTGCAGAAAAGGGAACACTTGTACACTGTTGGTGGGATTGTAAATTAGTACAGCCACTATGGAGAACAGTTTGAGTTCTTTAGAAAACTAAAAATAGGGCTACTGTATGATCCAGCAATCCCGCTGCTGGGTATGTACCCAAAAGAAAGCAAATCAGTATATCGAGGATATATCTGTGCTCCTGTGTGTGTTGCGGCAATGTTTACAATAGCTAAGATTTGGAATCAATCTAAACATCCATCAACAGATGATTAGATAAAGAAAATATGCACCTACGCAATGGAGTACTATTCAGCCATAAAAAAGAGTGAGAGCCTGTCATTTGCAACAACAGGGATGGAACTGGAGGTCATTATGTTAAGTAAAATAAGCCAGACATAGAAAGACAAATATTGCATGTTCTCATTTATTTGTGGCTGCTAAAAATTAAAATAATTGAACCTAAGGCGATAGAGAGTAAAATGATGGCTACCAGAGGCCAGGAGGGGAGTGGAAGGGTGAGGCAGGGGGAGGTGGGGATGGTTATTGGTCAAAAAAATAGTTAGAATGAATGAATAAGGCCTAGTATTTGATACTAGTATAGTCACCCTAGCACAACAGGGTGACTTGAGTCAATTATAATTTAATTGTACATTAGAAACATAACTAAAAGACTATAATTCGACTGTTTGTAGCACAAAGGATAAATGCTTGAGGGGATGGACACCCCACTTACCCTGATGTGATTACTACGCATTGCATGACTGTATTAAATATCTCATTTATCCCATAAATATATACACCTGCTATGTACCCACAAGAATCAAAAATTAAAATAAAAAGAGAGAGAGATTCAGCAAGTTTGGAGGCTGGAAACGCTTTTATAAAGAAGTCTTCCCCCTTTGTGTGTGACTGGGAGACAGACACAGAGAATGGCCGGGGCTGGCCCAAGGCCGCACAGTAAGGCAGCCGCAGGGCAGGCGGGCAGGGTGCTCAGGGCTCTGTGTCCACCGTGGGCTCCAGGCAGCCCCTGGGAGTGTGGGTTCCCTCATGCAGAAGGCAACTGGCAGGGGCTTCCAGGCCCCGGGGGAGCAGGACCCTCCTCTCCACAGCCTCTCCTAGGGTGGCTCCCTCCTCCCTCCTCACCTGTGCACAAGCTCACCTCCAAGCCCTTTCTGGAGGGTTCCCTTGCACCAGTCAGGTGTCATCCAGGGTCGCCAAGAGGTCAATTCCTGCTTCAAGGTCAGGGATTTATTACAGGGCGAGGCCTGGCACAATTGTGGGGTACCTGCAAAGTGACAACTGGAAGGAGAAATTGGAGGATCAGAGGAAGCTTCACCCATTGGTGGATGAGAAGAGAGGCACACCCAGCCTTGACCATGCAGGGCACATCTGGTAGTCCACGGGAAGCTGCAGGCGAGGGAGAGCCACCGCCTCCATGCGCCTGCACCCGTGTTCTAGCAAGAGGCTTCAAAGGCCCTTCCTCCCTCTGGGCCATGGTTCTCCCTCTTCTAGCCAGGTTGCACTCCCCTTGAGATCCTAGAAGGTGAACACAGAGATACAACATTAACTGTCAGCGGCTGACTCTGGGCACACTGCCTAAGAGTTAGCCCCGCTCCGCAAGGAGTAGTACCATTAAATTTAAAAATAAACAAACAGGCCGGGCAAGGTGGCTCAAGCCTGTAATCCCAGCACTTTGGGAGGCCGAGACGGGCGGAGCACGAGGTCAGGAAATCGAGACCATCCTGGCTAATACAGTGAAACCCCGTCTCTACTAAAAATTACAAAAAACTAGCCGGGCGAGGTGGGGGGCGCCTGTAGTCCCAGCTACTCGGGAGGCTGAGGCAGGAGAATGGCGTAAACCCGGGGGGCGGAGCTTGCAGTGAGCTGAGATCCGGCCACTGCACTCCAGCCTGGGTGACAGAGCGAGACTCTGTTTAAAAAAAAAAAAAAAAAACACATAAAAGGAAAGCAAGCAAACAAAAAAAAGAGTAACTGCTATGCATGCATTTTACCTTATAAAATAAGGGGGTGGGAGAGAGAAAAAGAACTGATTATACTTGCAAATACAGTGGACCCGTGAACAATCTGAGTCTGATCCACTTATATGTGGATTTTCTTCCATCTCTGCCACCTCTGAGACAGCAAGACCAACCTCTCCTCCTCCTCCACAGCCTATTCCGCATGAAGATGAGGACGAAGAACTTTATGATGATCCACTTCCACCGAATGAATAGGAAATGTGTTTTTTCTTCCTTATGATTCTTTTAATAACATTTTCTTTTCCCTAGATAACTGTTTTATTTTATTTTATTTTTTTGAGACAGCGTCTTGCTCTGTCACCCAGATCCTAGTACAGTGGCCTAATCACAGTTCACTGCAGCCTCGACCTCCCAGGCTCAGGTGATCCTCCTACCTCAGCCTCCCAAGTAGCTGGGACCACAGGTGCATGCCACCATGTCTGGCTAATTTTTAAATGTTTTTGTGGAGACGGGGTCCCACTATGTTGCCCAGGCTGGTCTTGAACTCCTGGCCTCAAGCAATCCTCCTGCCTTGCCTCCCAAAATGCTGGGATTACAGGCATGAGCCACCACGCTCAACCTCTAGCTTACTTTATTGTAAGAACACAGTGTAGAACACATGTAACATACAGAATTTGTGTTAATCAACAGTTCCTGTCATCGATAAGACTTCTAGTCAATGGTAAGCTATTAGTTAGGCCAGGCACTGTGGCTCACGCCTGTAATCCCAGCACTTTGGGAGGCTGAGGAGGGCGGATCACCTGAGGCCAGGAGTTCGAGACCAGCCTGGCCAACATGGTGAAACCTCATCTCTACTAAAAATACAAAAATTAGCTGGGCATAGTGGTGGACCCTGTAGTCCTAGCTACTCAGGAGGCTGAGCCAAGAGAATGGCTGGAACCCGGGAGGTGGAGGTTGCAGTGAGCTAAGATCTCACCACTACACTCCAGCCTGGGTGACAGAGCGAGACTCCGTCTCAAAAACAAAAACAAAACAGTAAGCTATTAGTAGTTAAGTTTTGAAGGAGTCAGAAATTATATGCAGATCTGTGACTGCGAGGGAGGTGGGTGCCCCAAACCCCCTGTGTTGTTCACGGGTCAACTATACATTCGTATAGAAGGAAATTTCAAGGAGGAAATACTAGTAGTTGCTGCAGTTCTTGTTTCTGCAACAGGTCACATGACCAGGACTCATGTCAGTCCTTTTGGCACCACCCCTTCCATGTTGTCTCTGTCCTCACCAGGTGCTGAGCAGGTTGTTGCTTCTTGCTTGGAAGGGTGACCCAAACCTTCATTCCTGAAGGATCTCTGTCTTTAGTGTTCCTGCCTGAATCCGGTTGTTGTAATTTCCATTCCAAATAAGCCCACCTACTTCTGCTTGATATTTAGCAACCCCATTTCCCCCAGCAGTGAGGACTAACACCCCCTGGTTTTGTTGTGGGTTCAGAGGCATAAAGGACCCATTGTGGTCAGATGGTCGTCTCAGCTCCGGTTTAGTCGAGCTATTGTTGTGTCCTCTGGTGGGAACATTCCTCGTCTGTGAACTCATCATTGCAGGCATGGGAAATACTTTGTGAGCAGGCGGCCAGGGATAACAGTGGGAAGAGCTGCTTCCCTTCCTGTCTTTGGACACCTGGATCCTCAGTCCTGGCCGTGGGAGAAGTAGCGCCGCATGCTGGATGTTGCATCAGAGCCCATACTGCATCTTGGAGGATCCTGTCCCAGCCTGCAAGGTATGACCCCTAGCTGATGCTGAAAATGTGTCTTCAGACCCCATTCTATGCAGCCAGCTGCTTCAGGGTGATGAGGAATATGGTAAGATCGGTAAGATCAGTGAATTTCTTTTTTTTTTTTTTTGAGACGGAGTCTTGCTCTGCCACCCAGGCTGGAGTGCAGTGGCCGGATCTCAGCTCACTGCAAGCTCCGCCTCCCAGGTTTACGCCATTCTCCCGAAGATCAGTGAATTTCATGGGCCCAGTGCCACACTTAATTTGCCACAAAATGAGTTCTCCGGTCAGAAGCAGAGCTGTGTGGAATACAGTGATGGCAAAGAAGCCATTCTGGAAGTCCACGGTGGTTTGGCAGAAAGGCAAATCCATATTCAGAATAAGGGTCTCTGCCAATAAGAATAAAATGCTGCTTCTTCTATGATCGAAATGGTCCATTGTAACTGACCTGCCACCAGGTGGTTGTCTGATCTCGCTGGGTAATGGAGTCCTAGAGGGGACTCAGTGGACCAGTGTGATGTTCTGTGACAGAGAGGCATCATGGTCACTGTGATTGCATTATGAAAGAGGGCTGCAGAATTGACATAACCTTGAAGCAGGAATGGTGAAGGTGTATTCCTGGCCCTGCCAACTGAAAATAAACAGCTTCTGATCAGCAAAAAGGTACCAGATGTGCTGACTACCTCTAGCAAAGAAACCACATCTGGAATGGTAACTGCAATTGGAATCACCACCTAATTGAGGTTGTGATAATCTACTGCCATTCTCCAAGATCCATCTGTCTTCTGTACAGACCCAATGGGTGAGCAAATGGGGATGTGGTAGGAATCGCCACTGTTGCTTCCTTCAAGTCCTTGATGATAGCACCAGTCTCTGCAATCCCTTCAGGGAGGTAGGGAATGTGATTTGCCTCTGGTTTACTATCATGGTAGGCGGCTTCCAGCTGGCTTTTCCTACCATGACAGACCTTACTCCACAGGTCAGGAAACTGCCAGTTGCTGAGTCTGATAGTTCCAACTGTGCATTCCAGAACTGGGGAAATAACCCAGTTCATGGGCCCAGTGGGTTCACATGAGCTGGACCTGGATAAAACTCTCTAATGTACTGGATCTCCTGCCATATTGTTAAAATAGGACCATACACTCTTTGACGTTTCTCACATCAAGAAGTGAGGTCTTGGCCTGGATGGTGGCTCACGCCTATAATCCCAGCACTTTGAGAGGCTGAGGTGGGTGGATCACTTCAGGTCAAGAGTTCGAGATCAGCCTAGCCAACATGGTGAAACCCTGTCTCTACTAAAAATACAAAAATTAGCCAGGCATGGTGGTGGGTACCTGTAATCCCAGCTACTCAGGAGGCTGAGGGACAAGAATCGCTTGAACCCAGGAGGTGGAGGTTGCAGTGAGCTGAGATCGTGCCACTGTACTCCAGCTTGGCAGACAGAGCAAGACTCTGGAAAAAAAAAAGAGTGTGGTCTATGCCCCCTTCTCTTGAATCTCAGTAGGCTTGTGACTACTTCAACCAACAGAGTGTAACAGGAGTGACACTATGTGGTTTCTGAGGCCAGGTCATACAAGGTGATACATGGAGCCTTTGTTCATGGAACCCTGAGTCTCCATGTAAGAAGTCTGACTACCCTGACACCACCACACTAAGCACTCTGGTCTACAGTCCCAGCTGAGCCCAGTCTTCTGGCCATCCCTGCCAAGGCATCAGATAGGCGAGAGATGCTGTCTTGGACCCTCCAGAGCAGCCCATCCTGTCTCCCCCACCAGCTGAGTACCACTGAGTGATCTAGGTTGACACTACCATGAACAGAAGAATGTCCTACTGAGCCCTTCCTGAACTCCAGACCCCCAAGACAATGAGACATAAGAAAATGGTTGGCTGGGCACAGTGGCTCATGCCTATAATCCCAGCACTTTGGGAGGCCAAAGTGGGCAGATTAGGAGGTCAAGAGATTGGGACTATCCTAGCTAACACAGTGAAACCCCGTCTCTACTGAAAATACAAAAAATTAGTTAGGCATGGTGGCGGGCGCCTGTAGTCCCAGCTACTTGGAAGTCTGAGGCAGGAGAACGGTGTGAACCCAGGAGGCGGACGTTGCAGTGAGCCGAGATCGCGCCACTGCATTCCAGCCTGGGTGACAGACCAAGACTCAGTCTCAAACAAACAAACAAACAAACAAACAAACAAAAAAGAAAATGGCTGATATAGCTTGGATTTTGTCTCCACCCTAATCTCATGTTGAATTCTAATTCCCAGTGCTTAAGGTGGGGACTGGTGGAAGGCGTTTTGGTAATGAGGGTGGACGTCTCATGGCTTGGTGCTGTCCTTGTGATAGTGAGTTCTCATCAGATCTGGTCTTTTGTAAGTGCGTGGCACCATCCCCCACCTCGCTTCAGCTTTCATCATGTGACACACAAGCTCCACTTCACCTGTGAGTAAAAGCCTCCTGAGGCCTCATCAGAAGCCATGCTTCCTGTATAGCCTGCAGAACTGTAAGCCATTTAAACCTCTTTTCTTTATAAATTACCTAATCTCAGGCATTTCTTTATAGCAATGCAAGAACAGCCTAACATAATGGCCATGGTTTGTTAAGCAGTAGTAAATAGCTAGAATACTTCCAGGAGCCTTCACTTTGACTGGAGCACTGTGGCTTTCTTGGGCCTCCTGGAATTAATGTCAGCTCAGAGCCATCATCTAATCATCCCTATGATATCTGGTTATTTCCCCTTATGCAATGCATAGTCACTCTGGCAAATGGCCTCAGGTTGCTTTGGGGGACAACTAAGATTTACAACATTTACTCTTGGTTGTCCTTCCTTAAGGGGCTCCAGCCTCCCGTTTCATTCAAGGGGCTCTGAGTCTATCAACTGCTCCCCCTGGGAACTGGCTGAGGGTCTCATAGCATTCTCTAGCTTGTTGCTTCAAAACAGATTTCTACTTATCAGAGCTAGAACTTTTCTGGTTATACAAGTCAAGATTGTAAGGCTGAATGTAGTAGCTTATGCCTATAATCCCAGCACTTTGGGAGGCTGAGGTGGGAGGATCACTTGAGCCCAGGAGTTCAAGACCAGCCTGGGCAACACAGCAAGACCCTGTCTCTATTAAATAAATAAATAAATAAAAACAAATTAAGATTGTATTAGGTTGCCCACTTACTTTATTCTTGGGGTCACCGATTCTGTCTCCCAAACAGAGAACATAGTGTGGGGGCCAGTGAGCAAGTCTTAAGGGGACTTACACTTTTTTTTTTTTTTTTTTTCCTTTTTGTGGAGAACAGGGTCTCGCTATATTGCCCAGGCAGGCCTCCAACTCCTGGGCTCAAGCTATCCTCCCACCTCTGCCTCCCTAAGATCTGGGATTCCAGGCGTGAGCCACTGTGCCCAGCCTGCAAGTCTTAAATTATAAGTCCACTCCAGCATGCCAATCTCTCTAATCTCTTGAATACTTTCTTCCACACTATACTAAGGGAGTTTTGGCATCTCAGCTTCACTCATCGTAGACCACCTTTGGGACCTGGTTTCAATGAACCAACTAAGCACACCATTAGAGCCACTCCTAGCTGCTTGAGCTAACTCAGTGACTCAGATTCTCTGCTTAGTGCACCTCTACATGTCCATAAATTGGCCAGAACAAACATTATACGCCCTCCGTGCTATGCCACGCCCCTAGGGTCTCTCCCACTGATCTTCCCCTTCCCCCTGTTGGTAGAAGTCGCCCACATCTTGCAGTTCTTCTGCTGCAGAGGATGCCTCCTCACGGGTCCCACTTGGGACCTGATCACCCAAAGCTTGTGAGGCCTGGAGTCTGGTTATTGGTCTAGAAGCAATGGCAGGTGGAGGACCACCTCAAGAGGGGGCACTAAAGGGTCTCCAGGCACAGGGGCAATGTCTGGCTCTTCACTCAGAACTTGATCTAGGGGCTGGGCACAGTAGCTTATGTCTGTAATCCCAGCACTTTGGGAGGCTGAGGTGGGTGGATCACCTGAGGTCAGGAGTTCGAGACCAGCCTGGCCAACATGGTGAAACCCCATCTCTACTAAAAATACAAAAATTGCCCGGGCGTGGTAGCATGTATCTGTAGTCCCAGCTACTTGGGAGGCTGAGACAGGAGAATTGCTTGAGCCCGGGAGGCGGAGGTTGCAGTGAGCCGAGATCGCATCACTGCACTCCAGCCTGGGCGACAGAGCAAGACTCCCTTTCAAAACAAACAAACAAACAAACAAGCAAACAAACACACACAAAACAACAAAGAAAAACAAAACAAAAAGCCAAAAACCTTGATCTGGGAATTGAAAGCCCTGAGCTCATCTCTTTTTCTCATTAGTTTTCCAGTGCACTTAGAGGCAACCAAGTGAACCCCCAGTCCCTGTGCCCTTTATTTCCACCCACACATTTGATGCCAGGAGTGTCTTGGTCACCTGAGCCCTCTGTGGGCCTTGGCTCCAGGGGTTATGTGACTGCTCCACTATTGTGTGCCATGGAGCCCCAGTGCTGGCACTGGCAGCAGGGTCTGAACGCCTCTAAATTCACTGAGATTGGAGAACTGATGCTGGATTCCCGTCCTTAAGATTCTCTTCCCCTGGAAGTATCAGCAGTACCAACCACTGTCTCACGCAGGGTTCAATCAGGGAAGCAAAGCCACTGCGGGTATTATGGGATGCAGATTCATTATGGGGATGGCCTGACACGACTATGGGAGGGGCTGGAGGTGAAGGCCCAGAGGGGACATGGGGGGTCAGAGCTGACACCTTCCAGCAATCTGAGAAGCCATGTGTGTCCGGCTGCCAGAAGGGATGTGGGGGACGCTCTTGGAGAGTCCCCTGGGAGCTATCACCTCTGTGTAGCTGCTGCCTCTGTGAGTTCTTTGGGGAGCCTCTGGGGTGGGCCGGGGACCACCGCCGGTCAGCAGGCCAGCAGTCAGGAAGACCGAGCGCAGGGTGGAGGACAGTGAGGACAAGCTGGAGCCCCCAGGCCACTGGGTCTGCCAGTCACCATGGCTGCCTCCTGTGACCTTCAGAGAGCAACGGTCACTGCTTCCCTTCCAATTTCAAAAGCTCCTATGCAGGAAGCACAGAGGGAGGCCTTCTGGGAAACTCGCCTCTCAGCCTCACCACGTTGGCTTGGCCCCATCCACATCTCCCTCCCGCCTCTCTGCAGGCTGGGTCAGGAGCCTTCCAGGCCTTTGCCCCTCCAGTACCTCCTCTGCAGCTGATTAAGATGCTGGGGTTGGTCTATTCTATTCAACATGGGTGCAACCAGCCATTAACACAAGCTTGGAACAGAGCAGCGCTCAATGTGTGTTTGGCGAATGGACGGGTGAATGGAGGACGGGATGATGGCTGCTTGGTGTCAGGCCCTGGGCTGGGCGCGACGAATACAGAAAAGTCAGACAGAGAGGAGGTTTGCTGCTGCCACACCTGTGGCCTGCACTTATTCTCTGCAGGGCATTGGGCTAAAGGCTGGGGCCACAGGAGGGAGGTGGAGATTAGCTGAACCCCAACAGCTGGGACATGCCTGGATGAATGTGTTCAGGGCCTCAGACAAACCCAGTGAGAGACCAGGCTGGAAGTACAGGGTAGGTGAGGCCACTACTGGCTGATGACTTGTGAAGGACTTCCTGCAGCAGGTGGCTTGGGGAGGCTGGAACAGGTGGACCCCTGTGGTGGGGCAGGTGCATGCCAGACAGAGGGTGCCATGGTTTCAATATATGTGTCACTGCAAAATTTAGATGTTGGGGCTGGGCGCAGTGGCTCACGCCTGTAATCCTAGCACTTTGGGAGGTGGAGGTGGGTGGATCACTGAGGTCAGGAGTTCGAGACCAGCCTGGCCAACATGGTGAAACCACGTCTCTACTAAAAATACAAAAAAATTAGCTGGACATGGTGGTGGGCACCTGTAATCCCAGCTACTTGGGAGCCTGAGGCAGGAGAATCGTTTGAACCTGGGAGGCGGAGCTGAGATCATGCCACTGCACTCCAGCCTGGGTGACAGAGCGACACTCCATCTCAAAAAGATAAAAAGTAGGCCAGGCTCTGTGGCTCACGACTATAATTCCAGCACTTTGGGAAGCCGAGGCAAGTGTATCACCTGAGGTCAGGAGTTCGAGACCAGCCTGACCAACCTGGTGAAACCCTGTCTTGGAGTGAGACTCCCTCTCAAAAAAAAAAAAAATAAATAAATAAATAAAAAATTTAGATGTTGGAACTTCAACCCCAGGGTGATGGCATTAAGAGGTGGGACTTTTTGGGGAGTGATTGAGTCATGAGGGCTCTACCCTGTGGATGAGATTAATGCCCCTGTAAAGGAGGCTTCAGAGGGCTGCCTGGCCCTCCTTTCTTTTCTGCACAGCATTCGTCCTTTTTGACCCCTTCTGATGTGTGAAGAAGGCGCCATCTTGGAAGCAGAGAGCAGGCCTCACCAGACACTGAATCTGCTGGTGCCTTGACCTTGGACTTCCCAGCTTCAGGACTGTGAGAAGATAAACTTCTGTTCTTTTTTTTTTTTTTTTTTGAGGCGAAGTCTCGCTCTGTCGCCTGGACTGGAGTGCAGTGGCCAGATCTCAGCTCACTGCAAGCTCCGCCTCCTGGGTTTACGCCATTCTCCTGCCTCAGCCTCCCGAGTAGCTGGGACTACAGGCGCCCGCCACCTCGCCTGGCTGGTTTTTGTATTTTTAGTAGAGACAGGGTTTCACCATGTTAGCCAGGATGGTCTCGATCTCCTGACCTCGTGATCTGCCCGTCTCGGCCTCCCAAAGTGCTGGGATTACAGGCTTGAGCCACCGCACCCGGACAACTTCTGTTCTTTATAAATGACCCAGTCTCTGGTATTTTGTAACAACAGCAGGAACGAACCAGGATAGAGGCCATGGCTTGTGCAGGTGCAGGAGGGACACCAGGCTCACCCCTGACCTGGAGAGGTTTTCATTTTGCGCTAACTTCAGGCTGCGGGCTTGCGCGGGGGTTTTTTGTTTGTTGGTTTTTGGTTTTTTTTTGAGACAGAGTCTCACTCTGTCACCCAGACTGGAGTGCAGTGGCACAATCTTGGCTCACTGGCAACCTCTGCCTCCCAGGCTCAAGCAATTCTCCTGCCTCAGCATCCAGAGTAACTGGAATTACAGGCGCATGCTACTACTACCTGGCTAATTTTTGTATTTTTAGTAGAGACGGGGTTTCGCTATGTTGGCCAGGCTGGTCTCCAACTCTTGACCTCAAATGATCCACCCGCCTCGGCCTCCCAAAGTGCTGTGATTATCCAGGCCTGAGACACTGCCCTCGACCAGCTTGCCTGGGTTTTGGTTTCTAGAGATGATGCTTACGATGCAGGAACGTGGTCTTGCTCAGACTGGGAAATGACTCATCTTCATGGTGGGAACAGAAGGTGTAACCGAGAGATATAGGCAGACACCTAGGTCCCAAGTCCATTCTGCTCCAGGTTCAGACCCTCTGGTCCATTCTCCACAGGTGGCAGGGCATGCCTCTAAATCCTCCAGGGTCCCCACTGTGGCCGTCGGGAGGTGGCCCAGCCTCCTCTATGTGACTGCCCCTCTCTCACCTCCCGACCTTCCACGTGCTGCCCCTCTGTCCTCCCGCCTTACCTGCTCCTCCTCAGAGCAGCCTCTCCTAACTCTCTGCCTTGGACAGGGCCCTCCTGTGCTTCCCATTTGCCACTCACACCCCATTGTCCTGGGACGGTCCCTGTGGCCTGGCTAGACTCTAAGTGGGGGTCTTACACTGTGTGTGCTGGTGGGCTGGAGAGGAGAGGAAAGTGCAGCCATGCAGAACTGAGAAGGGAAAGGTGGGGGGTGCCTCTCAGGACCAAGCTCTCCTTCCAGATTATTCTTTTTTTTTTCTTTTTTTTTTTGAGACAGAGTCTTGCTCTGTCGCCCAGGCTAGAGTGCAGTGGCTTGATCTCAGCTCACTACAACCTCTGCCTCGTCAGTTCAAGGGATTCTCCTGCCCCAGCCTCCGAAGTAGCTGGGACTACAGGCACGCGCCATCACACCCAGCTAATTTTTTGTGTGTGTTTACTAGAGCCTGGATTTCATCATGCTGTCCGTGCTGGTCTTGAACTCCTGACTTCAAGTATCAGCCTGCCTTGGGCTTCCAAAGTGCTGGGATTACAGGCGTGAGCCACCATGCCCAGCCCAGATCATTATTGATTTAGGGATTTCCTTGACTCTGCCTGGGAACAGTTTTTGTGTGACAAGCCCAGTTTAGAAATGGCCAGTGAGAATGGTGGCCATCAGCAGGTCCCCATCTTGTATCCATGGCAGGAGAGGAAAGAGAAGTCTCCATGCCCTGCCTTCCTAGATCCTGCCAGCAGGCCTGAGGCTGCACGTGTGGCCTTTCTTTCTTTCTTTCTTTCTTTTTAGAGATGGGGTCTCCCGCTGTTGCTCAAGCTGGAGTGCAGTGGCGTGATCACAGGTCACTGCAGCCTCAACCTCCCAGGCTCAAGCAATCCTCCCACCCAAGTAACTGGAACTCTGGGACTATAGGTGCATGCCACCATGCATGGCTAATATTTAAATTGTCTTTTATTTTTCATCAAGTCAGTACATTTTATTTTATTTTTTAAATTGCTCCTTTTTGTTTTTTATTTTTAATTTTTGTGGGTATATTGTAGGTGTATACATTAAATATTTATAGGGTACATGAGATATTTTGATAGATGCATACAATGCGTAGTAATCACGTCAGGGTAAATGGGGTATACATCCCCTCAAGCACTTATTCTTTGTGTTACAAACAATCTAATTATACTCTTTTAGTTATTTTAAAATGTACACTTAGGCTGGACATGGTGGCTCACACCTGTAATCCTAGCACATTGGGAGGGTGAGGCAGGTGGATCATCTGAGGTCGGGAGTTCGAGACCAGCCTGACCAACACGGAGAAACCCCGTCTCTACTAAAAATACAAAATTAGCTGAGTGTGGTGGGACACGCCTGTAATCCCAGCTACTGTGGAGGCTGAGGCAGGAGAATCACTTGAACCCGGGAGGTGGAGGTTGCAGTGAACCGAGATCGTGTCATTGCACTCCAGCCTGGGCAAAAAAAGTGAAACTCCATCTAAAAAAAGAAAAAGATTACCCTCCCTCCAGCCTGGGTCAATAAATAAATAAATAATAAAAATAAACAAACAAATAAATAAAAATTCCCCTCCTTTTGACCCAGCAATTCCACAACTAGAAATTTACTCCTAGAAATAATTTGGCAAATGCAAAAAAAAAAAAAAAAAAAAATGCACAAGGATGTTCACATAGTGGTGAGGTTGGTGGCGTTTACAAGGGCAATGGATTGGAAGTTGCCAAGATGACCAACAATGGGATTAGGAGAGTAAAGGGCACATAATCAGGGCTTCGGGCATTCTTAAGTAAATGACTGAAATTGTGCTTCCACTTATTTTATTCTCATACATGTCATCCTCATGTGAGCCCTGTTATTATCTCCACTTTCCAGATGAAGGAACAACGGCTCAGAGAAGGGCACAGGCTACTGGTGGCAAGCCAGAACTCATGCTCAGCTGGGTCTGATACCAGGGCCCAATAAACAAAGGAAGCCAGGAGTCTGAGTAAGAATAAAGGAAATCAGGGAGAAGCTCCAGCAAGTCGTTCCTTTGCTTACTGCCTTTATTAAGCCCTCACCCCCAGGCATGCTCTGTGCGCACAATGGCAGCCACAGCTGTGAATCCTTTTTATTTTTAAGTTTTATTCTTTTTTTTTTGGTTTTTGAGAGAGAGTCTTACTCTGTCCTCCAGGCTGGAGTGCAGTGGCGTAATCTCAGCTCACTGCAACCTCCACCTCCCAGGTTCAAGTGATTCTCCTGCCTCAGCCTCCCAAGTAGCTGGGATTACAGGCGCCCACCAGCACACCTGGTTAATTTTTGTATTTTTAGTAGAAATGGGGTTTCGCCATGTTGGCTGGTCTCGAACTCCTGACCTCAGGTGATTCACCTGCCTCGGCCTCCCAAAGTGCTGGGATCACAGGCGTGAGTCATCATGCCTGGCCCTGGAACACTCTTACTTTTCCTGAAAGGGAAGAGAGCAGGTGTCCCAGGCCCCAGGCCTCACTCTCATAAGCAGTAGGATATGGTGGTCATGAAGACAGACTATAGTGCCAACATGCCTGGGCTCAAATCCTCCCAGCTCCACCACTTACTAGTGGTGTGATCTTGGACAAGTGACTTAACTTCTCTTGGCCTCAGTTTCCCCATTTGTAAAATGGGGATAATAACAATAATGCCTACCTCATAGGGTTGTTGTGAAGGTTAAACAAATATTTGTAAAGAACATAGAGCAGTGCCTAGAACATAGTATGCCCTGTATCAGTAATTTTTTTTTTTTTAGACCGAGTCTCACTCTGTTGCCCAGGCGAGAACACAGTGGTGCGATCTCGGCTCACTGCAAGCTCCACCTCCTGGGTTCATGCCATTCTCCTGCCTCAGCCTCCCAAGTAGCTGGGACTACAGGCACCCGCCACCACGCCAGGCTTATATTTTTGTATTTTCAGTAGAGACGGGATTTCACCGTGTTAGCCAGGATGGTCTCAATCTCCTGACCTCATGATCTGCCCCCCTTGGCCTCCCAAAGTGCTGAGATTACAGGCATGAACCACCGTGCCTGGCTAGTATTTGTTTTTTAAAAAATACACACACAGTCCACATACACATATAATCATTACAAAAATGTTTGAGAGGCGGGCGGAGTGGCTCATGGCTGTAATCCCACCACTTTGGGAGGCTGAGGTGGGTGGATTGCCTGAGGTCAGGAGTATGAGACCAGACTGATCAACATGGGGAAACCTCGTCTCTACTAAAAATACAAAATTAGCCAGTGTGGTGGTGCATGCCTGTAATCCCAGCTACTCGGGAGACTGAGGCAGGAGAATCGCTTAAACCCGGGAGGTGGAGGTCGCGGTGAGCCGAGATTGTGCCATTGCATTCCAGCCTGGGCAACAAGAGCGAAACTCTGTCTCAAAAAAAAAAAAAAAGAAAAGAAAAAAAAAGAAAAAAAAAAAGAAAAGAAAATGTTTGAGAGTAATTTGAGCAGCATATATAAATTTTTTGTTTGTTTGTTTGTTTTTTTTTTGAGATAGGGCCTTGCTCTGTCACCCAGGCTGGAGTGCAGTGCCTTGATCACAGCTCGCTGCAGCCTTGACCTCCTGAGTTCAAGTGATTCTCCCACCTCAGCCTCCTGAGTAGCTGGGACTATAGGTGTGCGCTACCATGCCTGGCTAATTAATTTTTTTTTTCTTTTTGTTGGTAGAGACAGGGTCTCCCTATGTTGCCCAGGCTGGTCTTGAACTCCTGGGCTCAAGCGATCCTCTCACCTTGGCCTCCCAAAGTGTTGCGATTTCAGGTGTGAGCCACCATACCCGGACCAAAATATTGAACATGCAGCACCGATTCAGCGACCCCATGTGTGGGATCTGACAGTCGCACTCAGAAATTTGTCGGTCGCGGGCTATGGAGGGTAGCTCCTCAGATAGCGGAGCGCCGCCCGAAGGGCTGGCGGAAGAGGCCGAGCCTCAGGGCGCCGCCTGGAGCGGGGACAGTGGCACTGTGTCCCAAAGCCGCAGCAGCGCCTCGGGGCCGTGGGAGGACGAGGGCTCGGAGGACGGTGCGCCGGGCCGCGACCTGCCGCTGCTTCGCCGCGCCGCTGCGGGCTACGCTGCCTGCCTGCTGGCCGGGGCCGAGGGGAGGCCCGAGGTCGAAGCCCTGGACGCGAGCCTGGAGGACCTGCTCACCGGAGTGGACGAGTTCGTGGACATGCTGGACGTGCTTCGCGGCGACTCGTCCCAAGTCGTCAGCCAGGGCGTGCTGCGCATCCACGCGAAGGCCGCCGAGATGCCGCACATCTACAGCAGGATCCACCGGCTGGAGGCCTTTGTGAGGATGGTGGGCGGCCGCGTGGCCAGGATGGAGGAGCAGGTCACCAAGGCCGAGGCCGAGCTGGGCGCCTTCCCCAGGGCGTTCAAGAAGCTCCTGCACACGATGAACGTGCCCTCGCTCTTTAGCAAGTCTGCTCCCTCGAGGCCACAGCAAGCCGGCTACGAAGTCCCCGTCCTGTTTCGGACCGAAGACTACTTCCCTTGTTGTAGTGAAAGGCCTCAGCTCTGACGGCCTGACCACTGCGGCAAGAGGACCCCAGCTGAAGTGCTTACCTCCAGTATGAAGTGAATTGCAAATCCTGCTTATGGACATACATGATGTTGGAGTGTGGGATTTCAAGGTTTACATTCTGCACACTCTCCGTAGTATATTCATGATTCAGTGTAGAAAAAAAGAGACGGGGTCTTGCTATGTTGCCCAGACTGGCTGGAAACTCCTGGACTCAAGTGATCCTTCCACCTCAGCCTCCCCAGTAGCTGGGACTCCAGGGTCAACACCGCACTCGGCCTGTGTCTTCCAGCTCTAATCAGAAAGCTGCTTGGTGAGGACATGGGAAATCAAACTGAATGAACTTTGCACGGTAGCAAAACTGTTATTTTTATGGATTTTACTACACAGCGTTACCTTTTCAAGATTTATATGTTTGTATAATTATAAGACAATTGAGACATTAAAGCCTTGTTATTATTAAAAAAAGAAATTCATAATGATAAATATTCAAGAATGTGAATTGTCATATTAATTGTAAGGACAAAAATTGGAGACAACACAGAAGTTCATCAAAGGGGAGTGGCTAAATCAGCTGTGGTCCATCCACAGGGTGAATACTACCTCGGAGAAGAAAGAATGGGTTTTGTGTTTTAGGTTGAATCATCTGAAATTGCTAACATTTGACCATTTTTGACTTACAAAATGGCAAGATGGCAATTTCAGATGAGTCAATCTAATACTATGCACTTGTATTAGAGTAGATTGAGCTCTGGTAAGAAATAGACCCAGGCCGGATGTGGTGGCTCACGCCTGTAATCCCAGCACTGTAGGAGGCCGAGGTGGGCCCATCACTTGACGTCAGGAGTTCAAGACTAGCCTGGCCAATGTGGTGAAACCCCATCTCTACTAAAAATACAAAAATTAGCCGGGTGTGGTGGCAGGCACCTGTAATTCCAGCTACTCAGGAGGCTGAGGCAGGAGAATCGCTTGAACCCGGGAGGTGGAGGTTGCAGTGAGCTGAGATCATGCCACAGCATTTCAGCCTGGGCAGCACAGTGAGACTCCATCTCAAAACAAAAACAAAAACAAATAGACCCAAATATGTACTGGTCTTCCATGAGGTCATTCAGGGACCCATGCTGAGGAAGCATCTGCATCTTCAACACAGGTTTTCCCAAGCCTGTCGTGTTTAACTCCATCCCAGCTGACATAACATCTGAGCATGTGGCACAGTCCTTGGCCTATAGTGAGTGCTCGATAAATATGAATGTAGCAGCAGAGATACTCATCATGTCTCCTTCCTTTGCAACAGAATCCCAACTTAGCACTTGCTTAAGGGGAGACTGGGTGGTACATTTGGATTAATCGAAGTCATTTGTAGTGGCCCTGTTCTCTTGCCAGTGATTGATTTCCACACGGAAACTGCCAGCACCCCACGGTGTCCGTCCAGTCTTACATGCTGACACACAGTCCCAGCTTTTGTCTCTCTTTGCCTGGTAGCTTTCTCTGGCAACCGGAACTAGCTCTGTGACTGTGTGTCCTGTAGGCTGGAAGTGCCAGAGACTTAAGGCCCACACTCCAGTGTGGCTTTCAACCAAAGACGGACAACACTGACTACCTGACCCCTCAGGCGTGGTAACCCTGACGTGAGTGTTCCATGCTGTCACGCAGAGCTCCCTAGTGGGATAATGCTCCAGTTGCCCACAGGGGCAACTTACCTCGTAATTGGCTATTTCCTCACCCAAATCTCGTCTGAATTTTAATTCCCATAATCCCTGTGTGTCAAGTGGGGGACTAGGTGGAGGTAATTGGACCATGAGGGTGGTTTGCCCCATGCTGTTCTTGTGATAGTGAGTCTTATGAGAGCTGATAGTTTTAGAAGCATCTGGCATCACCCTTGCTTTCACTCACTCCATCCTGCCACCCTGCGAAGAAGGGACCTGGTTCTCCTTCGCCTTCCACCGTGATTGTAAGTTTCCTGAGGCCTCCCCAGCAACGTGGAACTGTGAGTCAATTAAACCTCTTTTCTTTGTAAATTGCCCAGTCTCGGGCAGTTCTTTATAGCAGCATGAGAACAGACCAATACACTGGCAGATTGTATTTCTCTGTATGCTCTGTATGCTCTTGTCATGGTGGGCCACTGACCTTCCTCCACCCTTAAACCTGGGCAGACCTTCATACCTGATGGCCGAAGAGATACTGCAAAATTTCGGAGGCTGGTCATAACAGGAAACATGGCTTCCACCTGGCATTCTCTCCCCTCTTCTCTCTCTCTCTCTCTGGATGCTTGTCCGTGGAACCCAGCCATCATGTTGAGGAGCCCATGCCACCAGGAGAGGCCCCACGTGAGGGGTTTTGGCTGACAGCCCCACCTAGGCCCCTAGTGGATGGCCGGCATGTGTGAGTGGCAGCCTTCAGGTGACGCCAGCCCCTAGCCTTTGAGTTTTGCAGCTGGAGCCCCAGACATTGTGGCACGGAGTCAATTCACCCTTGCTGTCTGCAGTCCTGAGCCATAGAAACCATGAGAAGTAACAAAGAATTATCGTTGTTTTAAGCTACTAGATTTTGGGGTCATTTTGTTACACAGCAATAAATAACCGATACAACCATGTGCCTTTTTATTTTTTTTTTGAGACAAAGTCTCGCTCTGTCACCCAGGCTGGAGTGCAAGCACAATCTCAGCTCACTGCAACCTCTGCTTCCAGAGTTCAAGTGATTCTCCTGTCTCAGACTCCCGAGTAGCTGGGACAACAGGTGCGCACAACCATGCCCAGCTAATTTTTTGTATTTTTAGTAAAGACAGGGTTTCACCATGTTGGCCAGGCTAGTCTCAAACTTCTGACCTCAGGTGATCCGCCCGCCTTGGCCTCCTAAAGTGCTGGGATTACAGGCATGAGCCACCGTGCCAGGCATGCTATGCATCTTTTATTTCTTGCTTCTCCTTCCTTATTTCCCCACTTCCCTTCTCGTTTTTCATAGGATCACTGTCCCGACCCGCAGGACAGTCGAACGGGCCCTGGAAGGTTGGAGTGGGAATGGAGGAGACAAGAAAACACGAGAAATGGAGACAAGACAAATAGCCTGATCAAGTCTCGTTTATTGAATGCAGGGTCATGCCTTATATAGGCTGGCAGGGGAAGAGGTTGGGCCAGGGCGGTGACGGGGAGCCGGGTCTTCTCAAATTACAATCGCGCATGTGCTGTGGGTTTGTACTTTTCCCGGGCGCGGGATCGCACCTGCGCCCTAGGCTGCATATCTTCCTGGGCGGGAAAATGTTTGCGCGCGCGCGGGCGCGCGGGAACAGTTTAGGCGCGCGCGGGAAAAACTTAGGCGCGCGCAGGAAAAGCTTTGGGCGCGCGCGGGAAGGGTCCACAATAAAGAACCCGGAAATGTGCCATCTTGTCGCCGCTTTGCGGAGATCAAGCAACAGAGGTCGGCTAATTCCGGGCCTCATGGCTCCGGACAGATCACCTCCCACATCAACCATCTACACTCCGGTTCTTATCTCAGTGTCTTTCTGGGGGAAACCAGTCAAGGCACACATTATTTGGAAAAGATACACATAGAAAAAGGACAGACAATTACTGACTTCTTTGGGAGTAAGTTCAATAACCAGAAACTTTACTTTGTATTCAATACATGTCTGAATTATGTACATTTTCAACATTTTCTTCATTATACATTATACAGGGTCTGCTCTGTCTCCCAGGCTGGAGTGCAGTGGCACGATCATGGCTCACTGCAGCCTCAATCTCCCAGGCTCAAGCGATCCTCCCACCCCAGCCTCCCAAGTAGCTGGGACTACAGACATATGCCACCATGCTCAGTTATTTTTTAAATTTTTATTTATTTATATATATATTTATTTATTTATTTTGAGACAGAGTCTCACTCTGTTGCCCAGGCTGGAATGCAGTGGCATGATCTTGACTCACTGCAAGCTCCGCCTCCCGGGTTCATGCCATTCTCCTGCCTCAGCCTCCCAAGTAGCTGGGATTACAGGCACCCAACACCACATCCGACTAATTTTTTCTATTTTTTAGTAGAGACAGGGTTTCACCATGTTAGCCAGGATGGTCTTGATCTCCTGAGCTCGTGATCTGCCCACCTCGGCCTCCCAGAGTGCTGGGATTACAGGCGTGAGCCACCGCGCCCAGCCTATTTTTTTTATTTTTGTAGAAATATTTTTGTAGAAATATTTTGTAGAAATACTTTGTAGAAATATTTTTGCTGTGTTGTCCAGGCTAGTCTCAAACTCCTGGCCTCAAGTGATCCTCCCACCTTGGCCTCCCAAACTGCTGGGATTATAGGTATGAACCAGTACATCTAGCCTATCATTAAAATTTTTGTTTTAATTTTAATTTTGTGGGTACATAGTAGTGTATATACTTTCATTTAAAAAAATACAAAAAAGGCCGAGTGCAGTGGTTCACACCTGTAATCCCAGTACTTTGAGAGGCTGAGGCGGGTAGATCACCTGACGTCAGGAGTTTGAGACCAGTCTGACCAACATGGAGAAAAACCCTGTGTCAGCTAAAAATACAAAAATTAGCTGGGCATGGTGGCTCACACCGGTAATCCCAGCTACCCCGGGAGGCTAAGGCAAGAGAATCACTTGAAAACCGGAGGCAGAGATTACAGTGAACGGAGTTTGTGCCACTACATTCCAGCTTGAGTGACAGAGGGAGATGGTCTAAAAATAAATTAAATAAATAAAATAAAATAAAAATATGAAAAATTTCCATGAAACCCCGAGTCATAAATTTTATGGTACACATAAAATGTGCCATTGTCGGCATTCTAAGTGTGCAGTTAAGTGGCTTTAGGGACATTCACATTGCTGTGTAGCCATCATCAACGTCCATCTCCAGGACTTTTTCACCAAAAAAAAGGCTGAAACTCTGTACCTAAGAAATGCTCACTCCCCAGTCCCACCTCCCACAGCCCCTGGCAGCCTCCATTCTACTTTCTGCCTCTATGAATTTGACATGAATTTGACTGATCTAGGGACCTCATGTAAGTGGAATCAAAATGACAGTATTTGTCCTTTTGTTTTACCATTTGGCTTATTTCTTGCAGTACAGTGGTTTCTTAGAGTGGTCCAGGCTCACTCTTGTGGTCACTACCACCGATGGCCATGCTCCCTGGCACAAAATCTGCACCTGCCCTGTGCAGGCGTGGCTGGTGGACGTGGCTGGGGAGCAAGGTGGGCAGCCGTGGCAGGACCAGACACTTCGTTCCGGACCAGCTCTCTGCACGGCCCCTTCCCCAGTCCTGAGCAGAATTGCTGGGCGAGGGTTAATCAACATTCAGTCATGTTTCCAAGTTTAAATGGAGCATTTGTTTAATTATGTGTAAGTAGCAATACATTGTGGCCATTATCTAAATCACTATTTTATTTCCTGGATGTGGTTTCATAATGCAGGGTTTCTGCTGCAGCCTAGCATCATTAACAGAGAAGAGTTAATGAATATAAAAGCGTAAAGGCTAATTACACTTTAATTTACAATCATGGTCTCATTTTGGGACCACATGAAATCTGTTTTGAAAACAATTAAAAAAAAAAAAACCCACTCTTGCCCTGGTAAGTGGAGGGACCCCGGCCAGGAGCTCAGCTCTGGCTGCCGTGTGGTGGCTGAGCAGCGTTGGCTGGCACCAGTCCCCGCCCTGGCGCCATTACTGGGAGGCTGACGAGGCCAAGTTCAGCGCCCTGTGACTCTGCCTTTTGTTTCCAGCAATTTTCCTCCCGCCTTCAATGACTGCTTGTGTGGCTGCCTTCGAGAATTGGGGGACCCCATCTGCAGCTCCTGTGGTGTGCCCATGTTGCTTTCACGTGGCCTCACCTAGAGGGAAGCCGGTTGAAATTACCTGGCTTTTTCAAAACCAGGTGGGGAGGAGGGAGTTGGGGTCAGGGACACTGACGGTTACAGGGTTTCTGCTGTGAGCCAGTACTATGCTGGGTACTCGTACATATATTATTTATTCCTTGAAATTGCCTATCAATGGCAATTAGTCTCCCAGAGATTTGAATTAGTCCCTCTGAAATGTTTAATGGAACCACAGAATGATTAACTTTCTTAGGTATAATAATGGCATATGTAGAAGGCTGTCTATTTTTAGGAGATGAAAAGAAGTTTGGGGGTGAAAGGTCCTGATATCTGCCACTTACTTTCAAATGGGTCAGGGAGGGAAAAATAATAATAGTTATATAATAATTATTACATTAATATATCATTAAAATTATAACAATATATTTATATATCAATATATAGATTATTAAAATTAATAATAATATAATTAATTATTATAATAACCAGTATATTAATATATAAAATATATTGGTTATTATAATTATGTAATTATAATAATATAATTGTTATATATTAGATATATGGTGAGACAGAGACAAAGAGAAAGAGATAAATGGTAAAACAAAATAAGTGGGCAAACTGAATCCTATTGATTCTAGGTGGAGGGTATATAGGTGTTCATTGTACTTCCAACTTCTCTATGTTTTGAAAATTTTTATAATAAAAATTAGGAAGACAAACATTATCCCCACAGGCCACCACAACTTGCTTTGCCTTCTTTACTTGTTAAATAAACCTCTTTTCTTCCAACTGAGAAAAGGTCTATTTGATCAAACCCAGTCTTTGTATGATTTTATGATTTTTTTTTTTGAGACAGAGTCTTGCTCTGTCACCCAGGCTGGAGTGCACTGGTGTGATCTCAGCTCACTGAAACCTCTGCCTCCCTGGTTCAGGTGATTCTCCTGCTTCAGCCTCCCGAGTAGCTGGGACTACTACAGGCATGTACCACTGTGTCCAGCTAATTTTTGTATTTTAGTAGAGATGGGGTTTCACCATGTTGACCAGGCTCGTCTCGAACTCCTGACCTCAAGTGATCCGCTCGCCTCGGTTTCCCAAAGTGCTGGGATGACAGGTGTGAGCCACCGCGCCTGGCAAGAAACCTACAACTGTTTTGATAGAAGAAAATAACTGTGATAGAACGACTGATAAAAGCGGGGTGAAAATTGCATATGTAGCATGATCTTGACAACGTGAGAAAAATAGATATGCAATGACAAATCTGAAAAGCATCACACATTTTGTTACAATTCAAACAATCATGTGCATTTTAATACTTCCTGTATTTCTAGCCAGATTTGGGACGGTCTACCCAGCTCACAAATCCACGCATAGGCACCCAGGGCTTCCGCAGCCCTGTGGCTCCGCCCCCTGAAACACAGCTGACTGGATGAGAACAAGCTCTGGTACCCAAACCGGACCAATCATAATGCCCTCCCCGGGAGGCGGAAATCCCAGACTGAGTCTGCGCATCTGGGAACCGTCTGGGCTGTCTCTGTCCCAGGATTGGGAAGCCGGGGTGCGGGCGAACGGGGAGCAGACCCCCACACACGGAAGCAGGAGACAGCGGGGGACCCCTGGGGGACCAGCGAGCCTTTCCTGATGCTGGCTCCAGGCCACGGCCCGCCGTGGAATTTCAGGAGACCCCCCTGTATTGTTTAAGTTCCCTGTTAAAATCTTTTGTCTGGCTTGAGTAGGTTTCTGGCACAACCCAAACAGTCCTAACTAATAGAGTGAGCATGCCTTATTTTAATAGGACGAAGGAAAAGAATAGGAACCACGAGCGACTGCTCACTGGGCCGGACACCCCATGGCTGTGCCGCACCCCCGCCTGGGGAAGAGCCCTCAGATCATGTCCGGCTCTCCCGCTTTGCCCTGTGTGGCGAGGCCCGCCCAGCAGCTGAGTTTCCCAGGCCTCCCAGAAAGGCCAGTGGGAGACACTGGGGGTCCCCAGTGGGGTGGGAGGATGGGGTAAGCCAAGATATTTCTCCCACTCTGGCTGTGCCATGTGCAGGCGGACAGTGGCTGCATCTCCTCTGCAGCTCGGGCTCCCCTCCGGTGGGTCCACCCAGGCTCCAGCGTGTTCCAGGTGGTCCTGCAAACCCTATATCTTCCTTTTGTCTCCTCGTGCCCGGGGGAGAGTGGCTTCCTGCTATGGTAATTCCTGGGCCGCTACCCATCCTCTCTGGCTTCTCCGCTCTTCTGGTTGTGCGTATCGCATTTCCCCTGTTTGCATACTGTCTTCCTGGTTGGACGCTGACTGATGCATATATATTAACTCATTTCATCCTTGAAACACCCCTCTGAGGGCGGTATTGGGATCCTCACTTTGCACAGGAGGACACCAGTGCTCAGAGAAACGAAACAATGTGCCCCAAAGTCACTCAGTCTGTCCCAAAGCTCTGAATCCAAGCTTTTATCACTACATGTCACTATACTGCTATTTATTTATTTATTTATTTGTTGGTTTGTTTGTTTATTTATTTATTTTTAAGGGACAGAGTCTTGCTCTTTTGCCCAGACTGGAGTTCAGGGGTGTGATCATAGCTCACTGCAGCCTTGAACTCCTGGGCTCAAGTGATCTTCCCACCTCAGCCTCCTGAGTAGTTGGGATTGCAGGCAGTCGCCAGCTAATTTGTGAAATTATTTGTAGAGACGCTCTTGCTATGTTGCTCAGGCTCAAACTCCTGGCCTCAAGCGATCCCCTTGCCTTAGTCTCCCCAGGTGGTTGGATTATAGGCATGAGCCATTGGGGTCACCCTGGACTGATTTTTAGAATCACCTGTATAGTTAGAAGGAAAAATTATTTGAAAAACTTGCTAAAACATCTCGACCTCTAGGCTCTTTCTGCCCTCCCAAGCTGGGCCGATGCAGGACTGATGAGAAGGCTCTTGGGGGCGGGGGTACTGAAGGCCTGGGAAGGGTCCTCAGCAAGCCCAACCTCTCCCAGGCCCAGGACAGTGCAGGGACAGGCCTTCGAGTCCCATGCTTCTCCTTACTAGTAGTGAGACCTTGGGCATGTGGCCTGCCCTCTCTGAGCCCCCTCTCTCTCCTCTCTCACTTGAGAGAAGTCACATCTGGATGGTGAGCTTCCCTCGGGTCTCCCAGCTCCCAGAGGAGCCTGGGACAGAACAGGCCTTGGGCAGTGATGCTTGAGTGGCCTAGGGTCTGTTGCCAGAGTCCCCTGGCCCTGGGGCCACAGCCGCCTGTGCACGAGTGGAGGCAGGGAGGGAGGTGGATACTGCATGAGATTTAGTCACTGTGGGCCTTGCAAGGCCCATGGGCAGCTTCACCTGCTCTATTTATTTGCTCAGATTTTTTTTTTTTTCTTCAAAAAGAAAAAGAAAAGATAAGGTTCATCTATCACAGCCATGAAACGTTGGGCTTGAAGGGCTGGTTGTATTTTTTTCTGACATCATGAAATAAAATGCATAACTACTAAAGTAAAAATGCTCATGGGAGACCCTGGGAAACCACCCCTCCCACCCAGTCATTAGCAGTATGGGCTTGGGAGCCATCTGGCTCCAAATTGTGACTCCCTCGTTAGCTGGGCAACACTGGGCGAGTGGCATCCCCCCTACAAGCCTCAGTTTTCTTATCTATAGAATGGGATCCTTGGCTGGGCTCAGTGACTCACGCCTGTAATCCCAGCATTTTGGGAGAAGGAGGCAGGAGGATCGCTTGAGGCCAGGAATTGAAGACCAACCTGGGCAACATAGTGAGACACCCCCATCTCTACTAAATAAATAAACAAACAAACAAACAAATAAATAAATAATAAAATGGCAGGGAGATCATCATGACGCCTGTCTCAGGGGTTATTGCCAGGGTTCCTTCAGCTAATTCAGAGGCCCAGATAATGGGGCAAGAGGCCCTCGTGCCTGCAGTTACTGATACGTTTTGGTTATTTTTTCATTACCATCACCAGCAGCATCAGCGGGCCCTGCAGGTGCTTAGGAGGGCCAGAGTCCAGGGGTTCCCAGGTGGGGGGTCAGGCTGGGCACTGGCTGAGGGGGGTTCTGTTCCCTACTGTGGCTGCCACCAGCACTATCGCTGAGGGCTGGAACTTCGCCCCACAGCCCCCAAGGAGATCCAGATTTACAAGCCTGCAGGCGGAGTGTTCACTGGAGCTGCTGACTCGGGCACTTTGCAACACTGGCTTCACTGCCACCAACGGTTTTGGGGGTTGGGAGGTTCCTGACTTTCTGCTGACCTTCCTGTACCCCAGCCCCTCAGCTCCTCTGCTCAAGCCTGACTGCCCCCTCCCCAACTCCATGTGCATCCAAAGAAGATTTCCCCTTCTGGGCACCTGGGGAGTCGGCTGGAGTCTGCGTTCTGGCATCAGAGGCAGCTGGGTGCAGATCCTGTCCCATGCGGGAGGACACTGTGCACATTGCTTAACTTCTCTGAGCCTCAGTCGTCTGAGGGAAGATGGCGACGATGAGGATGGTGACCATACCCACCTTGTGGTCTCGGTTGTGCACCAAGTCCTTTCTCATCCCTTTGATGGGTGCTCGTGGGTGGGGGTGGCATGTGGCCCTGGGGATGCAGGCAGGAGCCCTCATGGGCCTGCCAGTCTAGGGAGGGTGGGGCTGGTACAATAACCAACACCTGCTGAGCCCTCGCCTTGGGCAAGGTGTGGTGTTGAGGGCCGGCTGGCGGTGACTGCACCTCACCAGGCACCTCTGGGGTGGGCACCGTGATGGCCCCAAGTTAAAGCTCACACACTGGGAGAGGCCAAGCAGGGATTTTTTTTTTTTTTTAAGACAGTCTTGCTCTGTTACCCAGGCTGGAGTGCAGTGCTGTGACCTTGACTCACTGCAATCTCCGCCTCCCGGGTTCAAGTGATTCTCATGCCTCAGTCTCCTGGGAGTAGCTGGGATTATAAGTGACTGCCACCACATCCAGTTCATTTTTGTGTTTTTAGTAGAGACATGGTTTCGCCGTGTTGGCCAGGCTGGTCTCAAACTCCTGACCTCAAGTGTTCCGCCTGCCTCAGCCTCCCAAAGTGCTGGGATTACAGGCATGAGCCACCACTCCCAGTCCCCTAGCAGGGATCTGAACTTGCTGGGCTTGGCTGACTCAGGGCATGGGTACCTTCTTGCGGAGGTGCCACATGGGTACCTAGTCTCTGTGACATCTCTGCCTGCCACAGTTTCTTCCACTGCACCCTGTTGCAGGGTTGGGTGAGGATTCCTGGGGGTGAAGTGTGCCACCAGCCCAGAGTCAGTGTCAGTCGCCCCTCAACGGTTGTGGTCCAAACTGGAGGAGCCCTCTTGATACCTTTGAAAGTTCAGAATCTCCAGTGTTTGAGGATGGGACACATCTGATGTTGTCCCGGGGGGCAGTGCCTTCCCACCATCTGCTGGCAGGAGGCCCTCTCATCGTGCCTCAGTTCCTCTCAAGGCTGATGAGATGAGCAGCTCCTTGTGCCTGTTGGCTTGAGTCCCCTAGAGCTGCAGTGCACAGTTATGCAAGTTGTCTCGCTCTGTCGCCCAGGCTGGAGTGCAGTGGCGTGATCTCGGCTCACTGCAAGCTTCACCTCCTGGGTTCACGCCATTCTCCTGCCTCAGCCTCTCAAGTAGCTGAGACTACAGGCGCCCGCCACCACGCCCAGCTAATATTTTGTATTTTTAGTAGAGATGGGGTTTCACCATGTTAACCAGGATGGTCTCGATCTCCTGACCTCATGATCTACCTGTCTCGGCGTCCCAAAGTGCTGTGATTACAGGCAAGAGCCACTGCTCCTGGCCAACAATTTTCTTAAAGATGGGAATAAAGTGGAAGTAAGGGTGCCTTTTCATAATTCTCACAGAGATGCCACATGGATCAGAATCATTTCTACTTTGGGAGAATGACACCTCAGATCTGGGGAACTCCCACTCATCTTTCTAAGTCCTGCTCCCATGACCCCTGCCTGGGAAGCCTCTAGCCTCTGTGTTGGAGTCACTGCCCACTTCCCTACCCAGGGTCCCTCAGCCCGTTCAAACCGCATGCCAGGCTGGGAGCTGCTGGGGGCAGTGATGGCTGCATCGAATTGGTAGGCCATGCACCCCTGGCCTTAGCCTTTGCCCAAGGAGAGAGCTCATTGGCATCCCACGAGGTCCAGCCTTGGTGCCAATGAGGAGACTCTATAAGACTTCCTAGGCAGCTGGAGCTCGGAGGGCCGGCCAAGCTCCACCTCCTCCCCACCATTTTATTTTATTATTTATTTATTTTTGAGACAGAATCTTGCTCTGTTGCCCAGGTTAGAGTGCAGTGGTGTGATCTCAGCTCACTGCAACCTCCACCTCCTGGGTTCAAGCAATTCTCATGCCTCAGCCTCCCAAGTAGCTGAGATTTTACAGATGCACGCCACAACGCCCAGCTAATTTTTTTTTTTTTTTTTTTTTTTGAGATGGAGTCTCGCTTTCGTTGCCCAGGCTAGAGTGCAATGGCGCGATCTTGGCTCACTGCAACCTCTGCCTCCCAGATTCAAGTGATTCTCCTGTCCCCGCCTGCCAAGTAGCTGGGATTACAGGTGTGTGCTACCACACCCAGCTAATTTTTGTATTTTTAGTAGAGACAAGGTTTTACCATGTTGGTCAGGCTGGTCTCGAACTCCTGACCTCAGGTGATTCTCCCGTCTCGCCCTCCCAAAGTGCTGGGATTACAGGTGTGAGCACCACACCCGGACAACACCTGGCTAGTTTTTATATTTTTAGTAGCGACGGGGTTTTGCCATGTGGCCCAGGCTGGTCTTGAACTCCTGGACTCAAGTGATCCACCTGCCTCAGCCTCCCAAAGTCCTAGGATTACAAGTGTGAGTCACCACGCCTGGCCCATCTACCCCCATTTTACAGATAAGAGTACCAAGGCTCAGAGCAGCGAAGGCCTTGCTCAGGGCCGCACAGAGAGTTAGGCATCTGGGCCTTCGGACCCCGCACTGAGGCTGGGCACGCCTGCATCCCACCGCATGGTGAGAAGTCAGTCAAGGTTGGTGAAGAAGGTGGCGCTGGGGACAAAGAGGTGGAGTTATCCAGGCCACCACTCCCCCATCCATGGCCTGGAAGTCATTTCCATCACAGACAGGGTGCCACTCCTTAGAGACTGATGATTTGGTGGAGCAGAAGGGGTCCAGGCTTAGGGTCTGGGCACCAGCGTGAAGATCTTGGGGTCTGCAGTTGCCAGGACCCCAAGTGACCCCTGCCCCTGCCTGCCTGGTTCCCCGTCGCCAGCCCCCTGCCATTGGGTCCACTTCATCCTTCTGAGATTTATTCTCGGGCCACAGAGCCTGGAAATAATTTGCTGACAGAGCCCCATCCCAGCAGGTGCTTTAATTGGTTTTGTAGGAGCAAATTTAGAGGAAAACAGAAATCATGGTGCTGCTGCCCATTTTTTCTCTTTAATGGGGGTTTCAGATTGTTGGGGGTGGGGAGGAAAAGGCAGCTCTGTGGAAAGCAGAGACCCTGGTTTTTTTCTGGGGGTGCAGGTGCTGGGGCCTGGGTGCCCTGGGCCAGGGGCAGTGGAACCAGGCCACCCGCTCTGGCCCTGGCTCAGCCTCAGCCTCAGGGCAGGGCAGTTTCTCATCCTCACAGTGCTGAGGGCAAGAGGAGACCTGGGGACGAAAGGGCCAGGGCAGGGCCAGGGCAGGCAGGGCTTCAGGTCCCAGACTCCCTCCTTCTGATGGAGGTCCTCACTCTTGCCGGGTGCGCACCTTCTAAAACACAAATCAGGTGGGTCATTCCTTAGCTCCAATCCCTTCCATGGCTCTTCATTGTCCTCATAATGAAGCCAGCTTCCTTAGCTTAGGACTCAGGGTCCCTCGAGGCCCGACTGACCTCAGGTGACCTCTCCAGCTGCATCGTCCTTTGCGCCTATCCTCACCCACCCCTTCCCAATGGTCTTTAGTCTTCCCTGGTGGGCTCCTGTGTGTCCCACCCTATGCTAACCCCACAATTGTCCATGATCAAGGAGAGCACTGTTGCCTCATTTTGCAGATGAGGAAAAGAAGGCTCAGAAAGGTTAAGACACTTCCTGGAGGTCACACAGCAGGGCAGGGACTTGAACTCAGGCCTGGCTGACACACAAGTCCACACTTAACTAGTAAGTTATAGGTGGGACTAGCCGAGCTCCCTCTAAGCCCCATGCTTTCCCTTGAAATGCCCCTCCTGCATTTTTCTGCTGGCAAACTCCTACTCACCCTTCAAAGCCCATTTGATATCACTTCCTTGAGAATCCTTGTCTGACTGACTACTCCCACCTCTAATCTTTCCTCGGGGCTTCCCCAAGGCCCAGCCAAGCCTTTCAGCTCAGCTCTTATCTCTGGGTTTATCATTTGCTGTGTCAGTGTCTGCCTCTTCCACTTCCTCCCTCACCCGGGACTGGGAAATCGAGCGGAATTGTTACTCATCCTACAGGGTAAGAGTTGCAGCCGTGGAAACTCTGATAGGTCCAAGATCCTGGGACCTGGGCTCTCATCTTACCTGTTGTATTGAACAGCCTAGGCCGTAGCTGCTCTGTGCGACCCTGAGCGAGGCCCTTTGCCTAGGCGGACTGAGTCTGCCCATCTTTAAAATGGGATGGGCAGCCTAGAGGCATCTGACACTTGGGAATTCGGAGGGCCAGATGTGGGCTGGAACCTCACACCATGTGGCCCATGCGAGTGTGACTCACATGACGTATGTGTGAGTGGGCAGCCACGCCCCATGCCAGGGTGGGTCACGTCACGGGGTCATTGCTGATGTCTGGCCCAACCTGGGATCCAGGTGCTGGCAATGGACTGGGCTAGGAAGCCTGGGCAGAGCTGGGAAGTAATTACACTCTAGTCAGGGCTGGAATCTCAGCCCCGCCACTCACCTGCTTTGTGTGAGCTCGGACAGGCCTGATCTCGCAGAGCCTCAGCTTCATCTGTAGAACCACGGGAACAATAATGTAGTCATACGCCACAGAAGGACATTTCTGTCACCAAGGGCCTGCATGTACGACAGTGGTCCCATAAGATCATAACACCGTATTTCTCCCGTACCGGTTCTATGAGTAGATACACAAATACTTCCACTGTGCCACAGCTGCCTACAGCATTCAGTCCAATGACAGGCAGCACCGGAGTGTAGCCCAGGGACAAGAGCCCAGTGTGTGGGGGCCGCATCATCTCGGCTGGCGTAAGTCCACTCTATGCTGTTCGCAACCGATGCATTTCTCAGAATGCATCCCTGTTGTTAAGGACACAGGACTGTCCTGCCACCCCAAGGTTGATTTGCTGAGGGTAACAGGAGAGACTCTCACGGCTGGCACGGAGCATGAGCACCAGGGCCCTCACTGTTGTCATCTGCACAAGCGTTAAGTGCCACGTCCCGGCTGGGCCTGGTAGGTGTTGGTGGGCGGTGACTGTAGGATCCAGTCGAGACAGACAACCAGGTGAATTCGCAGAGCTCAGGCCAGGACAGTGGGGCGGTGAGGGCCTTGGTTTCTGGGGTTTACGGTGGGGTTGGAGGCTGGGTCTCCAAGGGCCTTTTTCCCGGGTGTGATTTTTCAAAGAACGCAGGACAGTTAAACAGGCAGGCGCAGTCCCTGAGGACAGATGGGCAGGATGTGGGTGAGGGGCTCAGAGGAGAGCTGGGGGCTGGGTGGAGGGAGAGGGGCAGAGCTCTCCGCATGAGTGGGTGGTGCTGGGAGATGAGCAGGGTCAGAGATCTGGAGACGGGCGGAAAGAGGTTGCAGGCCCGGTTCAGTTGCCCCAATTCCACATAAAACCAGTCAGCGCCCGGTCCTCGGCCTCAGTTTCCCCGTCTGTAAACGTGGAAACGGTTCCTCCCTATGGCAGCGTGGGGACGGGCCTCAGAACCCCGGGCTCCGGCTATGCCGCCTGGACCCGGGCAGCTTAAACACTCCTTCCCCTTCCACGAGGACCGAGTCCGAGGCCTCAGCCGGGCCGGGCTGTCTGCTGCAGGGCGGTGACTTGGGGTAGGAGCCCCTGGAGAAGGGAGAGACAAACCGGGAGCCAGAGGGAGCCGGGTACACAGCGGGGCTCACGGGGCGTCCCGGGGCCAGGAATCCAGCTACGGAATCCGGTCCGTAGGTGGCGCCGCGAGGCTGCAGTTGGGCCTCTGTCTCCCAGGCCGAGGGTGGTGCGGAGCCGGGACCCGCGGGGCTTCTGGGTCCTGTGTGGCAGTCCCCACCGCCGTCGGTCCGCGGAGATCCCGTGTGTGTTTACGGCACCCAAGTTCGCACCCCGACGGGCCAAGGCCCAGAGCGACGCGAGGGCACCGGACGGGGTGCGAACCTGGGGCGGCCGGGCCCCCTCCTCCACCCTCTCCCCCCGATCTCCGCAGCTGCCACCGCTGGGCCTCGGCTGCGAAGGCTCCACAAACGGGACCCCGTACCCTCGGGCCTTCCCAGCCGCGCGGGCGTGCGCGGGAGCCGAGGTCCGGGTTGCCTCTGGGGCAGGGGCCCCTGCGGGGAAGGGCCGCGCTCTGGGCTGTGTCCGCCGGGCGTGTGCGTGCGGGAAGGCCGTGGGCGCGGCCGGCAGGGGACCCTTCCTTTGTTCTCGCATCTCCTCCTCTGCCGGCCCGGGTCGGGGAGGACGCGAGGCTCAGGCCGAGCTGTGCGCGTGAGGACGAGAGCGACGGTGGGCAGGGACAGGCAGGCGCCCCTTCCTCCTGCTCAGCAACCCGCCTTCGGGCTCCCTGGCTGATTCCCCGAGGGCAGCCTTGCCTGGGAAATATCACCCTACCCGGGGAAAGGAAGGTGAGCGGCGTGTGCACGTCTCTGTCATGCATCCTCCTGAGACCACGCCGCGCCTAAAGAAAGCCCTTTGATTCCCTCGCTAGCTTTTCTTTTTCTTTCTTTTTTCTTTCTTTCTTTTTTTTCTCCTTTTTTCGAGACGGAGTCTCGCTCTGTTGCTCAGGCTGGAGTGCAGTGGGGCGATCTCGGCTCACTGCAACCTCCGCCTCCCGGGTTCAAGCGATTCTCCTGCCTCAGCCTCCCGAGTAGCTGGGATTACAGGCATGCGCCAACACTCCCAACTAATTTTGTATTTTTAGTAGAGACGAGGGTTTCACCATGTTGGCCAGGCTGGTCTCGAACTCCTGACCTCAGATGATCCGCCCACCTTGGCCTCCCAAAGTGCTGGGATTACAGGTGTGAGCCACCACGCCCGGCCCCCCTCGCTATCGTGGATGTGGAACCTGCTCCAAGTCGTGCAGCTGGAAAGAGGCATCGTAGCTTCTGGGGGTGTCCCTGACTCCAGGCTGGGCCGACTTAGCGGGTGGAGGGTCGGATCGACTTCCCCCAAACCAGCCACCCCCAGGGAGCGCCTGGAGGGTGCAAGCTGCCTGTGCCTGGAGGTGGGGACCATAGGTCCACACAGCAAGCGCTGCCCAGGGCTGGGAGGCGCCCTGGAGGTTGGGATGGGAGAGGAGGTTCAGAGATGAGCGAGGCCCCACCCCGGCCAGCGAAACTCCATCCAGGAGAGCAGGCGGGACTTGTGGCTCATTCCCGGGGTTGTGATCAGAGAAGGAGGGGGCAGGATGGTGGCCTTGCAGGAGCCAGAGCTTGGGGGCCCAGGCCTCAATGCCAGAAAAATAGAAATTTGGACTTTTCTTCCACAGGGGGCAGTTCTCCCCCAGCCCCCTGCCCCCAAGACACACACACACACACACACACACACCCCAACACACCACATAGCACACAGACACACACACCATACACAGATACACACACACCACACACCACACACACACACCACACAGACACACACACACCACACACAGACTCGCAGCACACACACAGCACTCACACACACACCACACACCACACACACCACACACAGACACACCCACACACAGATACACCCACAGACACACCATACACACAGACACCACATAGAGACATACATCACACAGACACAGATCACACATACACACCACACACAGACACACTACACACAGATACACATTACACACCACACACACACCACACACACAGACATATACACCATACACCACACACAGACACATCACACACACACAGATACACACACCACATGCAGACACACCACACACACCCCACACAACCACACACACAGACACATACACCATACACACCACACATGCACCACACACACACCACACACACAAATACCAGATACACACACCACACACACACCACAGACACATACACCACACACACACACCACACTCCACACACACACAGATATACCCCCCCCACACACACCACACACACCATACACGACACACACACCACACACGGACATATATACCATACACCACACACAGACACGCACACCACGCACATACCCACACACAGACACCACACACCACATATACGCACCACACACCACACACACACACACACACACACACACACACACGAGCAGAGCAAGGCACAGCCATGCTGTGTGATCTGGGAGGGTGGCTCACCCTCTGTGAGTTGTTTATAAACGGGGTGGGACCCAGGCCTACCAATCAGAGGGCTGATCTGAATGCTCTTATTGGTTCAGAAATGGACATGTGACCCTCTCCTGGCCAATCAGAGGTTTTCCTGCTGGAAGGGCTGCTGGAAGCCACCTTCGCAGGGTTCTTCCCTTGGCTTTAGAGCCCCAAAGTGCTCTTTGACTTGAGCTGCTTTGCATTCTCTCTGTCCTGCCGTCGAGAAAGTTCTGAGCGGCCCAGAAGTAATACTAACACTGTATGTAGCGCCCTTCCCACGCCAGCGGCCATTCCCCATGGGAGGGGCAGTGCTGGGGTGCCCTGGGTGACCAGGACGAGCCGCCGCTCCTCTGCAGGCATTAGTGCCCTTGTCTGTGAAATGGGGTGAGTAGTTCCTCTCTCAGGGCTGCTGTGAGGACTGAGTCACCGCGATGGCGGCCGGCAGAAGGGGCAGGAGGGGCTGTCGGTCCTGGGGCAGGGGTGTCAGGAGCAGCGGTCAGTGGGCGCGGGTGGGGGGTTCCCCTCCTTGACCCAGGAGGCCTGGGTCTGGGCGAGCGCGGGCACAGCGAGGGCCGGCCGGAGGGAGGGAGTGCCGTGGTGGAGGCCCCAGGATCCCCATCCTTGCCTTGACACAGATCAACGGAGGGGGACTGCGGTTTCGCTGGCGGCCCCACAGCCCCCTGCCTCCAGCCAGGGGACAAGGAACAGGAGGGATCCAGAGGTGAGAGAGGAGGTGCACAGTAGCTGTGGGGCCGGACCCTGGTGACGGGAGATGCTGCCCCACACGGAGCCCCTGCCAGCCCCCAGATCACCAAGGCTGGAACCCCCCAGTGGCTCTGCTGGTCACGTCTGTGGGATTCCTGCTCACTCCTCTGTCCTCACCCCTTTCCTCTCCCCCTGGCCACCGGCAGCCTCCTCCTGCCTGCTCAGCTGTGGGTCTCTTTCCCTCTGATCCACTCACCATGGGACCGCCAGGCAGCTCCCAAATCCAAACATGACCATGAGTTGCCCCGCCTTGAAACCCAAACATGACTCCCTGTCTCAGGCTGGACCAAGTCCTGAGTTCCTAAACCACCTTCAGGGCTGCCCTGTACCTGCACCTTCCGCTCCTGCTGTGCCCTGATCCCATGTGCTGGGTGAACTGGGTTCTTTTTTTTTTTTTGAGACGGAGTCTCGCTCTGTTGCCCGGGCTGGAGTGCAGTGGCCGGATCTCAGCTCACTGCAAGCTCCGCCTCCCGGGTTTACCGCCATTCTCCTGCCTCAGCCTCCGAGTAGCTGGGACTACAGGCGCCCGCCACCTCGCCCGGCTAGTTTTTTGTATTTTTTAGTAGAGACGGGGTTTCACCGTGTTAGCCAGGATGGTCTCGATCTCCTGACCTCGTAATCCGCCCGCCTCGGCCTCCCAAATCCCTCAGGCCGGGATTACAGGCTTGAGCCACCGCGCCCGGCCTGAACTGGGTTCTTCAGAGCCCTCTAGCCCTCGATGCCAACCCCGGAGCAGCAAGGCGAGGGGCACCCATGCCAGCGGCCATTCCCCATGAGAGGGGAAGTGCTGGGGGTGCCCTGGGCGACCAAGATGAGCCGCCGCCCCTCTGCCGGCCTTAGTGCCCTTGTCTGTGAAATGGGGCGAGCTGCTGTGAGGACTGAGTCTCTCTGAGCTCAGGATTTTCCTCTCTCTGAGCTCCGAAACCATGGGCAAATCACACCCTCTCACTCTCAGCTTCCTGATCTACATGACGGGGATGATGATAGATACTTAACTCCTAGGGCAGTTGTGGGGCATGTGAAGCATTCAGCCCAGGGTCTGGCACCCTGAAAGGACCAAACCTGTGTGAGCCACGGTCTTATGGTTAATGATCAATGCCTGTCTAAGAAAGCCCCATTCCGCTTGAACCCAGCTCTCCAGGAAGAGCTCACTGACACCCTCCTCACACACCCCCATTGGCCCTCTTTGTTCACCCCCCAAAGTGATGTACAAGGAATGAGTATTTGGGGGTGTGTCCATCATCACCCACTGGGGCTGCTTGTGTCTCCAGCTGCCCCCACCGCCAAGGAATTCTGCCCCAGACAGCAGAGAGATGGGGGGCAGGGGACACATGGCTATGGGGACGGACAGCCCTGAGAGGGACTGGGGAATAGAAACATCATTTTCAAATAACTGCAGCAATCAAGAGAGACTCTACATCCCATCCCAGACAAAGGGAGGAGACCTGTGAGTCCTGAGTGAGGCAAAATTTGATTTGAGCCAAATAGCTTGGGCAGGGAGGTGAGCGCGATGGCCACAGGGAGGAGGTGATGATGAAAGAAAGCGCCATGGTGAACTCCGGTATTTGCAAGGGCGCATCTTTTTGTTGTCTAGACTTGAAAAATATACTCTTTCCTCATCATCAGAAAATGAGAGAACAGAGCCGGGTGCAGTGGCTCACGCCTGTAATCCAAGCACTTTGGGAGGCCGAGGCCAGCAAATCACCTGAGGTCAGGAGTTCCAGACCAGCCGGGCAACATGGTGAAACACTGTCTCTGTTAAAAATACAAAAAAAAGTTAGCCAGGCGTCCGCATACCTGTAATTCCAGCTACTCAGGAGACTGAGGCAGGAGAATCGCTTGAACCTGGGAGGCAGAGGTTGCAGTGAGTTGAGATCACGCCACTGCACTCCAGCCTGGGTGACAAGAGTGAAACTCTGTCTCAAAATAAATAAATAAATAAATAAATAAATAAATAATCTTAAAAAAAAAAAAAAAGAAAAAAGAAAGAAAGAAAACTAGAGAATGATGACTTCTGTTTACCATGTGCCTGGTTTCCTGCCCTGTCTGTGATCCTGTTGCTGTTTGCTATTAACGGTTCCTGCTTCAGTGATATTGGAGGGGTTCGGGGAGGATGTGGGTTCCCTCCTGGCCTGCTCTGGGACTTCCCGTGTTTCTGGCCTGCTTCATCTCCACCCCCATCGGATCTGAACTCCTTGGGGGTGGCCCCTACACTCTGCAGGGCTGAGCACTGGGAGGTGTGAGGGTTGCTGAAGGCTGGGGGTTGGTGCTTTTCTTCATTCAGCAATCATCATTTATTGAGCACCCACTGTTGGCCAGGTCCTTGGCTAAGCATTTCAAGCCCTGCTCCATGGGCCCAGTCATCCAGGGGCTGGACACTAACTACACATCGATTGATTTTCAGAAGGATAGAAGCACCTGGCAGGGCCTGGTCTCCACTGGGGGTGCCAGGAACTAGGACCTCAAGGTTGAATGGATGAGATGCCACCCAGGTGTGTGCTGGACCTGAACTGGGAAGGATGTGGGTTTTTTTGTTTGTTTGTTTGTTTGTTTTTGAGACAGAATCGCGCTCTGTCACCCAGGCTAGAGTGCGGTGGCGCAATCTCGGCTCACTGCAACCTCCGCCTCCTGGGTTCAAGTGATTCTCCTGCCTCAGCCTCCTGAGCAGCTGGAACTACAGGCATGTGCCACCATGCCTGGCTAATTTTTTATATTTTTAGTAGAGATGGGGTTTCACCATATTGGCCAGGCTGGTCTTGAACTCCTGACTTCATGATCTACTCGCCTTGGCCTCCTAAAGTGCTGGGATTACAGGCATGAGCCACTGCGCCAGGCTAGGATGTGGCTTTTTGAGAAGAGAACAGGAGGGCAAGCCACAGATCCAGGGCTCCAAAAGCAGGTATATGGTGGGGATTGATGCAGGTGTGGCCTGCAGAGGATGGGTGCACAGGACCCTAGACCATGGGAAAGACTTTGGGTTTTGTCTTTTAATAATAATAATAATTATTATTATTGTTTTCAGAGGTGGGATCTCACTGTGTTGCCCAGGCTGGAGTTGAACTCCTGAGCCCAGAACTCCTGCATCAGCCTCCCCAGTAGCTAGGACTACAGGTGTGTGCCGCTACACCGGGCAGGACTTTGGGTTTTGTTCTAAGCCTGCGGGAACAGCCACCGGAGGGTTATAAGCAAGATTGGGGCAGAGAGGGTGCATCTATGGACCTGGGTTTCTAAAGGCTCCCCCAGCTGTGGGGGCGAGGGTAGCTGGGAGGTGTGGAGGGGCTGTTGCCCATGTGCAGGGGAGATGAGATGCCGGGCCCAGGAAGGAGGTGGTGGATGGGGGTCTGACAGTACTTGCTGAGGGACTGGGTGTGGGGTGTGACGGACAGGAGGCCTGAGGGCCCTCCCGGGTTTGTGACTTATATAGCTGAGTGGATGAAGCCTCCATTTTTTGGATGAGGAGCAGGTTTGGAGTTCCAGCTTGGCGTGATGGGAGCCTGGTGAACCTTTGGCCCTAATCCATGCCAGGCTCTGGATCTCGGGGGCCCTGAGTGGCCTGTCCGCCTCAGACATCATGCCATGTGGGCCTTGAGCTGTTTTCTGATGGTGAAAGAATATGGGTCCCTCCCAGGTGGCCCCGTGGCCATGGTTGGGCTGCTCTGCTCTGTCAGGAGGGAGCTGCCTAAGGTCTCTCAGTCTCCGCATAGCTCTGGCTCCAAGCCCCTGTCACCCTGGAATACAGGCCCTG
Source organism: Trachypithecus francoisi (assembly GCF_009764315.1). NCBI lineage: Eukaryota > Metazoa > Chordata > Mammalia > Primates > Cercopithecidae > Trachypithecus > Trachypithecus francoisi. The sequence continues at coordinate 2,947,487 of NW_022681444.1, forward strand.
TCACTAGAGGGACAGGAAGGGGCTGGGTAAGGTGGGAGGGCCAGAGTGCCTAGGGTGGGCAGGAGGGCGTATTTGCCAAGGTCCCAGGCTCCTTGGTGTCTTGGTCAGGAGACTTGAGCTGGGTATGAAGCCTACGATTCCCCCAAAGCATGGGCCAGAGCAGGAGGCAGAGTGTGGCGGGGCAGGGAGCATTGTCTTTGGAATCAGAGAGACCTGGGTTCAAATTCTAGCTCTCCCATATAGTAGCTCTATGTTGGACACCTGGGCCTCTTTGAACCTCAGTCTCCTCGTCTGTTTTTTCTTTCTTTCTTTTTTTCTTTTCTTTCCTTTTCTTTTCTTTTTTTTAAACAGTCTTGCTTTGTTGCCCAGGCTGGAGTGCAGTGGCGTGATCTCAGGTCACTGCAACCTCCATCTCCTGGGTTCAAGTGAGTCTCCTGCCTCAGCCTCCCGAGTAGCTGGGACTACAGGTGTGCACCACCATGCCCGGCTAATTTTTGTATTTTTAGTAGAGACAGGGTTTCACCATGTTGGCCAGGCTGGTCTCAAACTCCTGACCTCAAGATGATCCACCTGCCTCAGCCTCCCAAAGTGCTGGGATTACAGGCATGAGGCACTGGCCACCTCATCTGTAATATGGGAGAAAAATAATTATCTCTACCTCCCCATAGGGCTGTTGAGAGGATTAAGATGAGGTAGCATGAGCCAGGTGCAGTGGCTCACACCTGTAATCCCAGAGAGGCTGAGGTGTGTGGACTGCTGGAGCCCAGGAGTTGGAGACCATCCTTGACAACATGGTGAAACCATATCTTTACCAAAAATACAAAAATTAGCCCATCTCAAAGTAAATAAATAAAATAGATTGAAATTTAACAATAAAATAAATAAATTTTTAAAAATGAAAGCCCGGGCGTGGTGGCTCAAGCCTGTAATCCCATCACTTTGGGAGGCCGAGACGGGCAGATCACGAGGTCAGGAGATTGAGACCATCCTGGCTAACACAGTGAAACTCCATCTCTACTAAAAAAAAAAAAAAATACAAAAAACTAGCCGGGCGAGGTGACAGGCGCCTGTAGTCCCAGTTACTCAGGAGGCTGAGGCAGGAGAATGGCGTAAACCCGGGAGGCGGAGCTTGCAGTGAACCGAGATCCGGCCACTGCACTCCAGCCTGGGCGACAGAGCGAGACTCCGTCTCAAAAAAAAAAAAAATAAATAAATACAAATAAAATAAATAAATAAAAATGAGATCGCATGTATGGAGTACTTCGCACAGCACACAATGAATGCTCAATAAATTTTAACTGTTTTGATGATGATGATTGTAGATTCTGGATGCCCCAGTAAACGCACTACTCTAGACCTTTGTAAATGCTGTTCCCTCCACTTGGAATGTTCTGGGCCAGTGGTGTGCTCCTCCCCCTCCTTCAATGCCCGGGTTAGGGCCACCCCAACACCCAGCTGACTCGATTCCTCTCCATGTGCCAGCCTGTGCCATGCACCCTCTTCACAGCAGTTACCCCTCCCAGGCTGGCCTCCGGGGCAGTGGGTCTGGCCGCTCTCTGTCTAGGGCCTGGCAGTGGGGCATGGGCTAAGCACAGCTGAGGGGGTCTTAGCCTGTGCTGGGTGCAGTGTGAGGAAGGAGGCCTGGGAGGTCTGGGGTGGGCTAAGGTACCCGTGGTGGCGGCGGATAGAGGTTGGACCCATGTGGGAGAGGTGGCAGCCATCTGTCTAGGACATCCCCAAGCACAAGTGCAGATGACAAGGAAACATGAGACACAGGGGCGTCATCAGGGGCCAAGGCCCAGGGAGGCAGATGGCCCAGGCTGAGGACGTGGGCAGCCCAGCTAGACCGGCTGCTCTATTGGCCCTGGGCTTGGATTGGTTCTAGGCCTTTCTCCTCAGCCCGAATGGGAGACCCAGTGGGCCTGGTGTTGGGTTTTCAGTGAAGAGGAGGGAGTTTATGGCCTTGGTGAGGGGAGGTAGCAGACAGGCAGGGGGTAGATGGCTTTCCCGGAATCCCAGATCTCTCTTTAATAATTTGTTTTAGAATTAATGTCCATTCACGCCATCTTTCTTGTTCCAGCTCATTGGAAGATTAAATAAAGCCCCATCCCCTCCCTGCCAGTGGAGGGAGACCAGCCCCATTCTCGCCCGTGCTCTCCGGCTGGGCTGGCTGCCTGAAGCCAGTGCAGAAAATAAATCTTTCAGAGAAAACCACTTTGCTCACACGATTTCAATCCAACAGGGCATAGTGGCCCCAGTCACTTCTTGTTTTATTTAGCTGATAATCTTTTATTGTATCAGGAGACCCTCATGGAAGCACTGTGTCTTTCCAAGGCTGCAGCCTCCCCGAACAGCTGGGCTGCCTGGGCCAGGCCCCCTGAGCCAAGCCCTTTCTTCCCCTACTCCCAGGGGTCGGCCCTTGCTTCAGGCAGCACTGCCAGGTACCCAGAAAGGTGGGTTCCTGGTGCCAGGGTACCTGGAAAGGGCCTGGCAGTGGCTGTCCCTAGTTCCAGGGCACACAGCCAGGGCCTCTCTGGGCTGGGACCCAACTCAGGGAAGCTCCTCAGCCAGTAAGGCCAACTGACATTTACTCATTCATTCATTCACTGACTCATTGACTCATTCACTCACTCACTCATTCAATCCCTCATTCACTCATTCAATCACTCATTCACTCATTCATTCACTCACTCATTCACTCATTCACTCACTGACTCACTCATTCACTCACTGACTCACTCATTCACTCATTCATTCACTCACTCATTCAGTTCACTCATTCACTCACTCACTCATTCACTCACTCATTCACTTTTTCACTTATTCACTCATTCACTTGTTCATTCACTCATTCACTCTTTCACGCACTCATTCACTCATTCACTCATCATTCACTCACTCATTCACTCATTCACTCACTGACTCACTCATTCACTCACTGACTCACTCATTCACTCATTCATTCACTCACTCATTCAGTTCACTCATTCACTCACTCACTCATTCACTCACTCATTCACTTTTTCACTTATTCACTCATTCACTTGTTCATTCACTCATTCACTCTTTCACGCACTCATTCACTCATTCACTCATTCATTCACGCACTCATTCACTTATTCACTCATTCACTTACTCATTCACTCATTCATTCATTCATTTACCCATTCATTTGTTCATTCATGCACTTAACACATATTTATTGTACGCCTTCTCTGTGCCACACTCAGAATGCAGGGTGCTCGGATGGAGAGATGGACAAACAGGTCCCTGCTGCCTGAGTCATGGCCTCTCAGGGTCATTGCCTTTGTTTTCCTGTATCACCTGATTAAGACTTCTTGCTCCTGTGCCACTTTCTCTGGCATATCCTTTTTTTTTTTTTTTTTGAGATGGAGTCTCGCTCTGTCATTCAGGCTGGAGTGCAGTGGCATGATCTTGGCTCACTGCAACCTCTGCCTCTTGGGTTCAAGCACTTCTCCTACTTCAGCCTCCCAAGCAGCTGGAATTACAGGCACACACCACCACACTTGGCTAATTTTTGTATTTTTAGTAGAGATGGGTTTTGCCATATTGACCAGGCTGGTCTTGAATTCCTGACCTCAGGTGATCAACCCATATTGGCCTCCGAAAGTGCTGAGATTACAGGCATGAGCCACCACACCCATCCAGCATATTCCTTTTTTCCATTTGATTTTATTTAATTTGAATTATCAAGTACAGAAACCAAGTTATTAATAATATTTAGAAATATTGAGGCTGGGCCTGGTGGCTCATGCCTATAATCCCAGCACTTTGGGAGGCTGAGGCAGGAGGATCATTTGAGCCCAGGAGTTTGAGCCCAGCCTGGGCAACATAGGAAGACTTCATCTTTACAAAAAAATAGAATACTAGCCAGGTGTGGTGGTGTGCTCCTATGGTTCCAGCTACTCAGGAGGCTGAGTGGGGAGGATCACTTAAGCCCAGAAGTTTGAGGCTGCAGTGAGCTACGATCACACCACTGCACTCCAGCCTGGGCAACAGACTGAGACCCTGTTTCTGTTTAAAAAAAAAAAAAAGAAAGAAAGAAAAAAGAAAAGAAAAGAAATATTGGAAGCTGGTAGAGTCTAAAACTAAAAATAAAAAAACAGGTCAACAAGTCTTCCTATCACAGGCACATGATTGGATAATGCTAATGAAAATCCCTCAGCCTTGGAGTCAGGAGAGAAAATTAGCATTAAAAGACTGGATTACGCGGGTGAGGTGGCTCATGCCTGTAATCCCAGCACTTTGGGAGGCTGAGGTGGGCGGATCACCTGAGGTCGGGAGTTCGAGACCAGCTTGACCAACATGGAGAAACTCTGTCTCTACTAAAAATACAAAATTAGCCAGGTATGGTGGTGCATGCCTGTAATCCCAGCTACTTGGGAGGCTGAGGCAGTAGAATCGCTTGAACCCAGGAAGCAGAGGTTGCGATGAGCTGAGATCGTGCCATTGCACTCTAGCTTAGGCAACAAGAGGAAAACTCCATCTCAAAACAAAACAAAACAAAACAAAACAAAAACACTGGATTACTACTTAATGCAATGTTTATGAGTTTTTTTTATTATTATACTTTAAGTTCTAGGGTACATGTGCATAATGTGCAGGTTTGTTACATATGTATACTTGTGCCATGTTGGTGTGCTGCACCCATCAACTCGTCAGCACCCATCAATTCATCATTTATATCAGGTATAACTCCCAATGCAATCCCTCCCCCCTCCCCATGATAGGCCCCGATGTGTGATGTTCCCCTTCCAGAGTCCAAGTGATCTCATTGTTCGGTTCCCACCTATGAGTGAGAACATGTGGTGTTTGGTTTTCTGTTCTTGTGATAGTTTGCTAAGAATGATGGTTTCCAGCTGCATCCATGTCCCTACAAAGGATGCAAACTCATCCTTTTTTATGGCTGCATAGTATTCCATGATGTATATGTGCCACATTTTCTTAATTCAGTCTGTCTCTGAGGGACATTTGGGTTGATTCCAAGTCTTTGCTATTGTGAATAGTGCCGTAATAAACATACGTGTGCATGTGTCTTTATAGCAGCATGATTTATAATCCTTTGGGTATAAACCCAGTAGTGGGATGGCTGGATCATATGGTACATCTAGTTCTAGATCCTTGAGGAATTGCCATACTGTTTTCCATAATGGTTGAACTAGTTTACAGTCCCACCAACAGTGTAAAAGTGTTCCTATTTCTCCACATCCTCTCCAGCACCTGTTGTTTCCTGACTTTTTAATGATTGCCATTCTAACTGGTGTGAGATGGTATCTCATTGTGGTTTTGATTTGCATCTCTCTGATGGCGAGTGATGATGAGCATTTTTTCGTGTGTCTGTTGGCTGTATGAATGTCTTCTTTTGAGAAATGTCTGTTCATATCCTTTGCCCACTTTTTGATGGAGTTGTTTGTTTTTTTCTTGTAAATTTGTTTGAGTTCTTTGTAGGTTCTGGATATCAGCCCTTTGTCAGATGAGTAGATTGCAAAAATGTTCTCCCATTCTGTAGGTTGCCTGTTCACTCTGATGGTAGTTTCTTTTGCTGTGCAGAAGCTCTTCAGTTTAATGAGATCCCATTTGTCAATTTTGGCTTTTGTTGCCATTGCTTTTGGTGTTTTAGACATGAAGTCCTTGCCCATGCCTATGTCCTGAATGGTACTACCTAGGTTTTCTTCTAGGGTTTTTATGGTATTAGGTCTAACATTTAAGTCTCTAATCCATCTTGAGTTAATTTTCGTATAAGGAGTAAGGAAAAGATCCAGTTTCAGCTTTCTACTTATGTCTAGCCAATTTTCCCAGCACCATTTATTAAATAGGGAATCCTTTCCCCATTTCTTGTTTCTCTCAGGTTTGTCAAAGATCAGATGGCTGTAGATGTGTGGTATTATTTCTGAGGACTCTGTTCTGTTCCATTGGTCTATATCTCTGTTTTGGTACCAGTACCATGCTGTTTTGGTTACTGTAGCCTTGTAGTATAGTTTGAAGTCAGGTAGCGTGATGCCTCCAGCTTTGTTCTTTTGACTTAGGATTGTCTTGGCAATGCGGGCTCTTTTTTGGTTCCATATGAACTTTAAAGCAGTTTTTCCAATTCTGTGAAGAAACTCATTGGTAGCTTGATGGGGATGGCATTGAATCTATAAATAACCTTGGGCAGTATATTTTCACGATATTGATTCTTCCTATCCATGAGCATGGTATGTTCTTCCATTTGTTTGTGTCCTCTTTTATTTCACTGAGCAGTGGTTTGTAGTTCTCCTTGAAGAGATCCTTTACATCCCTTGTAAGTTGGATTCCTAGGTATTTTATTCTCTTTGAAGCAATTGTGAATGGAAGTTCATTCATGATTTGGCTCTCTGTTTGTCTGTTACTGGTGTATAAGAATGCTTGTGATTTTTGCACATTAATTTTGTATCCTGAGACTTTGCTGAAGTTGCTTATCAGCTTAAGAAGATTTTGGGCTGAGACAATGGGGTTTTCTAAATATACAATCATGTCATCTGCAAACAGGGACAATTTGACTTCTTTTCCTAACTGAATACCCTTGATTTCTTTCTCTTGCCTGATTGCCCTAGCCAGAAATTCCAACACTATGTTGAATAGGAGCGGTGAGAGAGGGCATCCCTGTCTTGTGCCAGTTTTCAAAGGGAATTTTTCCAGTTTTTGCCCATTCAGTATGATATTGTCTGTGGGTTTGTCATAAATAGCTCTTATTATTTTGAGGTACGTTCCATCAGTACCGAATTTATTGAGCGTTTTTACCATGAAGGGCTGTTGAATTTTGTCAAAAGCCTTTTCTGCCTCTATTGAGATAATCATGTGGTTCTTGTCTTTGGTTCTGTTTATATGCTGGATGACGTTTATTGATTTGCGAATGTTGAACCAGCCTTGCATCCCAGGGATGAAGCCCACTTGATCATGGTGGATAAGCTTTTTGATGTGCTGCTGAATCCGTTTTGCCAGTATTTTATTGAGGATTTTTGCATCGATGTTCATCAGGGATATTGGTCTAAAATTCTCTTTTTTTGTTGTGTCTCTGCCAGGCTTTGGTATCAGGATGATGTTGGCCTCATAAAATGAGTTAGGGAGGATTCCCTCTTTTTCTATTGATTGGAATAGTTTCAGAAGGAATGGTACCAGCTCCTCCTTGTACCTCTGGTAGAATTCAGCTGTGAATCCATCTGGTCCTGGACTTTTTTTGGTTGGTAGGCTATTAATGCCTCAATTTCAGAGCCTACTATTGGTCTATTTAGGGATTCAACTTCTTCTGGTTTAGTCTTGGAAGAGTGTAAGTGTCCAGGAAATTATCCATTTCTTCTAGATTTTCTAGTTATTTGCGTAGAGGTGTTTATAGTATTCTCTGATGGTAGTTTGTATTTCTGTGGGGTCGGTGGTGATATCCCCTTTATCATTTTTTATTGCGTCTATTTGATTCTTCTCTCTTTCTTCTTTATTAGTCTTGCTAGCAGTCTGTCAATTTTGTTGATCTTTTCAAAAAAGCCAACTCCTGGATTCATTGATTTTTTGGAGGGTTTTTTGTGTCTCTATCTCCTTCAGTTCTGCTCTGATCTTAGTTATTTCTTGCCTTCTGCTAGCTTTTGAATGTGTTTGCTCTTGCCTCTCTAGTTCTTTTAATTGTGATGTTAGAGTGTCAATTTTAGATCTTTCCAGCTTTCTCTTGTGGGCATTTAGTGCTATAAATTTCCCTCTACACACTGCTTTAAATGTGTCCCAGCGATTCTGGTATGTTGTATCTTTGTTCTCATTGGTTTCAAAGAACATCTTTATTTCTGCCTTCATTTCGTTATGTACCCAGTAGTCATTCAGGAGCAGGTTGTTCAGTTCCATGTAGTTGAGCGGTTTTGATTGAGTTTCTTAGTCCTGAGTTCTAGTTTGATTGCACTGTGGTCTGAGAGACAGTTTGTTATAATTTCTGTTCTTTTACATTTGCTGAGGAGTGCTTTACTTCCAATTATGTGGTCAATTTTGGAATAAGTGCGATGTGGTGCTGAGAAGAATGTATATTCTGTTGATTTGGGGTGGAGAGTTCTATAGATGTCTATTAGGTCCGCTTGGTGCAGAGATGAGTTCAATTCCTGGATATCCTTGTTAACTTTCTGTCTCGTTGATCTGTCTAATGTTGACAGTGGAGTGTTGAAGTCTCCCATTATTATTGTATGGGAGTCTAAGTCTCTTTGTAAGTCTCTAAGGACTTGCTTTATGAATCTGGGTGCTCCTGTATTGGGTGCATATATATTTAGGATAGTTAGCTCTTCCTGTTGAATTGATCCCTTTACCATTATGTAATGGCCTTCTTTGTCTCTTTTGATCTTTGATGGTTTAAAGTCTGTTTTATCAGAGACTTGGATTGCAACCCTGCTTTTTTTTGTTCTCCATTTGCTTGGTAGATCTTCCTCCATCTCTTTATTTTGAGCCTATGTATGTCTCTGCATGTGAGATGGGTCTCCTGAATACAGCAGACTGATGGGTCTTGACTCTTTATCCAGTTTGCCAGTCTGTGTCTTTTAATTGGAGCATTTAGTCCATTTACATTTAAGGTTAATATTGTTATGTGTGAACTTGATCCTGCCATTATGATATTAACTGGTTATTTTGCTCGTTAGTTGATGCAGTTTCTTCCTAGCCTCGATGGTCTTTACATTTTGGCATGTTTTTGCAATGGCTGGTACCGGTTGTTCCTTTCCATGTTTAGTGCTTCCTTCAGGGTCTCTTGTAAGGCAGGCCTGGTGGTGACAAAATCTCTAAGCATTTGCTTATCTGTAAAGGATTTTATTTCTCCTTCATTTATGAAACTTAGTTTGGCTGATATGAAATTCTGGGTTTGAAATTCTTTTCTTTAAGAATGTTGAATATTGGCCCCCACTCTCTTCTGGCTTGTAGAGTTTCTGCCGAGAGATCTGCTGTTAGTCTGATGGGCTTCCCTTTGTGGGTAACCCGACTTTTCTCTCTGGCTGCCCTTAAGATTTTTTCCTTCATTTCAACTTTGGTGAATCTGGCAATTATGTGTCTTGGAGTTGCTCTTCTCGAGGAGTATCTTTGTGGCGTTCTCTGTGTTTCCTGAATTTGAATGTTGGCCTGCCCTACTAGGTTGGGGAAGTTCTCCTAGATGATATCCTGAAGAGTGTTTTCCAACTTGGTTCCATTTTCCCCCTCACTTTCAGGCACCCCAATCAGATGTAGATTTGGTCTTTTTACATAATCCCATACTTCTTGCAGGCTTTGTTCATTTCTTTTTCTTTTTTCTTTTGGTTTCTCTTCTGGCTTCGTTTCATTCATTTGATCCTCAATCGCTGATACTCTTTCTTCCAGTTGATCGAGTCGGTTACTGAAGCTTGTACATTTGTCATGTATTTCTCGTGTCATGGTTTTTATCTCTGTCATTTCATTTATGACCTTCTCTGCATTAATTATTCTAGCTGTCAATTCTTCCACTTTTTTTTCAAGATTTTTAGTTTCTTTGCGCTGGGTACATAGTTCCTCCTTTAGCTCTGAGAAGTTTGATGGACTGAAGCCTTCTTCTCTCATCTCGTCAAAGTCATTCTCTGACCAGCTTCGATCCATTGCTGGCTATGAGCTGCGCTCCTTTGCAGGGGGAGATGCGCTCTTATTTTTTGAATTTCCAGCTTTTCTGCCCTGCTTTTTCCCCATCTTTGTGGTTTTATCTGCCTCTGGTCTTTGATGATGGTGACGTACTGATGGGGTTTTGGTATAGGTGTTCTTCCTGTTTGATAGTTTTCCTTCTAATAGTCAGGACCCTCAGCTGTAGGTCTGTTGGAGATTGCTTGAGGTCCACTCCAGACCATGTTTGCCTGGGTTTCAGCAGCAGAGGTTGCAGAAGATAGAATATTGCTGAACAGCGAGTGTACCTGTCTGATTCTTACTTTGGAAGCTTCCTCTCAGGGGTGTACTCCACCCTGTGAGATGTGGGGTGTCAGACTGCCCCTAGTGGGGGATGTCTCCCAGTTAGGAGGGTCTCCCAGGGACCCACTTGAGCAGGCAGTCTGTCCCTTCTCAGATCTCAACCTCCGTGTGGGGAGATCCACTGCTCTCTTCAAAGCTGTCAGACAGAGTCGTTTGCGTCTGCAGAGGTTTCTGCTGCTTTTTTTGGTTGTTGTTGTTTATCTGTGCCCTGTCCCCAGAGGTGGAGTCTACAGAGACAGGCAGGTTTCCTTGAGCTGCTGTGAGCTCCACCCAGTTCGAGCTTCCCAGCGGCTTTGTTTACCTACTTAAGCCTCAGCAATGGCGGGCACCCCTCCCCCAGCCTTACTGCTGCCTTGTGGTTAGATCGCAGACTGCTATGCTAGCAATGAGGGAGGCTCCGTGGCCGTGGGACCCTCCTGGCCAGGTGTGGGATACAATCTCCTGGTGTGTCCGTTTGCTCAAAGCGCAGTATTGGGGTGGGAGTCACCCGATTTTCCAGGTGTTGTGTGTCTCAGTTCCCCTGGCTAGGAAACGGGACTCCCTTCCCCTTTGCACTTCCCAGGTGAGGCATTGCTTCAGCTCTCGTTGGTCGGGCTGCAGCAGCTGACCAGCACCGATTGTCCGGCACTCCCTAGTGAGACGACCCCAGTACCTCAGTTGAAAATGCAGAAATCACCGGTGTTCTGTGTTGCTCGCACTGGGAGTTGGAGACTGGAGCTGTTCCTATTCGGCCATCTTGCCGTGACTCAATGTTTATGAATTTTTATCCTATTTTCAGTTTATCCCTTTACACTAGTGTTAGTTCAGTTTGTTAGGTATTAATGACTTTCCCACACAGAATGTCTTGAGTTTACAAATCGTATTTATGTAACTTTCCTAGTTCAATCTGGGCCAGTAGAGTGTTTTGTAGTCTTACTGGGGTTTAATAAATGCTGCGTGAATAGAGATTTTGTTCTGATTCCTTCAACGCATTTCTAGTTTTTAACTCTCAAAAACCCTTTTTATTTTAAAGTAATTATAGACTTACAAGAATTTGCAAAGATAGTTTGGAGATTCCTGGATACCCTATACCCAGCTTCACGCAGTATCTTGTGTGACTATAATACAATATCAAAACCAGGAAATCGGCATTAGTACAATATTGTTAAGTAGACACAGACTAATTCTGATTTCACTAGGTTTTATACACTTTCATTTCTTTTTTTTTTTTTTTTTTTTTTGAGATGGAGTCTCGCTCTATTGCCGGGGCTGGAGTGCAGTGGCTGGATCTCAGCTCACTGCAAGCTCCGCCTCCTGGGTTTACGCCATTCTCCTACCTCAGCCTCCCGAGTAGCTGGGACTACAGGCGCCTGCCTCGTCGCCTGGCTAGTTTTTTTTTTTTTTGTATTTTTAAGTAGAGACAGGGTTTCACCGTATTAGCCAGGATGGTCTTGATCTCCTGACCTCGTGATCCGCCCGTCTCGGCCTCCCAAAGTGCTGGGATTACAGGCTTGAGCCACCGCGCCCGGCCTAAACACTTTCATTTCTGTGTGAGTCTGTTTATGCAATTTAATATACCATGTATGGGTTTGTGTGACTCAGACATATTTCTTTAGAAAAAGTTTGTTAAATTAAATTAAAATAATTAAATTAAATTAAATTAATTAAATTAATCTGAGACAGGGTCTCTCTCTGTTGCCCAGGCTGGAGTGCAGTGGTGTGATCTCGGCTCACTGCTGCCTCAACCTCCCAGGCTCAAGCAATCCTCCCACCTCAGCCTCTTAAGTAGCTGGGAGGCGTGTACCATCATGCCCGGCTAATTAAAAAAACATTTTTTTTGTAGAGATGGGGTTTTACTATGTTGCTCAGGTTGGACTTGAACTCCTTGGCTCAAGGGATCCTCCCACCTCAGCCTCCCAACGTGCTGGGATTACAGGTATGAGCCACCACACCCAGTTACTGAGACATATTTAATAATTACTTTATTTCTCCTAATTTTTGACTTTTTTTTTTTTTTTCTGAGACGGAGTCTGGCTCTGTCGCCCAGGCTGGAGGCAGTGGCCAGATCTCAGCTCACTGCAAGCTCCGCCTCCCGGGTTTACGCCGTTCTCCTGCCTCAGCCTCCCGAGTAGCTGGGACTACAGGCGTCCACCACGTCGTCCGGCTAGTTTTTTGTATTTTTTTTTTTTTTTTAGTAGAGACGGGGTTTCACCGTGTTAGCCAGGATGGTCTCGATCTCTGACCTCGTGATCCGCCCGTCTCGGCCTCCCGAAGTGCTGGAATTACAGGCTTGAGTCACCACGCCCAGCCATTCTCGACTTTTTGAGATGTAACTTTCCTCGTGTGAGCTGCACAGATCCCGAGTGAACAGCTCAGTGTCTTTTTACATGAGTGGCCACTCCCCAGATGGGCCGGCCACTCTGAGGCGTGGAGCAGCGCTGGCTGTTCTTGCACCTCGTGGAACACTTTGTGCTCCCCTGAGTCTGACTTCTTTTGGAGCATGAAGTCAGGGAGGTCCCCCTGGAGCCTTTTGTCATATGTATAAACATGCAATCTGCTTATTTTATCGCTGGCACTCATCAGGGCGAGTGATTCTGTTTTTATCACTCTGATTCGACAAATGCTACACATTTTTAAAAAATGGGTCCTCTTGGCCGGCACGCAGTGGCTCAGGCCCGTAATCCCAGCACTTTAGGAGGCCGAGGCGGGTGGATCACCTGAGGTCAGGAGCTTGAGACCAGACTGGCCAACATGATGAAACCCCGTTTCTACTGAAAATACAAAAATTAGCTGGACGTGGTGGCGCGTGCCGGTAATCCCAGCTACCCTAGAGGCTGAGGCAGGAGACTCGCTGGAACCCGGGAGGCGGAGACCGCAGTGAGCTGAGATTGCACCACTGCACTCCAGCCTCAGCAATAGAGCAAGACTCCTTCTCTTAAAAAAAAAAAAAAAAAAAAAAGTTTCCTGTTTGGGGCAGTATTTCAAGCATTGGGCAAGGGGCTGAACTGGACAGACCCAGTCCCCTCCCTAACTGAGCTCAGAGCCCGGCGGGGAACAGCAGGGCAGGAAGGTGCTGGGCTTTGATGGGGCTGCTGAGTGTGGCAGGGAGGGTCAGTCCCAGAGAAACAAAACAGCAGGAAAGGTCAGAGCTGAGAGCATGGCCAGGCAAAGGCTCAGAGGTGGGACGGTCGGGGTAGGGTGCGTAGGGAACAGGAATGGTTCAGGAGGTGAGACAGGTTGGATAGGGTGGCAGGGCAGAACCTGCAAGGGCTGAGGGCTGCTTTGAGAAGGTGGGGCTTTACCAGGAGAGGGCGGGGTAGTCAGGAAAAGGCTTTGAGCAGGTGAGAGCAATGCTCTTAGAAAACATATAATCCGCAGGGCTCAGTGGCTCAAGCCTGTAATCCCAGCACTTTGGGAGGCCGAGACGGGCGGATCACGCGGTCAGGAGATCGAGACCATTCCGGCTAACACGGTGAAACCCCGTCTCTACTAAAAAATACAAAAAACTAGCCGGGCGAGGTGGCGGGCACCTGTAGTCCCAGCTACTCCGGAGGCTGAGGCAGGAGAATGGTGTAAACCCAGGAGGCGGAGCTTGCAGTGAGCTGAGATCTGGCCACTGCACTCCAGCCCGGATGACGGAGCGAGACTCCGTCTCAAAAAAAAAAAAGAAATAACCCCAAAAGCACAGGCAACAGAAGCGAAAAATAGACAAATGGCACTACATCAAACTAATGAGCTTCTGCCCAGCAAAAGAAACCAGCAATGGAGTGACGAGGCCAGGAGTGGGGGCTCACACCTATAATCCCAGCACTTTGGGAGGCCGAGGCAGGAGGATCACTTGAGCCCAGGAGTTCAAGACCAGCCTGGGCAACATAGCAAGGTCTCATCTCTAAGAAAAATTAAAAAAATACAAAAATTAGCCTGACATGGTGGTGCACACCTGTGGTCCCAGCTACTTGGGAGGCTGAGGCGGAAGCATCAAAGAGATGTCTGCACTGCCATGTCCATTGCAGCACTTTCCACAATAGCCGAGATAAGGAATCAACCTAACTGTCCATCGACAGACGAATGAATGAAGACAATGTGGTGTATAGACACTGTGGAATACTATTCAGCCTCAACAAAGCAGGCAAGTCTGTCATTTGCAACAACTTGGATTAACCTGGAAGACATTAAGTGAAATAAACCAGGCACAGAAAGACAAATAATGCATGATCTCATTTACACATGGAGTGTAAACAAGATGAACTCACGGAAGCAGAGAGCAGAATGGTGGTAGCCAGGGGCAGGGGGTAGGGGTGGCAGGGCTGGGGAGATATTGATCAAAGGACACGAGATGTCAGTTAGACAGGAGGAGTACTTCAATGGATATCTTGTACAACATGGTGGTTACAGTTAATAACAATAGAGTGTATACTTGAAAGTTGCTAACAGAGTAGATTTTAAATGTTCTCACCACAAAAAAATGGAAAGTATGTGAGGTAATGCATGTTAAATAGCTCAATGTAGCCATTCTTCAATGTGCACATGTATCAAAGCATTACGCTGCACACCATAAGTATATACAATTTTATTTTGTTATTTATTATTTATTATTATTATTACTATTTTGAGATGGAGTCCCACTCTGTCGCCAAGGCTGGAGTGCAGTGGTGCGATCTTGGCTCACTGCAACCTCCCCTCCTGGGTTCAAGCGATTCTCCTGCCTCAGCCTCCCCAGTAGCTGGGATTACAAGCATGCATCAACACGCCCAGCAAATTTTTGTATTTCTGGTAGAGATGGGGCTTCACCATATTGGTCAGGCTGGTCTTGAACTCTTGGCCTCAGGTGATCCACCTGCTTCGGCTTCCCAAAGTGCTGGGATTACAGGCATGAGCCATCGTGCCTGGCCAATATATACAATGTTTACTTGCCAATTAAAATTGTTGTTGAAAAGAAAGAAAACATGGAAACAAATGACCCTGTGTTCAGCCAAGATGAGCTCTGACTGGCTGCACCCCCTGGTCCTGGAGCCAATGAGGATGCAGAGTCCTTCTAGTGCAGGCGACATCATCCTGGGCACATTTTATGTGGCATTAGAAATCCAATAATGATCATTTCAAGAGATTCTGCAGAAGAAATGTCCCAAACACAACGTGGCTGCCCGATGGCCTGAAATCTGTGCATTTCTGTGGTAGAATGAGTAGGAAGTGGGGGTGCTTCTTCCTCTTTGGCCGCAATTGTGTTTTGAGGCATCCAAGCATCATCGATTACTTATTTATGTGATTAATCCCCTCAGGAAAGAAGGCACTTGTCCCTATTTTACACGGGAGGAAGCAGAAAGCCCAAGGGATGACCCGCCCCAGGCACACGGCTGATGGACTGACGAACGGCAGAGCTGGCCTCAGACCACAGGCAATCTGGGTATGTCCACCCACCTCTGCCAGATTCAATTGCACTGGCCCAGGAAGGGAGGTGAGGACATGAGGATGAGGGTTCCCCCAGCACTGGCAGGCCCTTGGGCTCCAGTTGGCCCAGGTGGGGCAAAGCCATGCTGAGGCCAGGGGCGCCCTGGGCCATGCTGGGCCAGACGTCATCCCGTGCAGCTGGGAGGGATCCCTGGGCTCTGGGTCCTGGCTCTCTGTCCGTCTCTGTCACCTGCCTCACACAGGGCACTACTCATCACCCTCCTCGCCGGTGTGCAGGGCTGCTGCTCCACGTGATAATCGAACGTGGTGCCTCTTGCCAGGCTCATTCGGCTGGGGGGTGGTGGTGGTGGATGTCAGTCAATTTCTGGTGCCCCTTTGCCCAGATGCGAATGTGGTGCCTGTGCACCCTGGGAGAAGAGGGTGGCTGTTGTAAAATGTACTGGGATGTGTTTTAATCAGGTATGGTAAAGTGATAGACATGAAGAAGTCAATGCCATTGAAAGTGTGTTTATTGGCTGGGCATGGTGGCTCATGCCTGTAGTCCCAGCACTTTTGGAGGCTGAGGTAGGGGATGACATGGGCTCAGGAGTTCGAGACCAGCCTGAGTAAAATAGAGAGACCCCCCCATTTCTATATTAAAATAATAATAATAAAATAAAAATAAAAAAAGAAAAAGTGTTTACTACTCACAGTTCCCTGGAGAAGGGGGTACACCATGCCCTGCAGGGTCCCATGGAGAAGCTCCAGGGTCAGGGAGGAGGCAGCTGGAGCTTGGAGGGAACACGGCCCAGAGCCTTCATCATGGCTTCCAAGGGAAGAAAAAATGGATAAGGCAGAGTGGACCAGTTCGAGCCCGTGTAGGATTGGATGGATGATCGGCTAGTTTGAATAATTCGGCGGGCTCCAGGCTGTAGAAGTGGTGTCTGGCTGTCTGGTACCTGCCCCTGGCACCTGGGCACTGAGATGAGAGTACCTGGAGTGACTTTGGCCAGGGGAATTATGGGCTTAGCTATGAAAATTGGGTAAAGGAGGCTGGGGATGTGGACTTTGTGGTGATGGGTTTGATGTGAAAGTCATGCTCTTTGCTATCTCTAGGAATTAGCTAGCCCCGGCAGGGCAGTTCCTTCAGGATTAACAAGGCCTCTAAAATGTCAAAGCATC
This sequence comes from Trachypithecus francoisi, assembly GCF_009764315.1. Lineage (NCBI taxonomy): Eukaryota > Metazoa > Chordata > Mammalia > Primates > Cercopithecidae > Trachypithecus > Trachypithecus francoisi. Next base: position 2,963,996 of record NW_022681444.1, read on the forward strand.
ATAAAGTACAGAAAGCAAAACTCACGATTGACACAGCTGCCCCATGGGCACCTCGTCTGGGTGTCTTCAGGTTGGGGCCCCATCGACCTTTGCTCCCAACTCTGAGGCTCTCTCATGCCCGGCAGCCTCTCAGGCTTCAGTGTCACTCTTGGGCACACGGGAATCACCAGGCTGAGGGGCACCACATCACGGAGAAGAGAGAGCCATGAGGTCCTCTGCCTGTGAGCCACGCAACGGGGGGCTCCCCCAAGCCTGTCTAGGGTGCTGTTGTCCTCTCCGCCCTGCCCCGGTCTAGAGGCAGAGCCCTCTTATTAAAGACCCACAGAGTCTCCTTGCTCCACACCCTTGGTATCTGGAGTGTGCTCCACGACCTGCCTCAGCTCCTGCTAAGGCATCCTCTCCCCAGAGCAGTGGGGGCTGCTGGTCTCAACCAGGGTCATTTGGTAATGGGTGGGGACATTTGTGGTTGTCGCCTGGGGAGAGATTGACAGGTTGGGGAGCAGATCAGTTTTATAACCACGGGCACAGGCTAGGAAGGCCAGACATCTTTCAAGGCACAGAAGAGTCACCAGACATGAAGAACTGTCCCATCCCAAATTCCAATAGCACCCTTGATGGAGAAATGCAAACTCCCTGCTGCCTGGGGCAGGGCTGGGACTTGTTAGGAAACACAGAGGGGCACACATCGTGGTTAATTTGATTAAATCTCGTCCTCCTACCTCAGCTCCTTGCAGGAAAGAAAACTGAGGCCAGGAGTGCCCACGGAAAGTGCTGAGATCACACAGCCATGAAGTCACTGGGCGGAGACTTCAGTTCACACCTGTCTCCCTCTGGAGTCTTCAACTGTGACCGCCTCATCCAGAAAACCCTCCGAGTGACAGGGCCCTGTTGGGGGAGGTGGACCCAGGCCCTTTCCCATAGGAGACTCCTTCCATAGCCTGTCTGAGGATGTGACCCCAAATCGTCCCCTCTTGACTTGCAATTGGGCCCCCACTATGCTGCATTGTGGCTTACGGGGACCCTAAGGGAGTTAAGGAACAAACAGGGGTGGTTGGCGGGGGTGGACTGAGGGGGATCCGTCCTGGTTCTGGAGCCTCTGAAACCTGCTTGTAAAGGTTGGCTCTGATTTGCTGTGTGACCCAGGGTTGCTCCTGTGCCTCTCTGTGCTCCATTCCTCCTCTGCATATGCACCTTGCAGAGTTGTCAAGGGCCCCCTCGGGATTGCTACACACAGTGGGAAGGTCAGGGCATAGCGTGGGCGGCATCCGATGGGGGCCCTGTTGCGGATTATTCACCGTGGGCCTGCTCTGAGCCAAGCCCTGGGGCTGGCACTGAGGACCCAGTGGTGGCCAGACAGGCAAAGCTCGTCCTCACAAGTTGCCCAGACCCCTTCTGGTGGACGATGGTTACATACCCCTGTGATGGGTGGATTCTGTCTCCCCCACAAGTTCATCTGTTGAAGTCCTAGCCCCCGATGCCTTAGCATGTGACTGTAACGAGAGACAGGGCCTTTATTTATTTATTTATTTATATTTTTTGAGACAAGATCTCACTCTGTCACCTGGGCTGGAGTGCAGTGGCATCATCACGGCTCACTGCAGCCTCAGCCTCCCTGGGCTCAGGTGATCCTCCCACCTCAGTCTCCCAGGTGGCTGGGACTACAGATGTGTGCCATTACATCCAGCTAATTTTTTTTTTTTAATTTTTCATAGAGACGGGGAGGGGGGTCTCCCTATGTTGTCCAGGCTGGTCTTGAACTCGTGGACTCAAGCGATCCTCCCATCTTGGCCTCCCAAATTTCTGGTATTACAGGCGTGAGCTGCCATGCCCAGCAAAGACGAGGCCTTTAAAGAGGTAATTAAGTGAAAGTGACAGCATTAGGGTGGGCGCTAATCCAATCTGACTGGTGTCCTTATAAGAGGAAGAAATTAGGACGCAGATACCCAGAGGGGAGACATGAGGACACAGGGAGAAGCTGGCCATCCGCATGCCAGGCAGAGAGGCCTCGGGAGAAACCACCCCTGCTGGCACCTCCACCTCGGACTTCCAGCCTCCAGAATTGTGAGACCATCAGTTTCTTTTGTTTACCCGCCCCTCACCACCACGTCTGTGGGGCTTTGTTACGGCAGCCCTCGGGAACAAATACACCCACAATATATGAATGTGCGTTTGGAGTCGCGAGTGCAGCAGCCCACTAGGAGCTGATACCACTGAAAATACGAGACACCCAATTAAATTTGAATTTCAGATAAACAATGAATAATTGTTTTCCCATACACTGCATGGGACATACTTATTATACTAAAACAATTCACTGTTTATCCGAAATTTAAATTTAACTGGGCGTGCTGGATTTGCATTTGCTAGATCTGGCCACGTGGCCTGAGATCTAAGGCTGCGACTCCCATTCCACAGAGGTTCAAGGACAGAGACCAGCCTGGAAGCCGAGAAGGGGGTGAGAGCTTGAGGCTGCTTCCCAGGCCTGAGCTGCTCTCCCCAAACGGTTCCCATCTCCTGCACAAACATATTTATTGGGCTTGATGGCAAACAGATTATGCTTGTCCCAGGAAGGGCAGCTCCAAAGAGAAAACCTTGAAGTCCGGGAAATAATGATGAGGGAGTTAAATTAAAGTGCATAAAACCCTCCCGAGAGATAACGTCAGGGTGAGTTACAGGCCCGATAAGGGACTGGGGGCTTGCAGAGGGGGCTCAGAAAGGTCGCCCAGCGGCGCACAGCAGACCAGGAATCATAAATATGGGGCAAGATGCCCAGCCGGGGTCGCCGGGGTGAAAATATTGGGGTCATTCCAAAAACAATTATCCTGCTTGGTTTGCTCTTCAGGTCTTGTAAATCTTTCACCTTTTATAAAAGACTTCTGGAGAAGGAAGCACTCTGGAAGTCTTAACTGATTTTTGTGGCTGCTTCTTGGTGGTTCTGCTAAAGGAAAACAAAAAGACAAAGAGGAAAATGAAATTACCCAGCGTTCCCAAGAGGCACAGGGCTGGGCTGACTGGTTTTCTCTTACTCTTTGGAGAGTTTGGGCTGCCTTGGGTTTTGAGTCCTCCCATTCGCAGTCTTGACACCGTTTAACAATTCGTTTGTTCTGTTTTGAAGCCAGTGGTAGTGGGGCTTTCACTACCCAGTGGGCCCTGTTCTATGAGGCCAGCTTGGCAGCCATCTTGACTCAAGGCAGCCATCTTGGCGGAGGCGGTGCTCATTCTGACCGAAGTGCAGCCGCCTTAACTGAGGGGCGTTCCTGGTGGCCGACACGTACCCAGGTGCTCATTCTGACCGAAGTGCAGCCACCTTGACTGACGGGTTCGTGGTGGCCGACATGTACCCAGGCTCGTGTGCCCAGGCAGAGCTCCTGAAGCTGGAGAATGGGTCTAGGCCATGCTTGGCCTCGCGCTCATGGCTCCAGCTGCATCCCTTGCCTTCCTATTGTCTGCCCAAGGGCACGCTTGGCCCAGCCCTGTCCTCTGTGGCTCTGTCTGCATTCTGGGCTGCTCAGTTGCACCAGCAGAAGGCAGTCATTTGTCCCACAAATGTTTTTTAAGGCTGGGTGTGGTGGCGTGTGCCTATAATCCCAGCTACTCAGGAGGCTGAGCCAAAAGAATCGCTTGAACCTGGGAGGTGGAGATTGCAGTAAGCTGAGATCACGCCATTGCACTCCAGCCTGGGTCACAGAGCGAGATCCTGTATAAAAAAAAAAAAAAAAGAAAGCAAAGAGAAAACCTCATCGAGCCGCGCCGGTCACTGTGCTGGGCCCTCGTGCCTCGTCCTCAGCCGAGGGCGCTGTCTTCTAGGTGGCTTTTTCCTAGGAAGGTTTCCCTGTCCCACTCTGCACATGCACAGCCACCAAACCGGCTCCCCTCAGAAATCTCCCTCCCATCTACTACCTCGTCTATTTCTCACAACCCTGTAGAGGAGGGATTACTAGCGCATGTGACAGATGAGGAAACTGAGGCTCAGAGAGTGAAGTGACTGGCCTGGTGTCACACAGATGGGGAGGAGGCAGAGCTGGGAGCTCAACGCCGACCTGTACAGCTCCAGAATGGTGCCCTTGGTGTCCCGTGCCTTAGCTGCATGCCCTGGCAGAGTCACTGGGCACCTGAGTCTTGCTCTCCTGTGTGCATGGGGTACATGTTCGAGGCCTGCGCAGGGTGTGGGCTGTGCGGGCGGGAGCCATGCACGCGGGGGCTGAGGCTTAGAGTCTGGAAAGCATTCTAGAGGTGGAAACCAGAGCTTCTCTCTGTGAGTGTGTGAGAAATAGTTTTCCCATTCAGCTTTCATGGTCTGGCAACTCCCACCACAATGTAATCATTCAAATTGAATTAATTTGCTGAGTGGGACTTGGGGCTCCTTCAGGTTCAAGCCAGACTGAGGTGTGGGAGAGGGATAGCAAGGGGGTGGCCAAGTGGCCTGAGAGTATCCCACGGGAACACCCACCCACCTATTCATTCATGCATGCATGCATTCATTCAACAAACGTAATTTTGTACCAGGCCTGCTCTGGGTGCTGGGGATACGGTGAGAGCAGAACAAGTCAGACTCAAGTCCTCCCCAGCCAGAGCTCCTATCCCGGGGCAGGAGACAGATCGGAGCCAGGGAGGCCCGGGAGGAAGCCACTGCTCTGTGGTCCAGGAGGGTGATGGTGGCACCTGAATGGAGGCCAGAGTGGCCCTGAGGATCCCATGGAAGCGTAAGGGGTGACTCAGACTCTGCGAGGTGAAGGGACTTGCCCAGGGTCACGCAGTTAACAGGCGGTGGCGCCGGTTTGTCTGACTCCAGAGACCGCGCTGTCAGCCGCCACTGCCGCGGCTCCTGAAACAGCATTGCCTAAGTCGAGTTCTGAGCTACCCCAGCTCTAGACATGTGTGCGTGCATTTCCGCCACAAGCGTGCCTGGGGAAGCTGCGTGCTACTCCCTTCTCAGAACACAGTGCACAGTGGCCCGTTGAAGGCTCCGAGGGACCCCACAGGAACGACACCTGCCATGTTCAGCGTGGAGTTCCCAGACCTCTGTGGCCATGGAATCTGTTTGGGGATCAGGACACTTTGTAACATGTGTTCTATTCGTTGGATATTTGTTGAGTGTGTGCTACATGCCAGGGACTGATGAGCAGAGCAGGCTTGATCCCTGTCCTCTGGGAGCGGTGGCCTGTGAGGCCCCTTCCCTGGGCCCCACCACAAGAGGGAGACCCAGGGCAAGAAGGCTGCTTGTCCTCCCTGCAGTCCCTCCCCTCTGGGAGTCAGTGCTTAGAGGTGGGGCAGTGGCAGCTGGGTGGGGGTGGCCCTGGGAGGTCTAGTAGACTTTGGTCTGGAGGCCATGGGCGTCCTCACCACCAGTGTGACAAGAAGGAGACCTAGAAGGAGTGGTGACACCAACCCAGCCCTCAGTGAAAGGGTATGTGGCTTGGCCCTTGGGCCTGGCTGGCTGGATCCTGTGCCGAGGGCTGGGCTCATAGGGGATTCCCTCTGCTGGCATCCCCCGCCATGGGTTTCCTACTTCTGCATCAAAGTGCCTCAACTAAGATGACGACTTCATGGGATCAAAGCCACCCAGCTCGGCAGTCTCTTCCCCAGACGCTCTGGAAACCAACCAAGACAGCCCAGGCAGGCTTCCTGGAGGAGGAGGTCCTGGAGTCAAGCCAGAGGGAACAGCCCAGACCAGGCACCTGTGGGGAGGCTACGGATAGTGATGGTGACAACCAAGGCCTTGGAGAGGGGCCGGAGAGGCCACTTCCAATATTAGCCCCAGCCTTGGCAGCTGTGCACCTTGGGAAAACAGCACAACTCCTGCAGGCCTCGATGTCCTCATCTGTAAAATGGGATAATGACGGACCTGGAGGTGGCCCTTCAGGCCCTCACCCACTGTGGTCCAGGATAAGATTTGGCTGCTGGCAGCATGGGCCTGGGAGAGGAGACAGAGGGCTGATCACATTTGCCTTCCCCTCTGAAGAGCGGGACTCGGGGAAAATACTCCTTGACCTGAAGAAGCCCCAACTAGATGCTCCTGTGGGTCCGTCACAGACACGATTTTGCAAATCAGATGTGACAGGGAAATGTGTGCCGAGATGGTGGCCAGCTGCTGGGCTGCGGGGGAGGGGCTGCTGAGGGACTCACACGGCCTCCTCCAAGAACAGACGCCTCTGCCAGGCCATGCGGAGCGCAGGTGTGCAGGGCCGGCCACTCTTGGATTAAAGACACACACACACACACACACACACACACGCACCAGGTGCATACACTCAAACATGTGCATGTATAGACATGCAAAAACTCACAGACACATACACTCACACATGGTTACATGCACACAATTGCACACACACACACAGAGACACACAGACACACCCACACATGGACACACCGGGAGGAAGTGTTCGGATTGGAGCCCAAGCCAGCTCCAGGTCCATGAATGCACCTTCTTTCCTTCCTTCCCCCTTTAGATCTTGCCATAGTGAAAGGATGCTAAGAACTTCTGCTTTTGGGGGATTTTGAAGAAATAACTTAAAAAAGTATTTGCACCGTGGTCGGCACCTAGGAACGGTTGAAGAGGCCCGCCCACTCCAGCTGTCCCCTGCCCCTTTCCTCCGCTTCAGGGTGGCTGCTGAGGTCCGTGACCATGGAAGGTGGGCACATGGGTGGCAAGCTGGCCTCCACGTCTGGGAGGTGCGGCGCTGTGGCTGTCCGCCAGGAGCTCGCTCTGTGATAGCCCAGGAATCCGTGTCAAGTCACGGAGGGCCCCTCACAGCCTCTGGGTAGGGACACACAAAAGTCCCTCCCCGCACACCCAGAGACCTCCTTTCCTGACGGGAGAAACCAGCAATGTGAGAGGAGTGCCGAGAACCCCTCTTGCTGTAGTGAGTGGGGGACTCACACGGTTCTCATGACGGGGACCCTCTGGCTGGGGTCTTCATGCAGGTTGAACTCTCGGCCCCTGTGGCCAGGGCACCCGAGCCCAGACTCACCCCATCACACCTCTCCCAGAGAACGGGTTGCACTTGCACCCCAACTCCTCCCCTTGGCAAATTCCTCTTGGGGTTCTTTGCTTCGGAATATGTCCTCCCTAGGTGTCCTCTACTGTCACCCTCCAGTGGGATCCATCAGGGCCGGGGCAGCTTTTCCCCAGGCATGTTCTCAGGCCCGGGCTGCAGACAGGACGCGGGGAGAACGTGTCCACCTCCACTCCCCCAGCTGCCTGCTGCAGACACCTGGTCACTCGGCCACTAGAGGATGGGTCAAAGCCCCAGACCGTGAGTTCCCCAAGGAGGGCTCTGAGTCGGGTCCCTTCTGTACCTCCAGGGCCCTCTCAAGGCCTGGAGCAGGGCTGGCATCAGTGGACGTGCTGAACGAGTGCTGAATGCTTACGTTCCTCCTGGGTGGGAACCCACCTCCCACCAGGAAACTGCTCTCATCTTCTCAGCGGCCGCCTGCCCCACTGAGCCCGAGTTAGGAGGGACTCCTCGGGGCTTCCTCCGGGCAGGCTTGGGAAGGGTCCCCGCGTGGTCCCCAGGTTCCCCCAGCATCCTGCACTTACGCAGCTCCCTCCACGGTGCCTCCCCCTGCCAGGATGCAGACACTCTTTATAAATCTCAATTAACGAGCCTGCTGCAGTCACAGACACTGGTTGGAGCCCAAACTGTGGCTCATCTCTGTTGATCAATGCATCTAACCCTGCCCTGAAAGTGATGAGAAGGCAGAGCCATGCATCTCACCAGATTCTTTGTGTCCACAATGTACATTTCTTGTTCTGGTTAACAACTGTGGACCACTGGCTCCCGCTGTGCCGGGCGCTCCCTGTGCAGGATCTCAGTGGATCCTCCCAGCAGCCCTGTGAGGAAGGCTATTTCTGTCCCCATTTCACAGATGGGTCCTCAAAGAGATTGATAAATTCACCCAAAGACCCTGGCCTAGGGACTCACAGTGCAGCTCAGCCCAGGTTGGTGGGGTGTGTGCCCTAGGTCTCAGCCTCCTGAGCCCAGGGGGACATGAATCCCCCAGCCTCACCTCCCCGAAAGGCAACTGTGAGCACCCCTCCCCACCATTTCAGGGCCTTCCCCTGGCTGTCCTTGGCCTAGTCCCAGGAGGAGGGGCTGGACTGACAGAAGAAACAGGAGGCTGCACCTCATGGGCCAGGCCTGGGGACTCACACACACCATGGGGTCCCTGTATCGTCAGGTGATTGATGTCTCCTAGGAGACTGGGGTGGGGTGCAGATCAGTCAAAACAAAACAAAAATGATGGTTCACCAGCACTTCAGGAGGCTGAGACAGAAGGATCACTTGAGCCCAGGAGTTTGAGACCAACCTGGGCAACAGGGCAAGACCCTCGTCTCTACAAAAATAAAATAATAAAATTAGCCAGATGTGCTGGTGTGCACCAGTGGTCCCAGCTACGTGGGGGGCTGAGGTTGGAAGGTCACTTGAGCCTGGGAAGTCGAGGCTGTAGTGAGCCATGATCGCGCCACTGCATTCCAGCCTGGGTGACAGAGTGAGCCCCTGTCTCCAAAAAAAAAACCCCAAAACAAACACAAAATGTGGTTCAGCTAGCGGAGGCTTCTCTCACCCAGATGCACAGACAGGGGTGACATTCTAGCCATCACAAGTATGTCTGTTTTGTAAGGGGCGTGACAAACCTTGTCCTCAAACCCACTTAGACAAGTAACAGCACTGGCTCAGCTCCTGTAACTCAAGATTTATGCGCAGGCTCCATCCCAGCAGCCCAGTGGGGAACTTTACTTCCTCCTCTCAGGGAACCTGCCCCATCAGAGTGGCGTCAGGACTCTCAGGCAACGCCGAGGCTGGGGGGCCCTGGTCCCTGAGTCAGGTGCTGGCGGGTTGCTGTGGGAGCAGGACCTGGGCCTGCCCATGGCTCCTGTGAGGCCCAGGGCCCTCTCTGCTCCCAGTCCTGCCAGGACCCCTCCCTGCTGCCTCTCTGCCAGCCCTAGCACTCACATGTCACCACTGGCCCTCAGCAAGGCCAGCCAGTTCACCTTGGAAGTCACTTCCTCTGTGGAGCCAATAACCTCTTTTTCTGTGAATTCACCCAAAACACCTGTGCATGAACTCTAACCTTGGCCCCATTTTGGGCAAGGAGACCAGCACGGATAAGCACGACAAAGTCACCTGCCGGCAAATGGCAGCACTAGGATCTGAGCCCAGGGCGTGCAACTGCAGAGCCCCTGTCCCTGGCCCCTCAGCCGTCTGAGCGTCTCCCAGCCTGGGCTGTGCAGCAGATCCTCAGGTCCCCCAGGGACGCCACCAACCATAGCCACGTTTCCCAGCAGGAAAACCAAGACATTTGACATCTCCCCAGGATTCCAGCGTTTGTCCAGAAGAATAACTCTCAAGATGAGGTGGGCATGGAGGCTTGGGGTAACCTTGCTTCTAGAACTTTCCCTCGTAATTTACAGCCTCCCCCAGCCCTTTTCTGCAATGCACATCAGCTAAGCCCTTAAAATAGTCAAGGACTTGAAGAACGCTAAAAATGTAATGTATGTTTAAAGGGTATTAAATTCTAAACTAAAATTTACATGGAAATATGACATTAAAATATTTTTAGCTTTCAGGAAGCTGGGGGCTGGAATGCTGTAATATAGACAAATTTTATCATTTTAGAAAGAATTAGCCTCAGTATTTCTTACATTCATGGAGTTAATGCATAAAGATGTGCGTCCTGCCTGGGCCTACTATGTGGAGGCAGGAAGGGGTAGGGAGGGGAGAGCCGGCAGTGGGGCCCTTGGAGGGAGGGCACAGGTCTCACGTGGGCCCCACGGCTTCCCTGGAGGGCTGGGGCTGCCCCAAGGCCTGAGGTCCTGCGACCAGTGCGTCTGGGGTGAGGGCCTGGGTTTCCCTAGTGCATGCCAGGCCTGAGCACATTCTCTCATTTACTTCCCATGCAACTCCCTGGAGGTGGGATTCTCTCCCAGTTATGCAGATGAGAAAATGGCTCAGAGAGGTTGAGTTATGGGTCTGTGGTCACACAGCACAGAGGTGGATTTTCATTCCTTCTCCAGACCCTCAGCTCAGTCATCAGTCTTGGCGCTGTTTGAACATCCCCTGCCTGTCTCCTGGGAGTCTAGGGGATCCGGTTCCCAAGACGGGGGCAGGTAGTGAGTGGCACAGAGCAGACAGTGAGAGGCTCTGGGGTGAGACTCTGGGCTCCTCTACCTGCCAGCTGTGAGCCTATGACCCAGAGGGTGGCGAGCTCATCTGCAAAGCCCTCAAATGCCAGAGGTCAGGGACAAGGGAGGCCGTGGGACTTGGTGGTCACAGCAGGGGGTGCAGACTGAGCGACTGCCCCAAGGAGTTCCCAATGAGAGGAGCCCCTTACTATCTCCACTTTACAGATAGGGAAACTGAGGCTCAGCGAGATTAAAGACAGTATCCTCAACACCAGTCAGGCGTCCCAGGGGGAGGGCCAGGATTCCTACCCCAGCCTATGTAGCTTCAGGGCATCACTGTGTCCTGGGGGCCTCTGGACCCCCCAGACCTCCTGGGTGGTGGCCGCCAAGAGGCACATTAGGCAGCCCTTTCCAGCCTGGCTGCAGGCACGGATGCTGGGGCAGGAGAGGGGCTCAGGCAGCCGGCTCCAGCCCCAGGAGAAATGCAGCCAGGGCAGGGGGGCTGGTGTGGGCGGAAATGACCACTCACTGCCTGGCGAGCACCCCCTGGACGCCGCACCTCCGGGAGGCCACTCATTGGCAGTTGAAAATCTATTGTGACTTGTCAGAAAAATGAATAAATGGGCACATTATTTTTTCATTCCAGACCTCAGCATCTGTTTGTCTAATCAGGAAGGAGAGTGGGGAAGTCGGCCAGGGCTGCTGCGCACGTTTTATGCAAGTTTTCCTCTGTCAGAGGAGTTTAAATGGGTAATGAACAGGCCGTGGTGATTTGAAATATAATCCCATTATGCTGACGAGATTACTGGGCTTCGAGACTTCACAAATCACTCTTAGGGCTTTTATTGAGAACGTGGAACACCGCCCTGTTGGGATTTTGCATTTAGGCAGAGGTGTTTGGTGGGAACACAACGTGACGTGTTTAACTCTTTCCTTCTCCCTGGCCGCTTTCCGAATAGCAGGGGCCTCTGAAAGGGGCTTCCATGGGACCTTCAGAATCCAAGGTGTTTAGTCCCCAAGGGCCAAGACAGAGGCCCAGAGGGCCTGGGAGACGGCTGGGTGGGGGTGGGAGGCCAGAGAACAGGACCCTGGGCCAGCTCCACCACTTTCCAATGGCATGGCCTCAGTTTCCTCATCTGTAAAATGGGAATTAGGTGGGCATGAGAACGGAGAAAACAATTCATAACTCTCATGAGCTGCTCAATAGCAGGTGGGAGGCGGGTGCTGATGAAAGAACAGAAAGTCCTAATGTGCGGCCTGGCGTGGTGGCTCACGCCTGTAATCCCAGCACTTTGGGAGGCCAAGGCGGGTGGATCACGAGGTCAAGAGATCAAGACCATCCTGGTCAACATGGTGAAACCCCGTCTCTACTAAAAATACAAAAATTAGCCGGGTGTGGTGACAGGCGCCTGTAATCCCAGCTACTCGGGAGGCTGAGGCGGGAGAATCACTTGAACCCGGAAGGTGGAGGCTGCAGTGGGCCAAGATTGTGCCACTGCACTTTAGCCTGGGTGACAGAGTGAGACTCCATATCAAAAAAAAAAAAAAAGTCCTAACATGCTCCAGTTTGTCATGTGGGGTGTGTCACTGAGGCCACACGCAGCAGCATTTTCGGGGCAGGCAGATGGGTGTATTCATTTGAATAGTTATGTATTTATTTTAATGTGCACCAGAACACATATGCAGCACACCAACCCCATGGCTTCATGGCTGTTGAGAATCACGTTAGCCTGCATGGTAAAGGGAAAATATTAAATCATAGATGAGGTGCCACCTCGGGGTGGGGAGCCTGTGAACAGTGATGTTGGGGAGCATGGAGTCACCTCTTGGTGGCAGATATTACAACTGTTCCCAAACGTCTGTGCCCTTCAATGCCCGGGTGGTGGTGCTGCCTGTCCTCTTGGAGTAGGCGGCACCGTACGGTGGGTTCTGGCCAATGGGATGTGTGTGGGAATGAGAGGTGCCTGTGTCTCTTTCCAGCCTTAGCATTTTGCCATTGCTGCCCTGTTCTCTGGCCCTTCCCAGTCCTTGTGGAAGCCCCCGGAGGTCGTGGAGACCCACAGCTGGCTCCGTGTGGAGAGAGTGAGCTTCTGCTCCGTGAAGCCGCAGCCCAGCCTGGCCAGGCCTGGCCAGGAACTTGACGCCACCCTCACCATGCCCCTCTGAAGGAGCTGGTACTGTCTCCCTTTAACAGAAGAGGAAACTGAGGCTCAGGGAAGTAGAGTAACTCACCCAAGGACACACCCACTGGGAGACAGCGCTGGCGCTCTGTCCTCCTGGCCTTGGCTTAACAACCCATCTTGTCACAGGAGTCTTGGAGCTCCAGGAGGCGAAGGGGCTTGTTCAAGTCAGAGGGTGCGCAGAGGTCCATGAAGAAGCTGGGAGAGGCTCCCTCCAGCAGGCGGGTAAGGATCCTACATGAGTGTCCCCAGCCCCCACCGGCCTACCCAGGCTGTGCCTTGTACCTCAGGCCTTTGCCCACTGCCCTCTCCTGCCTCCCTGGCACCTTCCAGGTGCACGTGGGCGGCCCGCATGCAGTTCACAGTGGTGTGGCCAGAGGCCACTCGCCCCCACCTCTTGGCCTGTCTTGACGGCCGGGTTTGGTCTTTGCTCACCCTGATGTTCTGTAGTCCCTGATCTGGGGAAGTGGGGGGCCCTAAGAAGCTGCTGGCAGGTGTTCGGGGACATGTCGGGGGTGGGGATCACCTCCCAGGCTTTTAATCCATGCAGAGGAAATAGAGAGAGACATCCCTGTGGTCCCCATACAACTGAGTGGCATCTGAGGCGTGATGCACTCTGGTCCTGGGGGCCTGGATAGGAAGCGTCTGGAGGCAGCTGCCGGCTCAGGGTCAGGGACGGGAATGCGCTGTGCCAAGGCCGGCGATGCAGGGCTACAGGTTGGGCCTGGGCCTCAGAGGTGGGGGCAAGTATGGCCCCAAGCAGGCAGGGCCTGCTAAGCATGATCAAACTGGCCAACAAGGGAAAGTGCTGAGTTGAGCAGCAGTGAGCGCTCCACTGCCAGAGGTATGCAGGCAGAGGCCGAAGTGGGCTGAAGGGTCTCTGGGCTGGGCTAGACGAGCTCACAGCATTCTCAGCTCTTATGACCCTCCCTCAGAAGCAGAGAGGCTCTGGCAAAGATTGGCAAACAGAAACCACTGGAAGCAAAGCTGGGCTCCCATGATGCTGAGACATTTAGGACATGCTTTAGAAGGGTCTGCGGGGTTCTCTAATCCAGCACCTTCATTTTCAGCTCAGGAAAATGAGGGCCCAAGAGGAGGGAACCAGCTTGGAGCCACATGGCCGCCACCTGTGGAGGGCAGAGCCCAGTGGTTCAGAGCAGGGCTACCGTGTCCGCCAGTCATTCACAGTGAGTCTGGGGCCAGTGAAGTGGCCCTTCCAGTTCTCGAGTCCTGACCCCTGAAATGGAGGTGGTGATGGGACCTGACGGAGGCTGCCTGTGCGGGTTTCGTTACTGCGTGTTTATAGATGGCAGCATACAGCAGGCCCTTGGAAGAGGGTGGCTCCCAGGGGCCAGCGAGGCCAGGGCTCCCGGGACCCACTGCCCAGGCCTGCCAGGCAGCCCACACCTCGCAAGTCCTCCACCGAGTTCGGAGGCCCAGTTGTGAATTATCATCAACGCTGTGACTTTTCACATTGTCTTGGGCAGCGGCCACGCCGGGGCCAGGTCAGGAGACCCGGTGGAAAGCAGAAGTGGGGCCCATCAGTCACTTCCGTTATCTCGGGTGTGCCGAGCTCCTCCTGCCTTGCCCAGCCCGTGACGGGGAGAGTGTGAGATGCCTGTGTCCCAGAACTCATGGTCCTGTCTTTAGAGATCTAGGTACAGGGTGGGGGAGAGGGGCTGAGGAAAAGCTGAATGTAGTCTCCATCCGTGCTGGGCCTGGGCGGTGGCTGCTGTGTTCCTTTTCCACTTTTCCTTCACCTGGACATGTATTTATGTAAACTGAGAGTGTCGCATTTCACAGTAAGAGAAGGGTATTGATTTTGTGGCTGAAAGAGGTGATGATTTTGGTGTCACCCCTGAGTGAAGAGGGCCAGCCTGTCGTGCTCAGCACCGAAGAGGCCTCTGTGCATTTCAGAGATGTTGCTTCCTCGTCTACTGCCAGCAAATGCCCCCACCCAGCAGGCTCCAGGCAGAGTCATGGTTTTCGGCAGCACGTACTCCAGACTTCAGGAATTCAATGCAACATGCAAAAGTGGGTATTTATACGACTTTTATTTTAATATCATTTTAATATTGAATGTCACAAGATTTAATGACCAAATTAGTCATTTACATTTTTCAAAGATATCTAAATATAAAATTGCTAAAAATTCAAATACAGATAGCAAGCTACAAATCTTTCTTTTAATTCTGGGTAGGGGGTAGGAATGGAAGACATTAGAAAAGGATGCTCCTGTCGGTTGGACAAAGATCAGAATGAGAGAAGAATTCATCAACATGACCCCTTGCGCAAAGAAACACACTCAGCTTTGAGATGCTGTTTCAGACACATCTCTTCCTGTACAACAATTTAAAAAATGTTTCTAATGCAGGTCCTCAGTGAAACACCGGTCCCCGGCCCTGGCTGGGGACAGTAAGAAAGGACATCACCGCAGGAGGAGCACTGAAGAGGCTGTCGAGGACCGCAGAGGCATCTGGTGTGGCCAGAGGCGTGGTGTCAGGGGCGTCCGATCCCTTGCCTGTTCCCACCCAGGGAGCCGGACGGCACGGACACAGGTCTCCCTCCGCTCACCCCTCTCCCTGAAACGTGAGAAACAGCAGCTTTCCGCCTGCTTGAACAAGGAGGCAGGCACTGTAAGGAGAAGAGGAAAGGGGAATGCGGCCCCTTCCAAGGCAGCGAAGCAGAGAAGATTCCAATCCTGGGAAAATCCACATGCAGGTGGAACTGCCAGCTGAAACCTACACTTGCTACTTAAGAAATGGAAAGACACATCTGGCCGGGAGCGCAGCGCGCCTCCGGACCAGCCATCGCCCTCCTCCGGGCACCCCGCACTGTCCACACAGCTCCTGGGCTCTGAGGTCAGAAGCTGGGGTGTGCTGAAGGGGAAAGTGACACGGCCTTGGACACACCACCAGGTCTCTGTTCCTAACTTTTAGTAAGACACTACCCTCGAAGCAAATGCACTCATTTAAACAAATGGCATAGTTAAAACTATTGACTAAGACCTAAACATTTCTTCTGAGAAATCGAACCATAGCTTTTCCAATCTGCCTGTTCAATATGGGAACAGATTTTAGAGAATAACATAATCAATCCTCCGCCCCAAAGAATGGTCCACCATACCAACCATGATGAAGAGTACACCTGTTTATTAAAAGGAAAACCAGAAATGTACATTTTTGTTCTTTGTTTGCTTTAAGAAATTTGATCAAGTTGCAAGGAAATGTGTGGGCACAGCTCTGTACATCCTCGGGCAGGGTGGCAGGCAGTGAAGGTGGCTGGGTGGCACGTGGCTCCTCTAGGGGGTGGTCTGGCCCCCAGGCATCACTCATCAAAGCCACTGCCAAGCAGGTTTCTGCCCCATGGCAATGTCCCCAGCACCCCCTCCTAGGGGGCCCCCAACACCTTCTCCGAGAGCCCACCTGCCCTGTGCCAGTGAGCCAGGAGCTGGCCTCCCCCCGAGGACTTCAGGACACCGGGTGGGCTCTAGGGCACTTGGCCCTGACAGGCAGGCTCTGAGCTACGGAACAGATTGAGGCTGGAGGCCAGTGTCACTGCTGCCCGGATTTCTTCTCCTTCTGGAAGCTGAAGCTCGTACGTCTGTTCAGTTTTCTTTGTTTTTGAGCAAAGTAGTCAGCCCGGGCAGTGCTTGCTCGCGATTCCAGGATGTAGTTAACCTAGAAGCAAGAGCACACAGCCCGGTCACCTCGCCAGCCGCTCTCTACTCACCCAGGGCATAGGAGGGGGTGGCAGGGAAGGCCCTGACCTGGGCCAGGTGCCTCAGGGCCAGGTGCTGTCGTGTGGAAGGAGTCCAGTCATCACAGCAACCTGGCAGCGGCTGGGCCCAGAGCCGCCGCTCTACGATGGGAAAAAAGAGGTTTGGAGAAGCCAAGTGGCCCGTCCAGGCTTCCCAGTCGGTGAGCGGCAAGCTCTTCGGGTTCCGGAATCCGTGCTCCCTCCTGGCGTGAGCCACTCCGGGAGGGCTGTGCCCTGGGCCGCCTGGCTCTGCCTCTCACCTGCTATGTGACCTGGACATGTGCATAACGTCTCTGAGCCTGCCTTTCCCTGTGTGAAGGCCGAGAACATAGGGATGAAAAGCAAACCCAGACAGGCCCTCCATCCAGCCTCCCACCAGCCAGGCGCAGAGCTTCCCACTACAGTGCTTCCTTCTGGGCTCATGAGCGCCCGGCCAGGCAGGGCTCACTTGACAAAAAGGAAAGAGGCTCAGAGAGGGAGGCCAAAGTATCCTAGGCCACCCGGCAGTCAGGGTGAGAGCTGTGAGAGGGCCTGTGAGAGCCCTGTGTGAAGGGCGGGGCTGCTGTCAGGCCTTTTGCACGCTGCTGCTTCCACGAAGCCCTGGGAGTCTGCCCGGAGCCACATGTGCATCTCCCACTCTGTGTAGCAGCTGCACCGCCAGACGCTTCCCCAGCACTACAACCCTGAGATTCGGTCCTGGCCCTGGGGAGCCTGCTGCCTGGGGAGTGAGTGTCCAGCAGCAGAACCAGCACTGCAGCAGGCAGAGGAGCACCAAGGAATGGGGCTGAGTATCAGGGAGGTGTGGAGGAGGGAAGGCTTCCAGAGGAAATGAGTGAGCTGGCTTCTGAGGGACACACAGGAGTTTCTGAGTGCACAATAGGGAGGAGAGACGCAGCATGCATCAAGGCACAGCAGGGGCACACTGCAGGGGAGTGTCCCTGGAACGGCGAGAGCTTGGCTGGCTTAGTGAAATGAGGTGGGGGGGGAGCCAGGGAGGGGTGCTACAGTGGGATGTACATGCCCCAGTGCAGAGGACAGCCTGTGCCTGGGCAGGGGTGGCAGCAGCAGTGTGAAATCAGTGGTGGCAACTGGTACTGCTCGGAGTGCCTTTCAGTGTTCATGGAAGCTTCACAATAACCTTGAGACAGATGCCACTGTCATCCCTATGCACAGGTGAGGAAGTCAAGGCCAATGACAATAATGTCATTTAGTCAAGGTCACAAAGCTAGAAGGTGTCAGACGCCTGGCAAACACCCCTTCCCGCTCCGCAGCCCCTCACCTCCTCTGCTCCTCTGGCCGGGGCTTTTGGTGAACAGACGCTATCTCTCTTCACCTGCAAGGATCTAAAAGTTATGACTAGAAGGCTGAACATTGCTGACAAGAGAGGCCGGCCACTGCCTCTGCTGATGCTACTCTGAGGGCCATGTGTCCCGTGCCAGAGGGAGACGAGCTTCTGCTGACTCCGAGAAGGAACCAGAGCGCTCCCAGGGGAGGCAGCGCGACATGGCAAGGCCTCAGATGGCCGAGACGTCAACACTGTCCCTCCCAACTTTCTGCTCTGCTGGTTGGAGCAGCAGGCGTTAAAGGCTGGTGCGTGAGTACAGAAGGCCTGACGCGCTCTGCCCGCTGCCTCGCCAAGCTACCAGCTGAGAGCAATAAATCATGAGGACCGCAGGGCCAGGTTGATGATTTGGGACAATACAATGTATGGAAATAAGAGGTTTTATCATTCTTAATAAAAGCAATCTTGGATTATATTATTTGCACACTTAGCCAACCTAGTGTTTCCAGTGTATTTTTGGCACTTATAACTTGACAAAAGCATTTTAAAATGATCCTTAACAAGCCAACTATTTCCCAAATTTATTATCTTCAGTGCTTTGTGATAATCACATAGATAATTTTAATGGAAGATTAATGTAATAATCAAAAGATAAAAACGCCCTTTGGTCTGCCATTAGCTGGTTAATATGCTGTGGCTTAAAACTTGCACAATTTTATGCACTATAGAGTGTTTCACTTTCAATGCAGTTTACAGCTTAAGGCATAAAAATATAGGGAGTTTTCATGGTCAATAAAGCCACAGCCTCCATCACTCGATCACGAGAAGAACCTGATTTGAAGAGCCCGACAATTCCTCTGAGATTCATGTCAAAGCCTGCGGAATTAGGGGCCACCCACGGCTTAGCTCAGTGACATCTTGGTGGGAAGAGGGCGGCTCTGGAGCTTCTCCGGACCAGGTTCAAGTAGAGGCTCCACCCTTGTGTGCTCTGTGACCCTGGGCCTCCATCTCCTCGTCTATAAAATGGGGACAATGTCTACATTCTGGAGGGCGGTCAGGAAGATTAAACAAGGTAATGGACATAAGATGTACTGCATGTAGCTGGTGTTCAATAAATGGGAGATGGTCATATTTCTACAAGCGCAAAAAGCTCGATGGAGGCTTGCTTGTTCATGATTGTTTGACATCAGATTGTGGCTCTTATTTCCTCCCCTCAATTTCCATCTAAGCTCTCATTTTATGTAAAATTCCTGAATTCTAGAACAACAGCATGCATTACTAGAGTCTAAACTGACCCCTGAAGAGCTTCTGATAACAGTTCCAGGACACACGGCTGGCTTCTGTTGCTTGGTACTGATGCAAAGCTCACAAAGACACACTCATGACACTGCAGGAATGGTGGATAAAACTAAGTATTCCAATTGCTATAAAAATGAGAGATGGGGCCGGGCGTGGCGGCTTCTCCTATCTGATGCTGATGCCTGTAATCTCAGCACTTTGGGAGACTGAGGTGGGCAGATCACTTTGGGTCAGGAGTTTGAGACCAGCCTGGCCAATATGGTGAAATCCCGTCTCTACTAAAAATAGAAAAAAATTAGCCAGGCGTGGTGGTGGGTGCCTGTAATCCCAGCTACTCAGGAGGCTGAGGCAGGAGAATCACTTGAACCCGGGAGGTGGAGGCTGCAATGTGCAGAGATCATATGACTACACTCCAGCCTGGGCAACAGAGTGAGACTCTGTCTCAAAAAAAAAAAAAAAATCAGAGGTGGGAGAAGTACTATCTCATCTTCCATCAGGATCATGATCATTAGCTCTAAGTAAATCAGGCCTGGATATGCTATACCTCTTCTGGAGTCTTGTGCATGATGCAGTATTTCTACAAACATTCTGATATGGAAACAGACACTTTAGGGAAGGTGACAGGCCTCAGGGATTCTGCAGAGAGACATCTGCTTCGAGGGAGCGTTTGGACGTGTAAAATGATTTCTCCGCACTTGATCTTCCACAGTCTCATACTGAAGTCATAAACCTGTGTTTCTGTCATCAATCTGCTGTTGTGAAAATTATTTTGATGTCAAACACAGGATTATAATTTTACTAGAATCCTTCTCAAGTCTTGAATATTTTAATGCTGGCTATAAAAAAAAAAAAAAAGTCCAGCCCTTATCGGGGTAATGGAATATTTCTCTGCCAGGTCCCTGAACACTCTGCACAAGGTGCCTGTGCTGTCTGTGATGCTCCAGTGGGTAACTCGAAGCTCGCTGGCTGCAAGCACTCCCATGCAGGCCCTGTGTCGCCACTCCTTGGTCCAAGGGGGCCTCTGATCAGGGTGGTCTATGAACCCTCTACCTTTCATCCAGCTAATCATGCTACTCTGTCCCTGCTCCAAACTGTCCTTCCAGCTGCTCTTTTAAATTGCCATCTACTCCTTTTGAAAATCTTTTGCAGCCATGGGGAATGTGTCTCAATATATTCCTGGACCGCAGTTCTATTTCGTTGAAATCTCCCACTCAACTCTTAGGTCATGCACATCTGGGGAATTAAAACACAAGTCTGACATCTGTCAAATCTGGGGGCAAGTTCTGGTTCTGCCAGCTTACCAGAGTCATGATCCTGGCTTTGCTACTTTATTCCTGAGCCTCACTTTTCATCTGGGAAATGGGAACAACTTTATCTCATGACCTCACAGAGCTGTGAAGATGCACTCTGATGGGACACGCAGAACCTCTGGCCCAGGTCCTGCACTGTGCAGTCCCTCAGCATATCTTCACTATTTTTGCTATTATTTGATGACTTCAACTCTTAAGAAGAGACTGAATGATAACTTACATAGGTTTACCATGTCTCATCTGACTTGTACTCTAGAAGCCCTGGTGGGGTGGGGTAGCATAGGTACCATGATCCCCACTTTACAGGTGGGGACACTGAGGCCCAGAAAGGTGATGTGACTAGCCAGGGATCACACACAACTAGGGGTGGGGGAGCCCTCTCTGGTCCTCACCCCTGCTCTGCCACAGCAGCTGCTTTTCCTATCTGATCAACCTATGGAAGATTTGGCTTGAAGAAAGGATTCTCTGCTTGGGAGAGGCTGAGACCCCTAGTTCAGGCCTACTCAGAGTGTGGTGCCCAGACCAGCGGCCAAAGCAGCACCTGGCGCTTCTTGGAAACGTACCATCTTGGGTCCTATCACAAGACCCCTGGAGCTTCCCATGCCAAGCAGAGCTCCTCTCAGCCACACTCCACTCTGCAAGGCCCTGCATGGCCTAGCCCCACCAGCCCCCTAGTCCCCTGTGCCTGCCTTGCCTCAGCCCATTCCCAGGCTGCCTGTCTGTGGTGCTTCCTCTCTCCTTACCTGGTCAACATTTGTGCCTTTTCAGTCATCCTTCAGGGTTCAGCTCTCCCTGCCTCCACACCTCCACCCCAAGTCAGTTTACTGTGACACACCCACACCTTTGAGACTAACAATCTCTTTGTAATTTTCTGTTTTATCCCTGTTTCCTCTGGTAGAGGAAAAGCTCTCCAGGGGCAGGGACAGAATCTGTCACTGTGGCATCCCAGGCCCTGGCCTGGCACACGGAAGGTGCTCGGTGAGTATACTGTTAAGGTATGGTGACATACAAGTCTAGCAGAAAGTTAGGTATGTTTAGAACAGGTTGCTAAAATCACCTTGAGCATAATTAAGCTATCTTCAAAACAGTAATAATTTCCTCAGAGTCTGCTCTAGAAGCTTCAAGGAGCTCCTGACAACAGTTGCAGGAAAATAAACAGTACATAAAAGGAATAAACAAATACAGGAAGAGCCAGGGTTATTGGGGTTGGGAGGAAACTGAAAAGGGTCCTGCTTTGACTGAAGCAGGTGCAGAGCAGCTGATCTGGGGCTGGTGTGGCCCCTGGCACAGGCACTCAGCCCTAGGTGGCTGGCAAGCTGTGACACTCCTCCTCTGCCAAACTGGGCCCGGGAGCCTTGTATAGAGCTGCGGAGTGGGTGGGGCTGCGGCCATGCCCGAAACAGTCAGAACAGAAGCTGGACCCACCTACCCCGTCTCTGGTTCAAGAAAGAACACTTACCTTGAGCACAATTTCATTGACGGTAGCAGCGTCCGATTCAAAGTAGAGGTGTTTATAGTCGTGATTGCTTAGATATGTGAGTTTAAATATTGCGTGACCTGCAGAGAGAGAAAACTGTGTTGAGGGCGAGTTAACTACGGTGGGGGTCTCCATGTGTTCTCCCCTATCATTCCAATTCGAGCGAGAGCAAGTGGAGGCTGAGCAGCGCCTAGTCTTTCCAGGAGTAGTTCATTTTCTCATTACAGGCTGGGTATAAAATGGACAATGAAAAAATTTTAAAAAGACTTAACGGCCAGTTAGGTCCCATTCCACTCTGGAATGCATTCAGGGGAATGCCACGTTAGGAAGGCTTTATGGAACTGCTGCTATATGATAATTACATGGAAAAGGTGGCGTTTTTAAGGGAGAAGGCTAATTAACTCCACATTATTAGTCTAAAAATAAACTAACTGTGCTTAAAGTCAGATAAATGAGCAATAGGAAGGAGAAGGGTCAATAGCCATACTATTATGAGGCTGCTCCCACAGCCTGGGCTCCTGCTGGGAGGGGACTCCTGCCTGGAGAGGGGGAATCCCAGTCTTAGACCTTGCTTGGAAGCTGCTCCCAAAGGCCTCAGGCCATCTCAGCTCTGGGAGGATGGGGGCAGGGCGGGGCCATGGAAAGCTGGCACTTCACAAAGCGACCGACTCCAGGGGGCAGAGCTTCTGAATATCAGTCTGATCTAGGTCCCCATTCTCCAGGCCCTGTCCTACCACTTTCAGGATGACACTGTCATTTCTGGGACTGCTTCCTGGACTAGCCTCATCTCACTCTGCTGCTCCAACAGGAAACAGGCTGCCAGGGCGTTGCACACTCCCACCTGCGACACCAGTCTCTCCACAGGTTCTTCCCCAAGCCTGGGATGTCCTCTCTCACTGACCTGGATGGAAAAGACCTGCTGATCCTTGCTGGCTCAGCTCAGCTGGCGCCTTCTTGGGTGAGTCTTCATAACCACACTTCTAGGTTCACTTCTTGTGTGGGCCTACCACATGGTGCCGTGGCTCTCCAAAGGAACCTGCTTGTCTTATCATAACTGCAGCCATGGCTACATTATCTGGGCCTGTCCTTTTGTGTCTAGACAGGTCAACTGGATTCCCTCTTCTAAATGGAGACACAGATGCTGGGCTGTCTAAACTGGCACAAGGACTCAGAATAAGATGAGGGCTTTGGGACTTCCAGTCTCAGGCCCATGGAGACCGCCCCGGCCTATTGGCACTTGGGTTATCCTTGGGTTCTAGGAGACCCCTGTAGCCTTCCAAGAAATTCTTCTTTCTCCTTAAGCTACTGAAGTTGGTTTCCATTACTGGCAAGCAAAGGAACAGCGCCCAAGAGAGACACGTAGTTAGTACTCAGTAACCCTTCCCAGACCAAGCAACAGCAGGCGACATCTCTAATACGGAGGCCTCCTGCAAAATGCCCAGAAACGACCTTCCCTAGTCTTTCAACAGACCTTAGTGCCTGTAAGATTACAATTCAGCATATCCTTTCTATTAGTCCTTCTCATCCGTTGTCCTTTTAATTGAAGCAGCGGCTGGTCATAGTTATTAATTAATAATATATCACCCATATTACTGTAAGTTCACCTCTTTCCCGGAGAAATCTTCTTGGGGACTTTATTTACAGTAGCTAATTTTTCAGATCTCCAAAAATAAACTGATATATGTTGTACATTTGTGGCCAGAAAAGTTGAGCCACTGGTATTTTATCCTGGAAACATCATTATGATGTACTAATTGTGACTATAAATCCTAAAGTGAAAAAATTACCTAATAATTTCTGAAAAACCTCCCTTTCAGACATTTGACAAATTTAGCCTGATTCTAAATCATGGTACTAAAATGTTAGCATTCCTGACTGGAAGCTAATCACTCTGTTAAGATATGAATTCTGTGTTGCTAATAAGGAGGTGGACCTTACACAGAGGCATCTGTGTGTGCGTCTGTATATATTCACATTCACAGGATCTACCCCACATCAGAATCTTGTTGCTGACATTCCTGTGTGGAGGAACAAGGCAGGCACCTTTGTTGGCCATGCTGTGACCAAGCAGAGCCATCTACAAAGGACACAGGGCTGTGAAGGACAAAGAGACACCCCCTCCAGGAGGCCTTCCTGCGGACACCTGGCCACAACAGACACACACCAGGGCCTGGGGCTACAAAGAACCAGAAGGTCTTAGGGAGACCTGCAGACCCAAAGCTTCGGGGTTCACTGACCACTTTGATAAGACAGCTTATGGACTATCCACACCACCTGCTCCTGCTTGTCACTGACAAAACCGAACCAAACCTCAAAGCACTACAGCATGTTTTGCCTGAGCAACTGAGACACTGTTAAAAAGGTTTCCTGCACTTTAAGCAGAGCCCAATCTATACATAGCACATGTAGTATGCAGTCTGCACGGCCTAGGAGCCTCAGAAAGGACACTCTGATGCTGTCCCCTTGGGACTATGGTGCCTATGAAGCATGTCCACTGTGGGCTGACAGAGGGGAGGCCTGTTGTTCATCTGCACAGTCACGTGAAAAAAACAAAAAATCCCAAGCCAAGTCTCCTGAAAGGCTGCATATTTGAACCAAGTGACCCCAAATCCCCCATCCTCTGAATTTTGAATGTATCTGGTTGCATGTGGAGGCTGTGTGTCCCCTGACCATCCCCAGGGCTCATGCCAGCACCCATCTGAGGAAGAGTGAAGCAGGTGGGGAGGAGGAAGAGTCCCGACAACCCCCGACTCTCCCTCAAGCCTCCGGTCTGTTTGTCCTTTCCAGTGAAAGCACTCACGCCATGGGGAGAGGGGAACAGAGGGCAGACAACGCTCTGTGGAGCACTTGTGTTTGGACTTGAACAATGACAGAGCTGCAAAGTTAATCACTGGGCTGAGGCATGGTGGACAGCCACAGCAGACAGCCCCCTCTTGCTCTCTGCAAGGAGTGATGAGTGGAACCCTGAGGGGCGAGTGCAGGTGAAGATCCGCAGCTATGATGGGGTACAGGACATGGGATGGACTCACTCCATGGGCGTTTCTGCCCTGAGTTCTCCTCACTAGCAGCCCTGTTTCGCTGGGCGGCCAGAAGGGCAGTTTTCCTCAGTCTGGGCTCTGCCAGGAGCACGGGCTAGGGCAAAGGACTGAGAAATGAACCCTGAGAGTCAAATATGATGAGCGTGAAGAAGGTCAACACAGGGAGCTGCCGTGGAGACACCAAGGCAGAAGCACCCGGCCAGGGGTGGAACAGTCACCAGGGACAGTTTCTTGGGAGGGGCTGACACCTCGGCAGCTCTGGAGGAGGGCAGGGAGCCAGCTGGGTAAAGGTGAGGGTGGAGAAGGATGAAAAAGAGGAAGATGCCACAGGGCAAGGATACGGCATGGGTAAACATACAGGGTCTCCACGGCAGCTCTGGGCAGACCAGGGTCATGCGTGGCAGGCAGGTGGGAGGGAGGGGGCAGTCGCAAAGGGCTGAGCGTGCCTGGAGTCACCAGCTGATAGGGGCCACTAGTGGGGTTTAAGCAGGGCAAGTGAAAGAAATGGGCAAACTGTGTTTTAGGGTGTTCTACCTGGTTCCCTGGAGCCTGGAGGCGAGGTAAGCAGTTCCCATAGTCAGCCAGGTAGGAGTGAGTGCAGTTTTCAGCTAGGCAGGTGCAGAAAAGGAATGGAGGCGAGAACTACAGAGAAGGCAATGTTGGCAGGATGGGGAGACTCTTTCACAACAGAATAATCACTAATAATCAGAATTCACACTTCCATAACTTCACCCAGACCAAGACCTATATATTAAAGTGTAACAAGTTCACTGACCTCTTGCTGGAAACGAATCTGTCAATAAACATGAGTAATTTATGCCACATGGTAAATTTCCACCATAGGTGTCTGGGAAGAAGGAACTGCCCACACTTCAACACTGACTGAACAGGAGAAGAACACCTGTTATCAGATACGGTCAGCCTCAGACACCTCACGGCTCATCTCAGGTAGAAGAGGAACAGGGGGCCAATGACCTTGTCAGCTGCAACCCACCAGGCATCTGTCCTGGGGTATTAGAGGGAATCAGAGTTGGGCAAGTTACCCTTGAAAATTCTAAGACCGGCCGGGCGCAGTGGCTCAAGCCTGTAATCCCAGGACTTTGGGAGGCCGAGACGAGCGGATCATGAGGTCAGGAGATCGAGACCATCCTGGCTAACACGGTGAAACCCCGTCTCTACTAAAAAAAAAAAAACGCAAAAAACTAGCTGGGTGAGGTGGCGGGCGCCTGTAGTCCCAGTTTCTCAGGAGGCTGAGGCAGAAGAATGGCATAAACCCGGGAGGTAGAGCTTGCAGTGAGCTGAGATCCGGCCACTGCACTCCAGCCTGGGCGACAGAGCGAGACTCCTTCTCAGAAAAAAAAAAAAAAAAAAAAAAAAAAAAAATTCTAAGACCACCAGCAGTTTTCATAGGAACAGGGTTAAGTCATAGGAGCAAGCTTTGTAAAAAATAGCTGAGATGCTGGGTGCAGCGGCTCAAGCCTGTAATCCCAGCACTTTGGGAGGCCGACGTGGATGGATCACCTGAGGTCAGGAGTTCGAGACCAGCTTTGCCAACATTGTGAAACTGTGTCTCTACTAAAAATACAAAAATTAGCTGGGCATGGGCATGGAGGCAAGCACCCAGAATCCCAGCTACTCAGGAGGCTGAGGCAGGAGAATTGCTTTAACCTGGGAGGCAGAGCTTGGTGAGCCGAGATTGCACCACAGCACTCCAGCCTGGGTGACAGAGTGAGACTCTATCTCAAAAAAAAAAAAAAATCAGATGAGAAAAAGTTATATATTAGTATGACTTGAAAAAAATGCAAAGTTTAATATTCAAATTAGCTCATATTATTTTGCATTAATTGTTAAATTCTGTTTAAATTAAGGTTTAACAAAAGCCTGAGATACAGGGGAAAAAAGCATAATTCCTGACATTAGACTTAGGATGAAACCCTAGCTCTGCCATGTTTCAGCTGTGGGACCTTGGCAAGGCACTGTTCCTTCCAAGGTTTGCCTGGCTGTAGAGGAGGGGACAGCATCTGTCAGTGATCTCTTCTACGTCACATACATACCTGCATGTAGCAGGGACTCAATGGATGGAGGTGGTAATTCATTTAACTATGATGGAACTGATATTTGATGATAAAATGCCCATTACTTTGAAGATTTCATTTTTAATTGAGCCTCCTTTGAGCAGATTTGCTTTTACAGTGCTATATAAATAAAATGCAATATAAGAGGGTATAAATGTGGCATCTAAGCACTGGTCACATGCTCAGGGCAGATACTGAAACTGTACCTCCACTCCTGAGTATTGAAATGAAAATCTGGATATGTAGAACTGTATTTACACTTATGTAAGCTTTTTCAAAGTAAGACAGAAAAGATGGAATTTAATACCAAGCAGAAACTAATTAGTGGCACAAATGTCAGAAGTGGAGACTTCAAGCTTTTGCACTGTAGTTCATCTTCTGTACTACTGATTCCAACTAAAACAGGAGGCTGTGCTGAAAAAACAGGTTCTTCTGGCCAATTCAGGAGTGTGGCCATGTTGGAGAGGTTGCTGGGGTCATGAGATGGGATGGCTTAAACATACAGGAACAGCACTCACAACTCTGCTAAAAGAGGTGCTTCCAGACTGCCACTGCAAATCAACTGAAAGGACAGTCTTTTTTTGATTTTCAATTTTTACTTTTTTTTTTTTTTTCTGAGATGGAGTCTCACTCTGTCGCCCAGGCTGGAGTGCAGTGGCGAGATCTCGGCTCACTGCAACCTCCGCCTCCTGGGTTCAAGTGATTCTCCTGCCTCAGCCTCCTGAGTAGCTGGGATTACAGGTACCCGTCACCATGCCTGCCTATCAATTTTTTACTTTCCATTTGCCTTAGGAAAAGTCTCAAGGGAGGGTCTCTTCTAACACAACCTGCCAGTACTGACTGTGGCTGGCCATGATGGGTCAGAGCTGGAGCTGCCAGAATGAGCCTGCAGCCCACCTTTGTCTAAACCCCCAGGTGTCACCACTTGCCAAAAAAATAAAAATAAACCGCTTCTTTTCCTTATTAAAAATATTAGAAATTTAGAAGACAGAGGAAAACCTCCACACCCCATGCCAAAATCCCAACACCAGCACAATGACATTCATGGTCTCTTTCCTAACCATTTTTGCCTGTTGTTTTTCACAGTTGTAATCAGATTGTATACTAGAAATTCAGCTTAGTTTTTTTAAGTTAACATTTTACCATACCCCTTTCCCTCTTGTAACAATTTCTATAACCACCCTTTTCAATGGCTGCATTTTATTCCAACCAGTAGATGCGAGCTACAGGTCATGCTGCTATCTCTGTTGGGCTTCCGGGTTACTTATAAAATTGCCAGTACTATAAATAAGGCTACAAAGAACAGCTTTGAGGCTTTGGATTCTTTCTTAATTCCTTTACGTCAGGCAAGGATAATTTTTGAAAACTGAGTTTCCAAGGTCTGATATCTTCTGGGCCCTCTGGCCTGGGAGGGGAACATTCTCATTGGATTTCTTGGGGGAAACTGACAGGAACACACACATTGTTTTAGGCAAAGCTGTATCTTTCTGTAGGTCCTAGTAGGAAATGCTGGACTGGGGTTGTCTGGGCTGAAAACTCCCTCCTGGTTGGGTCTCCACTGTAAGCAACAGTTCTGACCTGCCTGCAGGGAGCTTCAGCTCAAGGTAATTCAACCGACAAAAGTGGGTGCTCCTTTCCAAGCCCCCCCTGCGGGGGCAGCGGTCTGGGCAACTATAATAATGACCTCTTTGACCTCTAGAGCAGGGGCTGTGCCTGACCTACTTACATTTCTGCCTGGATTCTCAAACTCACTCTCTCTCTCTCGCTCCTTCCTATAGACATAATTAAATCTCTAATTATAAAAACTCCCATGGCAATGTGATTTTCCTCCTTCCTCTCATGTATTCAAAACACCCTTGCTAAGGTCACTATGCCCTCAATGTCGAGAGATCCAGTAGAGATTTCTCAGCTGTTTTTGAGGCACGGTCACCTGATTCTTCCGTCCATGTCTCCAGTCATCTGTTTCTCACACTTCCTTTGTGATCTTCCGGACCTCCACCTGTCTCTAAGCAACGGTCTTCCTGAGTTCTATCCTTGATCCGCACGTTCTCTAACTCTGCGTTTTTCCTGTGTCAGGTTTGTCCTTGGGTTTTAGTTACTACTCACATGCTGGGGATGCTGAAGCAGCTATGTGGCCTATACCTTTCTCCAGAGTTTCAGAGCCGACCAGTAGGTACAGCTGCCACCTCCACATGTCCCGCAGTGCAGCATGTCCAGAACCAACATTAGCATCTCCCCTTAAGTTGGCAGTTGTGGTGGCACAACTGGAGGCTTCACCATGCACCAAGTACCAGGCATTTGGTCTCCTAGTTTTCACATGTTTATCTTTCGTCCCTCTCTATCCTGGCACCACAGCCCTCACCCAGGTCCTGATCATCCATTGCTTTTTCTCTGGATTTCCTTCTTTTGATCATGTCTTCTGCAGATTCAAACATCTACTCACAGTTGTTTTTTTTGAGACGGAGTCTCGCTGTCAACCAGGCTAGTGTGCAGT
The DNA here is from genome assembly GCF_009764315.1 of Trachypithecus francoisi. Classification (NCBI taxonomy): domain Eukaryota; kingdom Metazoa; phylum Chordata; class Mammalia; order Primates; family Cercopithecidae; genus Trachypithecus; species Trachypithecus francoisi. The sequence goes on from NW_022681444.1 coordinate 2,993,039, forward strand.
GGCGCGATCTCGGCTCACTGCAACCTCCACCTCCCAAGTTCAAGCCATTCTCCTGCCTCAGCCTCCTGAGTAGCTGGAATTACAGGTGCCTGCCACCAAGCCAGGCTAATTTTTGTATTTTTAGTAGAGACAGGGTTTCGCCATGTTGGTCAGGCTGGTCTTGGACTCCTGACCTTGGGTGATCCACCTGCCTTGGCCTCCTTAACCGCTAGGATTATAGGCATGAGCCGCCGCACCCAGCCCATTTTTCTGTTGAGACAGAGTCTTGCTCTGTTGCCCAGGCTAGAGTGCAGTGGTTGCGATCTGGGCTCACTGCAATCTCCGCCTCCTGAGTTTGAATGATCTTCCCACCTCAGCCTCCCGAGTAGCTGGGATTACAGGCGTGCGCCACCACACCCAGCTAATTTTTGAAATTTTAGTAGAGATGGGCTTTTGCCATGTTGGTCAGGCTGGTCTCGAACTCCTGGTCTCAAGTGATCTGCACGCCTCGGCCTCCCAAAGTGCTGGGATTACAGGCGTGAGCCACCGCGCCTGGCCAGGAGTCATCCTTTTAAAATACACCATCTGGCTCCCCCTACTTAAAACTCTGCAGTGCTTCTTTTCCTATCATCCTCAGAATTAAGTTCAAGCTTCATAAGATGATTTTCAAGACCCTAGATCAGCAGTTCTCAACTTTTTGGTCTCAGAGCCCTTTATACTTTTAAACACTACTGAGGAGTCCAAAAAGCTTATGTGGATTATACCTATCAACATTTATTGTGTTAGAAATTCGGCCAGGTGCAGTGGCTCACACCTGTAATCCCAGCACTTTGGGAGGCCAAGAGTTTGAGACCAGCCTGGCCAACATGGAGAAACCACGTCTCTACTAAAAACACAAAAACTAGCTGGGTATAGTGGTGTGTGCCTGAGGCTGGGCTGGGAGGCTGAGGCATGAGAATTTTGAACCTGGGAAGTGGAGGTTGCAGTTAAGGCAAAATCATGTCACTGGCCACTGTACTCCAGCCTGGGTAACAGAGTGAGACTCTGTCTCAAAAACAAACAAACAAACAAACAAAAAAGAAAATAAATGAAATTAAAACCGAGAAATTAAAAAATATATATTAATTCATTAAAATAAGCCCATTACAAATTAACATATTTTAAAATGGAAAAACCCTTACATTTCCCCAAAGTTAAATAAGAGTGAGATTATTATTATTATTATTATTATTATTTTTTGAGATGGAGTCTTGCTCTGTCGCCCAGGCTGGAGTGCAGTGGCCGGATCTCAGCTCACTGCAAGCTCTACCTCCCGGGTTTATGCCATTCTCCTGCCTCAGCCTCCCGAGTAGCTGGGACTACAGGCGCCCGCCACCTCGTCTGGCTAGTTTTTTGTATTTTTTAGTAGGGACGGGGTTTCACCGGGTTAGCCAGGATGGTCTCGATCTCCTGACCTCGTGATCCGCCCGTCTCGGCCTCCCAAAGTGCTGGGATTACAGGCTTGAGCCACCGCGCCCGGCCTATTATTATTTTTTTATTTTTCCTGAGACAGAGTCTCACTTTGTTGCCCAGAGTGCAGTGGCATGATCCTGACTCACTGCAACCTCCACCTCCTGGGTTCAAGCGATTCTCCTGCCTCAGCCTTCTGAGTAGCTGGGCTACAGCGGTGCACCACCAGGCCTGGCTAATTGTTGTATTTTTGGTAGAGATGGAGTTTCACCATGTTGGCCAGGCTGGTCTTATACTCCTGACCTCAGATGATCCATCTACCTCGGCCTCTCAAAGTGTTGGGATTACAGGCATGAGCCACCGTACCAGCCTATTTTATGTTTTTGAAATCTCTTTACCATTTGGTTGAACAGAAAACAGCTGGATTATCCAATCTGATTCTGCATTTGATCTGCTGTGACATAGTTTTGGTTAAAGTAAATGAAGAAAGGCCAGCCTCACGCAGATATGTTTTTGGAAAAGTGAGGCATGTTTTAATGTTCTTCTTTGTAAATATTCCTCTTTGATACTACACTGAACTTGATAAATGGTATTTTCTTAAAGATTAGTTGCAATGTGGAATATAAACCTCATTAATAAACTTTTTTGTATTCTGTTACATTAAAATCTATTGGTCTGTCTTACATTTTGAATCTTTCCCCTTGCCTGATTTTGTAACATCATGCAGTAGTCTGGAAAATATTGACTCACTGAGTGATGCTGATCTTCCAAATGTTGACATATTTCATTTTGCAATATTGAAAAAAAATCACATTAATATCACCACTGATATCAGAAGTCTTTAAGCAATGAGAAGCCAAGCTCGGTGATGGAAATTTTCCAAAACTCTAATTTTCACCTGAAAGTTTGAACTTCATCATTGGCAATCAATACTATCACTTGTTCTCCTTGAAGTGATAGACGGACTTCCTTCATTTTCAAGAAAAGGTCTGCCCAATATTCATTTGAATAACCATAGTTTGTCAGTTGTTCTTTCAAGTTATAATAATGCTCCATGAAACAAACAGCTGGTTCAGCCTGCAATTCGAATAATTAAACAAATGCTATTCCTTGAGACAAGTACCCTACTTCTGAATGCAGCAGAAATGCTTCCGTGTACTTCAGGAAATAAAGAAAGAACAATGGCTTATGAGGGCCTTCTGACACTCCAATTCATGTGTAAGCTGTTCTAGTAAAATACCACATGGCATTTCAATAACCAATTATTGGTTGAGGTTTATTCTTCAGCTCTTAGAGAAGTAGATAAGAAACAAGTTCTACATCTGGAAATTTCCTCCTTGGAAGGACTTAAAGTCTATGACAAGCTTGAGTTTGCAAGTACTCTATGGGAGGCTAAATTACTACAAATGAAACCTCATCTATCCAGAATCATTGGAGTGGAGAGCTAGGGTAACCTTTGTGCAAAACGCCTTTTTCCATTTTAAGCATTCAAATTCCATATTACACACCTTCCTTCTGCATTAGAGTATAAAAAATACTGTTTTATCACTTTCTTCTAAGTACTGAACATCATGATTCTCCCAGGGTTGCAAAAGGCTCTGTGTTGTGTCACAAAATTGGGATTACAGGCATGAGCCACTGTACAAAATTGCTCCATACTACAATGTTTACTGAGTTTTTGGAATGCTCTTTAATAGTTTTTGTTTAGTTTTATTTTTGGTCAACTCTTGTTAGCTTTCACTTCCCACTGTCTTTATTATTTAAGTTCTGTCATTCTCTTTCCCCTCTTTTAATATTCTGCACCTTATATCCTTTAGGAAGAGAAACCAGATAACCTAGCAAAGATGAAATTTGTTTAAAAAATAAGACTGTATACACTCTGAGTCAGGGCTAGGGTTATTCTTCCTTCAAGAAAGCACAGATGTTGGCTGGGTACAGTGGCTCATGCTTGTAATCCCAGCACTTTGGGAGGCCAAGATGAGAGAATTGCTTGAGGCTAGGAGTTCAAGGCCAGCCTGGTCAACATAGTTAGACCCCCATCTCTATTAACAACAATAACAACAACAACAACAAAAAAACCTCAAAAAACAAAAATAAAAAAAAAATAAGAAAACACAGACATTTAAGTGCCTTGGCTTTGTGTCAGGGGCAGAGGGAAGACTGTGGACCTCTGTTCCATTTACAGATAACTTTGGACAAGTGATGTAGCTTCTTTGAGCCCCGGTTAACTCACTGATAAAATGGGAATATTATCTGTCTTAGGATTACATAATCCTAAGAGGAAGTCCAACAATCTTAGAATGATGAAACAAGTGTAGATACAACCTCACAGAGTTGCAAGAATTAAGTAATGTGTACAAAGGACTTGGAACACTGTCTGATGGGGGAGGTTCCCCTTGCTTCCCTTTTCACCTTCACTCTCAGAGAAGCAAACTTTTCCTATAAAGGGCCAGATAGTAAATACTTTAGGTTTTATGGACCAAGAGATAAAATTGAGGGTACTTTGTAGATACATAAGAAGGGAGAAAAAAAATTCCACATTTTGTATTGACAAAATTCAAAATTTAATCATCAAATACATTTTTGGGTAATACAGATCTACTAATAAGTAGTTTTGTTTTTTTTTTTTCTCCTTTGGTTGAGGGAATAACATTTCACCTAAATGGGATCCAAAATTAGTGTTCTTTATCATCACATCAATGCAAATGTTTATTTGTAAAATCTATTCTTGCCTGATAGGCAATACAAAAACAGGTGGTGGGCTGGATTTGGCCAGTGGGCCACAGTTTGCCAATTCCTGCTGGAAAAGGTCTCTCTCGCTCCTTTCCTTTTTCTTGGTTCATCCCATATCATTGGTAACTGATACTTTGAGTGTACTTAGTTCTCTGTGCAGATTTGGCTTTCCTTCTGGTATTTTTCCCCTCCAGACCTTCACTTCTCACAGTGTAAGATTTAGTGGCAACAAATTACTTAAAATTTTGATTGCCTGAAATGCCATTATTTCACCTTCCTTTCTGAAGGATATTTTCACTGAACATAGGATTCTAAGTTGACAGACTTTTTTCTTTTAGCATTTTAGAGGTGTCATTCTATTGCCTTCTGGATTGCATTATTTCTAATGAGAAGTCAGCAACCATTCTTATCTTGGTTTCTCTATGTAATATGTCTTCTTTCTTCTGCTGCTTTTAAGATTTTTGTCTTTATCACTGGTTCTCAGCAGTTTGATTATAACGTGCCTTGGTGTAGTTTTCTTTAAATTTATCATGCTTAGCTTTCACTGGGCTTCCAAGATTGCTGGTTTGATTTTTTTTTTTTTTTTTGAGACGGAGTCTGGCTCTGTCGCCGGGGCTGGAGTGCAGTGGCCAGATCTCAGCTCACTGCAAGCTCCGCCTCCAGGGTTCACGCCATTCTCCTGCCTCAGCCTCCCGAGTAGCTGGGACTACAGGCGCCCGCCACCTCGCCCGGCTAGTTTTTTGTATTTTTTAGTAGAGACGGGGTTTCACTGTGTTAGCCAGGATGGTCTCGATCTCCCGACCTCGTGATCCGCCCATCTCGGCCTCCCAAAGTGCTGGGAGTACAGGCTTGAGCCACCGCGCCTGGCCTGGTTTGATATTTTTAATCAAATCTGGAATAGTTTTTCCCCTCCATCACCAGGACTACAATTGCATATATGTTAGAACACTTGCTATGACTCCAAAGGCTCTCATCTCTTCATCCATTTTTTCTCTGTGCCTTGAATAGTTGTTTCTATTGTTCTGTCACAGAGTTCACTGTGGCAGATTCTGAAATGGCTCCCAATGATCCTATCTTCTGCTTTTCATGCCCTTGTGTAATGCCCTTGTCTTGTTTGTGGACTGGACCTAGTGACTTGCTTCTAATGAATAATACAGCAGAAGTGTTGGGATGTCACTTCTGAGAATAAGTTATAGAAAACTGTAACTTATTCCTTGCTAGCACTATCTCACTCTTGATTACTTTGATGAAGCCAGCTCCATCATGTAAGCTTCTCTTTGGAGAACTGAGGGTGTTCCCAAGGAAGTAAACTCTGCCAGCAGCCACTCAGTGAGCTTGGAAGACCTTGTCCGAATGAAATCCTGAGATGACTGCAGTCCCAGCTGACATCTTGATTGCAGCCTTTTGAGAGACCCCAAGCCAGAGGACTCAGTTAAACTGTGGGATACCTGACCCACCAAACTGTAAGACAGTAAATGTTATTGCTGTTTTAAGCCCCTATATTTTGGGGCAATTTGTTTTGTGGCAATAGATAAGTAATGCACTGATCTTTTTTCATCATCATCCTAATCTGCTCCCATTCAGTGAATTTTTTTTTTTTTTTTTTTTTTTTTGAGACACAGTCTCACTCTGCTGTCCAGGCTGGAGTACAGTGGTGTGATCTTGGCTCACTGCAATCTCTGCCTCCTGGGTTCAAGCGATTCTCCTGCCTCAGCCTCATGAGTAGCTGGGATTATAGGCATGTGCCACCAGGCCTGGCTAATTTTTGCATTTTTAGTAGAGACAGGGTTTCACCATGTTGGCCAGGCTGGTCTCAAACTCCTAACCTCAGGTGATCTACCCACCTCAGCCTCCCAAAGTGCTGGGATTATAGGCATGAGCCACTGTGCCTGGCCCATTTAATGAATTTTTTGATTCAGGTATTGTATTTCTCAGCTCTAGAATTTTCATTTGGTTTTCAGTTTTAATTTTTCTTCTTTTTGAGTTCTTCTTTAAGTCCCTGAACATATTTATAATAGCGATTTTAAGGCACTTCTCTGTGAATTCTATCACCTCTGACTCTTCTGGTTTTATTTTTATTGATTGTTTCCTTGGTTATGAGACACAGTTTTCTGCTTCTTTGCATGTCTAGTAATTTTTAAGTGAATGTTGGACACTATCAATATTACACTGTAGGTGTCTGCATTGTGCTGTCCTTTAGAGTACTGGGCTTTGTTCTGGTAGAAGCTAATTTATTTGTGGATCCGTTTGATCCTTTCAAGATTCCTTTTAAGGTTTTGGCAAGGATTAGAGCAGTCTATAGTCTATGGCTAATTTAGTCCTATTCCTAAGATACGGCCTTCCTGGAATCACTATTAAATGTCCTGGATGCTGCACTCTGGTTAGCCAGAACTCTAGTTTATAGTTCCCCAGTAGTTCCGTGCCCAGCCTTGCAAGGTCCCACTGCAGACATGCATAGTTTAGTACACAGTGAAAGATTCAAGGGGCTCTTTCTAGAGCTCTTTCTTCCTTCCATACTCTACACTGCAAATTTCAGTTGATTTAGCCTCCTCCACCTCTTATCTCTGTCTTCCAGCTCAGTGAGACTGTCATACTTTCCTTGGGGTCTCTCTTCCTGCAAAACTCTGGAGAAAAGTTGAGGTGATCATCAGTTTCACCTCTTTTGTTACCTTTCTCTCAGGGATCACAGTCCTGAACTGCATATTTTCTAATGTCCAAAAGCGGTTTTTTATACTTTGTTCAGTTTTCTAATCACTTATGATAGAAAGGCTAATCTGGTAGCAGTTACCATGTGTTGGAAGTTGCATATGGAGTCTTGTAAGCAATACACATTTTGATTTTCATGAAACTATGGCTTACTTTTTCCATGTCTAAGAGAATAACTTAAAATCTAAGCTCTCCATTTATTTATTATGAAAACACAATTTGGCCGGGCGCGGTGGCTCAAGCCTGTAATCCCAGCACTTTGGGAGGCCGAGACGGGCGGATCACAAGGTCAGGAGATCGAGACCATCCTGGCTAACACTGTGAAACCCCGTCTCTACTAAAGAATACAAAAAACTAGCCGGGCGACGAGGCGGGCGCCTGTAGTCCCAGCTACTTGGGAGGCGGAGGCAGGAGAATGGCGGGAACCCGGGAGGCGGAGCTTGCAGTGAGCTGAGATCCGGCCACTGCACTCCAGCCTGGGTGACAGAGCCAGACTCCGTCTCAAAAAAAAAAAAAGAAAACACAATTTGGAGCTTGGCAGGAGGCAAGGGAAAACAGATTATCCTCATCATTTATCCAGCTGAGAAATCTTTCACACAGAATTTTTCAGTAGGGAACAGCCCCTGCCCTTACCCTCTTCTCAATTAGGATCTCTTCCGATATTAAAATCAAGAAAGAATGAACTTGAGAAAATGGTAATCAAAATCTAGGAAAACGCAAATATACACAAATTGTTCATTTTACCTAAGCAATTGTTTTGTTACGATGGGTCCATAAAGCCCAAGTCAACAATTAAGTGAAAACTTAATAGCAAAAAGGAGGCTTCTCCCAGGAGGAAAACAAAAGGTGGTACCCTCAAAATGTTTTCTACTCTAACAAACATCAGTATTCCAATCAACACAAGCAAATTTTCTTTCTTGTTTATTAATACATCCGAGGGAAAAATGAAGAAAATTTACAGAGAATGTAAGAAAACTCACTGGGTATCTCAGCACCAACCAATTTTCCTCGTAGACATTCTTACACATTCTGTAAACATACCCATAACATCCCCTACGAGCAACTCGAGTGCCTGATGACAGACACGGGAGATGTGCTCTTCTTATCAACTGTCCGGGGCCACAGTAGAATCCTCTGACTCCTACATTCAGAGTGCTGACCCTTCCAGGGCCCACTGTATCAAAACACCTTTTCTTCTAGGAACTACAGACAAGCACGTTGGTACCATCTATCATACGCTGAGGGTGAGTAGAAATAGTTTAAGAGTAAGATGTTGGGTTTCCCTTGTCCTACAACTGTGAGAAGTTCTCCACTGTGCCCCCATACCCCTTTTTGAAGGGCCACACTTGCTCTTGGCTGATTCCAAATTCCAGAGGCACTTTTCAACGCTCACTGTGCCTAAGCAGAATTAGAGAAAGTCATCAAGCACTGGTGATGACTGGACAGAAGCTGCTGGATTTCTGGAGGATGCAGGGAGTGTAAATAAATAGGCATGCCTAGTGCACAAGTCAGATGTCAGCTCATGATAACCACGTCAGTCAATGGGACACACGTTGGCTTGGCTGAGTTCTCAGAGGCCTGGCCAATGCTATCCAACTCCGGCAAACTGTTCCCTGAAAGCACAGTGATTTGCGTGTTTAACAGCAGATTGCAGCTTGAGGTTACTGGAAACCAAACTGGGTCAGAGAACCTAAGACGACAGTTCAACATCAGATGACGCAAGCTGGCTGTCTGCTTACAGTTTTTCTCCATCTTTATTCTGTGGTGCACTCTAAGTCTTTCCCTCCCACACACTTGGAAAAATTGCGGTGGTCCCCTCGGTTGCCTAAACCCATCTCCCCGGCACTCCCTTGTTTTGGAAGGAGATGAGAAATAAATCAAAATGCACTAAGCAGCACTTCCACAGGCACTCGCCTCCTTCATTGAATGTGCACCTCATCAATCACACTATTGTCTGCTTGAAGGGCGAGCCTTGTAAATGTCATATCCACTCAGGCCCAAGGAGAGGCGCATCCAAATGCAGCAAGGAGTTTTAATTGGATAGTGTAATTAAACTAAAAAACCCCAGCAGACTTCCTTTGACAGGATAGATGAAGACCCCTTTTAATAGGGCTAGGAAACATATCTGTTAAAAGGATGAGGCACTGCCTGCTCCTGATTGTGCTCCAGAGTACTCTTATGAAAAGGCAATTCAATAACTGGGGCATTAATATGTGAGAGTCCGTTGTGTTCTGTAATCAGGCAGTACTTACTGTATTTGATCTGGAACTTAAGAAATAAGTCCTTGTTAGAGAATAAAAACACCACATAACTTGTCCACCTAATGTCTGGAGTGCCTGGATCTCCTGGGAGTGGACAGAGCCTGAGGAAGGGCTATAGCCTTCCTGGGCTGCAGCTCCAGTTATACTGGGGTATAACTGCAGGTGCCTCACCTACTGGGCCCTCAGTGCACCAGCCAGGCCACCTTGGGGCTGTAGCTCTTTCATCCAAAGGTAATTAAAGTCATCCTCATTCCTCTTTCACACATTTTGTGAGAGCATCTCAAGAATATGACAAAATTCCTGGTTATCTCCTCCCTTAGGAACTAGAATGCCTATCACATGAGAGAGAGAGAGAGAGAGAGAGAGAGAGAGAGAGTAAGTATGAGCGAGTGAGTGAGAGCACACACCCATGTGTTCTCTGTTAGAACTACCCATGTCAAATAGGGGGAAAGAAATCAGGTGGCGAGGATCCGATGGATAGGCTAGGGTGTGCCCAGGGTGATTTTAGTAACAAGCATGAATCCTTCCGCCACATTCTCCCTGCTCTTCTTTGTTGGGGGTGGGGTGGGGGTAGAGGATGCACATACTGGCACATTCTGCCACACAAATACATGTGAGGGCCGGGCGCGGTGGCTCAAGCCTGTAATCCCAGCACTTTGGGAGGCCGAGACGGGCGGATCACGAGGTCAGGAGATCGAGACCATCCTGGCTAACACGGTGAAACCCCGTCTCTACTAAAAATACAAAAAAAACTAGCCGGGCGAGGTGGCGGGCGCCTGTAGTCCCAGCTACTCGGGAGGCTGAGGCAGGAGAATGGCATAAACCCGGGAGGCGGAGCTTGCAGTGAGCTGAGATCTGGCCACTGCACTCCAATCCGGGCGACAGAGCGAGACTCCGCCTCAAAAAAAAAAAACAAAAAAAAAACCAACAACAAATACATGTGAGGCCTGCAGCTCTATAAACAAGTAACAAAATCAGTGAGAACATGTGAAGAAGTTTGTATCTTCACAAGGCTGTCTTACAAGTGGCCCATGACAATCCCTTGCAGCTGGAGTGCCAGTTTAGGGAACCCAGCATCTGGGTGGATCAAGACAGCCTCTGAGCTGGGGCTAAGGTGGGATGCAGAGGTGAGATTTCAGACCAGCCCATCTATAGCTTTCTAAAAAACAGCTTTGCTTTGTTTACATAAACCTTGAAGTCAGTTTCCCTGAGCCCTCAGGGTTTGTTTGATGACTGACTGCTTTTACTCTTCATAAAGCCTGTTTGGAGCTGTTTGCAAACCTATGAACATTCTTAATACTGGTCTCTCACTATGGGTTGATGAACCCATTAAAAACATGTAAGTGAATATGTGTAATCTAGGAAAACTGGATACTGAATTAAACCATCAAATACCCTTAGTTTAAATGAAAACTACATAAAAGCATTTCAGCCATCAATTTGGCTATCACTTCTAGCCAGTATGAATTCTGCTGGAAAAGCTATTTTCGTACAGATGTGGAATTCAACGGGAAAGACTGACTCGTGTACCAACATCAATCAAAATGTCGACTTCCCTGGCAGCTCTCAACAGTAAGGCAGGTTCAAAGGTCACAGGATAAAGAAAAAGCCAAGCTCTGGTTCAGCTCTAATATCTCCTCGGTAGAAGTCTTGCAAAAGTACCCCCTTCTGTATTAGCCTTGCTTTCATTAATCTTCTTGCCATCTTCTTTAACTAGTCATGCAGAACCGCTCGATAGCAAGACGTATAATGGGGAAGGCCCTGTGCCTATTACCGCGTTAACATTCTCTTAAGCCCCAGTGCAACAATGGAACGGGAAGGCAAAGGAAATCTGCGACTGCAGGGTGCAGTGCAGGCAATTCAATTACAGCCTGGGCTTACCTATGTCCTTCTGACCTATAAAACACAAGAGGCCTTTGTGTCTAACTGGCTTGGCCATTAAGGTTGCTGAAGATCACAACAATGCTGATCTTTTCTATTTAAGCTAAATCAATGTGGACAAATCATTATTCAGTAGCTTTAATTTAATTAGTAAATTAAATACACGACTTTACAGATCTTGTCAAGTACTTATGAAAAGAAAGATTCATTTAAGTGGTAGGTCACAAATAAGCCCAGCTCATTTAACTCATAGCCTTAACTGAATCTCATCTCAAATATCCAGCAGGTTCCAGTCACTAGGGTTTACCAGTCTCCTGCAGTTGTGGTTAACTCAACCCCAGAGTTCCTATCTTGCATCCAAATGGTGTTTTGGACAAAAAGCAAAACAAAACAAAACAAGAAATCCCCTAACATAACCAGCATGAACAGAATCAGATTTCCTTTGAATTATACTATTCCAAGAGAATGTAATCAGGTTACCTCTATTATGTTGCTTCCTTAAGATTTTATATGATCTATACTTAATTGAGATACAGCGCTCTTTTCAGCTATAAAGATGACAGCTACTTTATTAAGGTTTAAATCTGATTTCTTAATGATAGGCTGCTTCCTTTAAAGACTCTAAACCTGCACAACCTTCTTATGATGAAACCAGATCTGGCATGGCTGAGTCTGGTTCTGAAACACAGCCTGAGTGTCTCTGATGGGTACCAGCTTCACAGAAAGGTCCCTTGCTTTTGTTTCAGGGTAGGAATGTGAGGCTAGTGCTTGAAAAGAGCATTCGAAGCCTGTGTCTAGAACCAGACATGGTGGAGCATGCCTGTATTCCCAGCTACTGGGTGGGTTGAGGCGGGAGGATCGCTTGAGCCCAGGAGTTTGAGTCCAGCCTGGGCAACATAGTGAGACCCTGTCTCATTTAAAAAAAAAAAAAAAAAGCCTGTATCTACATGTATATAAGGATGGAAAATTATTTCCCTAAGAAAATTTAAACATGGTAGTTTCTGATGTGGAAACATTCTCCTCTTGTACGTGTTGTATACATCCTTGACCCGTTATAATAAATTAAAACCAATTCACCTTTTAGGGGCTTATGACATCTTTCAAAATATCAAAATCTGACAGAGGGAATCACTAATTTGAATAATGGCAGCATGATTTTTTTCTCCTTAAATCTAGAAAGGCAGGATTTATTCTTAATTTCTCAAGGCTTGTGATACACAGATTTTCTCAAATAACTCTTTTAAGAATCCAAATTTACATGTACAATTTTTTAGGCATGTATCTATTTAGTCATTAAGTTCAAGTCCTTAAACACCCACAGGGACAGAGCAATAAATCTTCCCTCTGAGACCCTAGCCTAAGAGGCAGAAGTCGACGGGAATGGAAAGAGAGCCACAGAACTGCTGTTTACGAAGCTCTGCTTCTGAGCCTGGGTCTCTCCGGTCCCGCAATATGTGTAATTATGTATTTCCCTGCAGCCCCTCAAATGCTCAGTCTCTTTGCCAAGTCAGCTATTCACACACTTTTTGGATATGGCATCAATGAAACTTGAGTTCTATGCTTTATGACGGCCAAATTAATGGTTTGACAGCGGCTTTCTCAATAAACACTGCACACTGGCCACAGCCGAAGGTTTTAAAAACCATTTCTTTTCTGTTCAAAATTCTGACAAACATGTCTCAAGTAAGACTGCGGACAACTTCATTATCCTCCCTACACTTAATGTCTTTTTGTAAAGAAAGCTGTTTAATAACACATCTGCTCTGTTTTCACAACTAAATTATTCCAGTTGGTCACACGTTCCAGTCTTCGGCAAGACACTTGTGTTACCAGAGATAAAAACATGAAAAAGGAAATATATTGCAGAAATCAAAAACCTTATCTACTTCTAGACTCTCTCTTTGCCATAATTCATTCAAGAAGGCCCCAAGAATAATTTTTGATGTAAACTCAGCTACAAACATATATCACTATGCTGATAAAAATCACAGGCTAAACTTATGAAATATAGTGACTTTCATTTCTTTAGTGATGTTAAAATAACTTTTTTCTAAGGTTCAATAGACACAAAAGATAAAAAGGGTTACCATTAATCCTTTAAATAATAAAGAAACAGAAGACACCCCACAGATTAATTCTATGGTCTGAGGATGAACTTGTTAGACTGAGTCACTGAATTAATTTGATGAAGATACTGGAAATCATAAAACACATAGCATCAAGCCGATTCATTTAAAACATCTTTGTTTGGGCACTTTACAACATAAATTATGTGGAATAACTTTTGGATTCTAAATTCTGGCTTCATTAAGTTCAGTTTTCAGTTAACAAACATTCAGTGAGGACAACTCTGCAGGCTTTGTGCTAGGGAGTGAGGACACAGAAGCCAGTTCTTGAGTCAGTTTCGTACGGAGATGGAGGTGGGAGGGACGGGTGAGCCTTCAATAGATACATGCAGAACAAAGGGGTATTCCTAGAGGCATGTGCAAACTCCTGGGGGCAAAGTGAACAGAGAGAGCCTGACACTGGAACTGAGTCTTGAAAAATGAGCAGGCTGAGTACGGGGAGGTGGAAATGTTTGTAAGTTAGAGAGGGGTCACGTTTGAAAGGCATATTCCAGGCAGTGGGAACAGCACAGAATGCATCGTGTGCAAGTAGTTACAGTGACCACAGCCCAAATGTGAGATGGGAAACTATGGGCTATCAGGCTAGCGTGGTCAGCTGCTTGTCAATGTCTGCAAAGGCTATGCTGAACAGTCTGCATTTTATTCTGTAAGCCTATTTCAAATTTTTTTTCTGGCTGAGAGTGGTGGCTCACGTCTGTAATCCCAGGACTTTGGGAGACTGAGGTAGGAGGATGGCCTGAGGCCAGGAGCTCAAGAACAGCCTGGGCAACATAGCAAGACTTTGTGTCTACAACTAAGTAGAGTTCCTTTGGTTCAAGGGGAGGCCTTATGCCCAGTCCTCCCCAACCTCCCTCCATACCCTTGAGGTCCCTCTGAGATGCTAGAGTTCTGAGGAACACGGTTTAAAAAGCACTGCCATAGGGGACAGGGACTTAGGCAGTGTTTTACTGAGGCAGTGAGCCTCTTTGTTAAGGAAAAAACCTGAATCCTGCATCTAGTTCTTTCCCTAACCTTTCCACTCTAGCTTATCCCTTTATGCAACACAGAAGTGATTACCTTTCATTTCTCAGAGACATGGAGAATTTATAAAATGTTACTTTTCAAAGCATCCTCAGTTCTTGGAGAGAAAGATGCTAGAACAATGACATCTTTATTGGCCGACAAGCTGAAGTGAGCAGGATTAGGAAGAAGATGTTTATCCAAAGGCAGAGGGAATCCAGCAACCTTGAGGCAAGGCCCCCCAGCAGCAGGCACTTTTCTCACAGCCTCTTGCAGGGTTGGAGGCCTCACTGGGATGACAGGAATGGCAGGAAGGGAGTGGAATGGCCTTCCTCCTTCCCCCATGTCCCTCTATGTTCTCCCTTTTTGCCAAGCTGTAGGCGAATGAGTTGAACACGTAGTCCAGCAGAGTTTGACAAAAAATTAAACACCCACCCATAAATGAAGCAATGTGGCATGTGCCCAGTCTATCAGCCCCCTTTAGGCTCCTGCTTAGTCAGTGTTATCTCAAAAATTTGAATCGTATTATAAACACTTGCTGGCCTTTACATTTCTCATTGTTCCTTTTGAGCAAATAATTCCTTATAACATCTGTTCTCAAATTTAGTGAATGTTGGACACAGGGAATTAATAAAAATTAGATGCTCAGTCTGTACTCCAAGGTACTGAATCACAGTCTACTAGGGTGAGCCCTAGGTAACTAACTGCATTTTAAACAGGCTTTGCAGATAATGCTTGTCTGTACCAGACTTTTAGAACCATTATCTTTTTTTTTTTTGAGACGAGTCTCGCTCTGTCGCCCAGGCTGGAGTGCAGTGGCCGGATCTCAGCTCACTGCAAGCTCCGCCTCCCTTGTTTACGCTATTCTCCTGCCTCAGCCTCCTGAGTAGCTGGGACTACAGGCGCCCGCCACCTCGCCCAGCTAGTTTTTTGTATTTTTTAGTAGAGATGGGGTTTCACCGCGTTAGCCAGGATGGTCTCGATCTCCTGACCTCGTGCTCCGCTCGTCTTGGCCTCCCAAAGTGCTGGGATTACAGGCTTGAGCCACCGCGCCCAGCCTAGAACCATTATCTTATAGTGTTCTCTAGGTAACTAACGAACCCTTACATAGTTTAAAATTTTTTTCTTTCACAGAGGAATTTCCGTGTGATCTATGTGCCCTTTCTGCCCCTTGACAGGACTGGAGTCCTAAAAATGATTAAGTGATTAATCTAAATGCTACACCCAATTACTTAACTGCAAAAGTATAATATGCCAAAATACATAACTGGACTGTATCTACTTTGATAATTTAAGCGGAGGAATGCCAGGCCAGCAGTGATCTCTTCTGTAGGACCAGGCAAGAGTTTAATTATGAGCTAGTAGGTCATGCAGCTGCCAATAATCTGGGGGGTGCGGACACTTCCGGCATGATGGATATATCTAAATCTAGGCGTTTGCCGCCTTGGGAAATCCCCAGCTTCCCTCCATCTCACAGGGAAGGAAGGCAGATCCAGGTCTGACTGGTCAAGTCCCCCAAATGGTAAAGGGAAGGGAGCACAAAGTAAAATGAGGGCTCTGGAGAGTGCAAACTCCCAGCAGAAATCTGGCCCTGTGCCCCCAGCTCCCAGGGTTGGGCTGCTGAGGTCAGGAGGTGGACTGCGAGGTTCTCTGCTGCCATCAAGACCGAACAGGATGGGGGCACGTGTCAGGCTCTGGGCACCATAATACAATCCCGTTTGATTAAAAGAAATTTCTGGTAATGAATTAAAACAGACCCAAGGAAAAAAGGACACGGTGGCAATATATCCTCCTGGCACCCAGCACACAGAAGGGAAGAGAGGGAAAGAGAGAAAGGAGACATAAATAAAAGGGACTACTCACTGGGGCTTTTTTCTTCAGCAAGGTCACAGGCACAGAGCAGATCAGAATCGATTGAGATGGGTTTCTGCTTAATCCAAAACTTAGTGCTGGCTTTCTGATTCGTAACAGGGTCTATCTCTACTTTGTCTCCAGAGATACCTGTAAGCCAAGGGGAGGACAAAAAAGAAACCACAAGAAGTAGAAGGTGTAAGTGACTGTAGGGCAATCATTTGACCTGTTTTATAAACCCGAAATTGCATGAATATGAGCTCTTTCTTAGGGCTTTGGGGAATGCCACGGGCTTCCTGAGACAAACATACGGACACTGCAAATGGCACACACAAGTTGCACAGTCTGGTTTCCTGGGTGGGTGAGTTGAGGGTGGGGGAGCCTCCCCAAACGATATGAGAAGGTATTAAGAAACAAGCCTTCTTAGATATAACATGGATCCAACACAGAGAGGCTATTTATAGCCATACATTATCTCTATATTGTAAAGAAATAACTATCAGGTTTATTTAAAAAACAGTTTTGATTGATGCTCTGAGTTGTTGTTCTCATTTAAGAAGATCTGGGGTGGACAGATAAATCTGTAACATCCCTATGTTTAAATAGCTAAGCTACCAATGAACAGCTTCTGATCTGAAACAACCTTATACACTACAAATAGGGGAATAAAATAACTCTTCCTTTCTGTGACACTAAATAATTACCTAATCTATATTTAAGGGAAGTCACGAGAGGATTAAAAGGTCCCTTACATAAAACCTTCCAAGTTCAAGTCTTGGAGCCTGGCTTCAGGCTGCAGAGGTCACTGCCCCCCTGCTGAGGGAGACACTCAGCATTGGGTGTGAGCTTTACGCAACAAAGACTTTATAACAGGAATCCAGAATGCTCAATGCTGGCACTTCAGATTTCATTTTTAGAGCTTACAAGACAACATGTTGTACAGTGACTGGGAATAAAGGTGTTTGCAGAACAAAGGAAATGCCAGGTACCGGAGGGGCTCTGGAATAAGTGTGGAAATGCACAGGAACTGCTTTTCTGGTACTACAGAGGAGTACATGCTCAGCCCGACACACACCATCTAGGCTAGATGTGCTCTTTTTCATCTTTCGCTGAAAATTAAGGAATCTGTTCATGAAGTGAGACAAAAACCTTTAACATGCCTTCTACAGTGGGCCCCATATGGAACCTTAAAAGTAATTAATTTTTAGGCCATAGTTTAAAGGTCAGGGTCAAAGTGAAAAAAAGCAAAATGAAGATATAAGAAATAATTAAAATAACCAAATGTACACAGTAAAACGGAAAAGACATAGTTAACATATTTCATCCTACGAATCACACTCAAATTTTTGAACAAAATGTGAGAAAACTTAGTAAGCCAAAAGCAGCAGCAGATAAAAGAAACAGTTCAATGAACCTCCTCCCAAAATAAAACACACACATACACCCCAACTACAGTTTGACGGCAAATTTAAAATTGAAAAAACAAATACAAACAAAATCCTAGTGATCAGGTCCGCTACACTCTTCATTCATTTATATTTTATTTTATGAATCAATAAATCCCAAATACCAGCTAGACAAAGGCAGAAGACTGTGTGCAGAGAGACTACAGTCGAGGCTCCTCCGCTGTCTCCAGGGGAGACAATGCAGAGATGGCTGCTGTACCCTGGTCAGTATGTGTGGTCTTTGGTAAAGATGAACAATTGGTATTTTTTACTAATCGAACGCTGGAATTTGTCGTTAGACCTATTTCAGGAACACCATACTTCAATTAGGCATAATGTCGTAAGTCCAGCTGACTCTGGACGCTCAGGTCTAGATAATTTCAGGAGGGTGAGAATGTATCAGGAGACCAATTTTATTACATTTCAGTTAAAATAGATTACGACTACCCAGTTACACTCTTGCCTCCAATTTGGTCATTAATTGTTAAAGATCTGGACATTTCTATAGTTCCCTGAAAGAAGTATCGAAGCCATGGTTGTCGGTTGTGTGTGTGTGTGTGTGTGTGTGTGTGTGTCTGTGTTCCCCTTCTACTTCTTATTTTGACATTTATAAAAGTCAAAATGAGCAGAGCAGAATAAATGTGCATATCTCTTATGTGAAAATAAACTATGCTCCACATCCTTCTCTCAAAAAGAATGGGGGAAAAAAAATCATCACCAGAGACATGGTTTTAAAATTTTGTTCTATGGTCCTGCAATTCTTGAAGCCGTAGTCAGTCAATACTGTTAATGTACCTTGTTAATTTGATAGGATTTGTCAGGTAACTCCACTGGAAAATTATATAAAACTGTTCCAGATGAAAAGATGATAGTGACATGAATTAAAGTGATAGAACAATAGTGGAATATAAACCAGAAATGACACCCAAAGTGGCTGTTGATTTATTGCTGTACTGAGTTTGGTTCTGGGCTCCCATGTATATTAGTGCTACAAATCTGGGTCCATTTAGCAGAGGGATGCTCATACATACATCACCAGCTCCTGCTCCAAGCCAAGGTCACTCCCCATTGCATCAATCTTTTCAACAGAGCCTACTTCACAAAGCAGGACTTTTGTAACCATCTCAGATGTAACAGACTCTCGTCCTCTTTCATCTTTCTTTTATCATGTAAAGTACACTTTAACTTCTATTATTTTTATCTGCAAATTGTTACCGTATAGTTCATCCATTACCAGCAGTATCTCTGCATCAATTGCCTAAGCTCTGCACAGCCACAGAACACTTTCCCAACGCCGCCCTTTCCTGGGGTTATTGTGCAGTTACTGTTCACAGAGGGGAACCCCAAGACCAGGGCTTGGGGATGAAGATGTGGGAGATGAAAGCAATAGGTTCAAGATGGGCAGACAGGTGGAATATCATTTAAACAACTGGTGTGTTCCAAAAAAGTTGCATGTGAATCAGATTTTTTTCTGAATCGAATCACATTTTCCCACTGACTTCTAGTTCCAGAGCTACTTTATCTTCATTTTAGATTGATCTGTAATTGGCAGGGGCTCCCAGCACTTAGTTTTAAGTTTCTCTGCCCTGTAGGCTTTCAGTCAAGTAGTTAATGATCTGTAAAACACTCGCCTGCCTAGAGGAGTCACTATTTAAAGGAACCTGAAGGGGAATCTTTCCTGATGGGAAAAATCCTTTTGTACATTAAATAATCTTACCTTCTTAATACCTGTGTAAGTCTCAGCTTCTTAAGGCAGCGCAGGCAGCACCGCAGCACCCTATCTGCTCCTGCTACCACATGGCAGCCCTCAGCCTGAGGCAGTCCACGGGAGGAGCCCTCTTCCTGAGCACCCCCAGGAAGAGAACACACCTACTGCAGAAGAGAGAGAGGAGGCCTAGAATCCAGCCTGGAGGCAAACAGAGGCCTCTCTGTCCTTAGCTTCAGAGCCCTTGGTAGTCTTCTTAGTTACAAGGAGGAGTTAGCTTGGTGGAGGGGAGATCAGTGAGTAGGCAGGTGACACAGCCCAGACCAGGGACAGGGACATTTGTGGCTGGGGTGCAGTGGGGATGAGCATATTAAAGACAAAAGCACTAGGAGTAGGCAAATGACTGCGAGCACTGTGTGAGGGAGAAGGGAGTCAGAGAGGTTCCTGGGGCATCGCCGCGGTGATGAGGGGTGGGGGAAGAGGTTGTGGAAGCCAGGCTACTGGGGTCACAAGTGTGGAGGTTGGGTAGTACCCCACTTGTCATTGCCACTTCTCTATGCTAAGGGGAGTGAGTGGGCTGTAGGCAGAAGCAGCACTGTCTCCCTGTGACAGCAGAGCACCGGGAGAAGAAGGCTGCTGCACGCACGGTCCCTGTGGCTCAGACTCCTTAAGGCAAAGGCCTAGGTAAAGAGCAAAGGTGCAACCCTGGTGGGCTCACTGCTGTTTCTGCTTTAGCTGGCTCGGGCATCAGGGTCATTCAGTACAATTTCCTCCTTAGGCCCAACAGGCATGATGCTAGTTATAGACACCATTCACTGAGCACCTCCAATATTAACATAACAGCTAACATTAACTGCCATCAACAATGTGCCAGCATGGTTAGAAATCCACTGTGTGCACAGACTCAAATCTCTTAATAACCTCATGAAGTTGGTTACTATGTTCATCCTACTCTACTGACAAGGAAACAGAAACACAGGGAGGTTAAGTAACTTGCCCAAGATCACCCAGCTGGTAAGTGGCAAAGCTGCAATTTGAACTCAGGAAGTCTGGTTCCAGAATGTGCCCCTCAGCCACTACACTATTCTGCAAGAACTGTGCCAAATGTTTCACATAACATATCCCAGGAGAGGGGAAGGTGCTTGCCTAGGTCAGGGAGCATCTACGTGGAACAGCCACTGTTCAGACCCAGAGCTACCTGGGTCTCAAGTCCTGGTTCTTTCTGCTGCTCTGCACAGCCTCAGCTGTGAGTCAGAAGATGTATTAGTAATAAGGAGCTCTGCCCAAGCAGTCCCCCATCTCCTCTCAATTTTCACCAAGGAACAAATAAATGTTCACAAATGCCAATAAATGCACACATCTATTTTTGTCCATACATGGCAAATTGGAGCATGAAATCCAATCAATATTCATTCTGACCACCAAGCATAGTTTTGGTATCCTCAGCTAAAGTTTTTGCGTAGTCATTTAAGGAATGGCAGAGGCACTCCTTAGTGTCAAGTATGCACTGTTTTAAGTAATTCAAATTATAAATCTATTTCCAAGGAAATAAGAGAAACTAGCTTTTGTTACATTCACATTTCTCCAACTTAAGTGGCCAATAACAGAGGAATAATTGATCCAACAATGACGAAATACAACATAACCATGAAAAGTCTTGACTCAAAAAATCCTTATAACACAATAGTAAGTGAAAAGGACACAAAAAACATTTATAAAAAAAGATATCAAAAGGATGTGCTCCAAAACCTGGTACCAGTGGTCAACTCTGGTTAGTAGAATTATATCCTTTCCTTTTCTGTATTTTTTCCAAAATAAACATTTCACCAAAAATAAAAACAAACATCACTTTAAAAGCTGACACTTTTTGATTTCCACTTCAGAATTCAGTATCCTTTCTTGACTGTTAAAATGTGAGGAAGGATAAGTATGCTGAAGTCTTGAAATGGTGAAGTGATCCTTAATGAAAGAATGCTTCCTTCTAGCAGTTCTTTAGCAGAACTTTTTTTTTTTTTTTTTAGCAGAATTTCTCTAGCAGAACTTCTAGCAGTTTAGTGGTATGCCAGGGGCTGTGCTGCTGGGAAGGGCTCATGAGCTACACTACACCCAACCTGGTGCCCCTCTCAAAAGTGGAGCCCAGCAGACTTCTTTCCAGTTCTGGCAGGTGGAGAAAAAGAGAACACGGGGGCTGGCCGGGAGCAGCCAGGGTCAGCCCCTTCTCCTGGAAACAAGGGAGGCAGTTTGTCTCCCTTACCAGCTCTCTCCCCTAACCACTTATCCACAGCCATCCGTCATGACCTTTTCATGCTCCCACTTCTGACAGCTTCCAGATACAGTGAGTCAAACTTCACTGGAAGCAAACTATCACACCAACTGTCAAAGGCAGAAAACACTGCCTGATTGCTGTCCTACATCAACGCCGGCATATAAATCCTTCCTCAACAAGACAGCTCAAAATAAACAAAAACGCAACTCTAATGTGTATACAGTTCTCTGGGGAAACTATTTGTGCAAGCCTTTAGAGTTATCACAAGGAGACCCTTGTCTGCTTTAACTAACCAAGGTTTCCATAAAAGGAGATTAGCACTGCATAGCATCTTTTTCTAACACAGACTGAGCGCCCACTCTGGGTAGCCCCCACACTAGGTCCTTTTGTGCACAGCGGCTTATTGAGAGCTTAGAATACCTCTAATCAGCAAGGCACTATTATCCCATCTTACATTTGAAGGCAGCACTAGAGGGGGCTTAGGGATAGGAACCCTGGAGTCAGAAAGTCCTCTGTTCAAATGTCAGCTTTCCTACTTCCTAACTATGTGACTTTGGAAAAATTTCTATAAAATGGAGATGATAATAGATACCTCATGTGCTTGTTGTGAGGATTAGGTGAAATAAGGCATGACAAGGACTTGGCATTATGCCTGTTACACAGCTAGCGACGAATATTACTCCTTCTAACGATTATTATCAGAAGTCAGGCACTGGGTTAAGGATGTGACACAGACTCAGTGATGAGGGTCGAGTCTGGGGAGCTCAGGGAGCCACAAGAGGGAGGTGAATAAAGGACCTGCCCGGCCCTAGGATTGGAAGCGAGAAGAATCTTCCCTGGGACCTTCTCTGCATTCCAGCCTTGGGAGCACCAGGATCCAGCTGGGGAGACCAATGCCTTCATCCCCACAAATCCCCCCAGTAACCTCCCACTACCAAGTGTCATTGGGCACTTCTCTTCCCCACAACCTCCAAGAGTTCAATTCGAATCAGGAAGAATGTTCTCAGACCTGGAGTTGTAGAAACTTGTGTGCTAGGGAATCCTCATCCTACCGGCTCTCCAGGCCACCAATTTGGAGGCCCTGATTGTGCTGGCACATCCCCACTGGTGTTATCCTGGGCAAAGTCACTGCTCCCTTGGAGAGCCTGAGAATCCTCCTTTGTAAAGGGGGGGGTAACAACAGTACCAACTCCCTGGGTGTCATGAGATGGAATGGCATAAGTACATAAAAACTTAGCACACATTGGCACGTAAGAGCTCAATTATCACTCAGATTTTTATTAAAGATGAACCTCAGAAAGATGAAATGGTATACTAGCCTGTGGTGAATCAAATTAGTAAACTGGAGAGCTTGGTGGTTCAAGTCCAGGTCCAGCTATCTGGTGAGTTCTGACTTGCCAACTGTTTCCTATTGTCCCAGAGGAGACTGCTTGACTCTTGGGAGGTACAACCTCCCCTATGGTACTCTTAAAATACCACCTTAAAAAAGCTAAAACACCACTCTGGCAAACATTAAGGCATTTAGCATTTCATGTCTTAGTGTATTTCCTGTTATTGTTTATTTGCTCAGACATCATAAGCTGTGGTTCATTCATTAATTTCCTACAGCTTTGAATCTAAGGCTACAAACGTCCCACTGCTGTTAAATCCTGGAGCAGCTTTTTATACAATTCTTCACTCCTCTCGTCTTCAGGTTACCTAGAGCCCATGAAAGCCTGGAAAAGCCCCTAGGGAATGACACTGAACAACTCTTCGCCAGAGTGGATTTTGCTGAATACACACAGCCAATCGATAGCATCCACAGAGCAGTCAGGGAAGTCTTTGAAACTTGTCTGAATTTACACACAAGATCAGACACACAGGCTGTTTGGGCTTAATGAGACCTTAGAGATCACCTAGTCTGGGGTTTTCATTCTCCATATGAAGAAATTGAGGCTCAGGGCTGGGACATGCCTTGTCTGATGTCACCCATTAATGACAGAGCTATAACCATAATTCATCTCCTCATACTACCAGGCCAGGGCTTAAACAGACCAGCTCACCTGCCATGCAGGAGCACTGCATATTCACACACCGATCAAATGCATTACAATAAAAAAGCGCTCTCTCCAGCAATTTAAGGCACCCAAAATAGATGACAAAACCATATTTCAGGTCACAACTAAAATGAAACCCAGTAGAGCTTCACTTTCTTGAGATCAAGTGGGAGTTCTAGGCCCCAGGATCACTGGTTTCATTCAAAGGACTAACCATTCTGAAACGGTTTAGAACCACAGCTAAAAGCTGCCAATTCCAATATGTGGTCAGTAAGAGACTCAGTGACAAGTCCAAGCATACCTGACTAGACTGTTAGGCTTGGCATGCAAACCAAGGAGTGGCCTGGACACGAACGAATGCAGAGCAGCAGTCAGCACAGGACACAGCACCAGGGCAGAGCTTATGAAATGAGACCTGGTACTGTTTAATCCCAGAAAGACCTGACCTTGGATGAGTGCTAAGTTCTCTCTGCAGAGAAGGCATTTACAAAGATTCTGCACTAGGACAGTTAGATCACCACACTAAATACTCTGTCAGTAAATGGATACCTCGGGTGAGCCTATGAAGTCGGCTAGGAAGCAGTGGGCCCTAAGAGAATTTACAGTATCACTTGTAGAGTGGGGAAAACCTGATCGTCCCCATGTTCAGGCCCTGCTGAGCTGTTGGAGCTCAGGTGCCAAAGATGAGGAAGTGATCAAAGGAGCACAGAACTCTGGATGAACTCTCATGAATCTGACTCCCATTAATTCCATCATGCCAGTGCTTCTCAACTTCTTCCAATTCTCACTTCTTTCTCAGCCATCTGAGGAACCTGACACGTCATTAATAACCCTGGACTACTCCACAGGAATTCTCAAAAGGGTGGCTCTGGGAGCAGGGAGATAGAGGAAGATATGCCTCAGAAAAAGCCCCCAGTGTTTCCAATATTCCCAGTTAGGTGATTTTTCCCCAAGCCAATCACTACATTTAGTGCAAAAGTGGTAACGGAGCTTTCTGGAGGCAGTCTTGATAGCATGCATCCTCTGCCTCATCACTTCATTAGTATAAGTCAATTCCAAAGTTTGGTTCAGGAAATGCTGTCACAATAGGGATGGAGCAATCATTTAATATCAGAATTTCCATCTTCAAGTTACTCAGTGGACCCAGGGATTTCTGAGTTAAATGTGACGCACTCCTCCTTCTGTTCGTGTCTTGGAATGGAGAGGGGCACCTCCTTAGCGTTCAACGGGGAAGTGAAATGGAAACATGGAAGATCAATCCACTTCCTAAGAACATGCACATTCAGATTATGTGATTACTTGAACTGTACTCCACAGGTACCTCACTGGAAACTAACAAGGAAAAATATCTTATTCATGCGGCCACCCAGAACCATGTTTAGCCTGAGAGTGAGCCTGAGGAGTGAGGCAGTCCAGGTCACTGCTGCTGCTTCCACTCACTCTTGTGCTATTACCATGTTTCTTAAGTTTGCATGTTGTATACTCAAAAATAACACTGTAATAAAGTCTTCCTTTGAGTGCCGGCCTGTGGTTATTGACTAGTGGGTTAAATAATAACTGTAGTAGGAAAGATAAGGCAGGGAAGACAAGAAATGGCAAATATGCTGCCTCTCATCATGCTCAGGCCCAGGGCAGACATTTTTAATCAATCACAGAGTTTCTTTATGTTGCCCTCAGACACAGCTGGAGATGCTGCCTCAGCATAAAGCTCTGGGCAGCCGTTATAAACTTGACTGGAGCCAGTTTATGAGATGAAACCTTTTTGCCTTCTTTAGGACATGTGGTATTGTACTTGATATTTTGAGAATTACCATAATCACAAGTCTTATGATTATACATAATGGATAGTTTTATGAAAAGATAATGGAAGTAACCATGGAACCTTTTGGTAGAAGTCATTTTCTATCATTTATCTATAAATCCTATACAGACTCTGTATACCCTACACAGAATTATTTTATTAGGTTATAGATGCGATGCTGATAAGATGGAATTCATGGTATCTTACGTGTTCAGTAACAAATCCCTTCGGTGACATGGGAAGGGTCTACACTGATAAACGAGGCAAACAAACCGAGTGAGTCCAAGTAGTGCAAATATCAAATCACTTCTCAGCGTGAGACTGCATCAGAAAAACCAGGTTGACCTACCCAGTCAGTAAGAACAAGCTTGGACAGAGATAAGGGGTAAGAAAGTCCTTCCAATACTGTGAGTTTGTGTCCCCCAAACACCACAATCTAGGGGAGATATTGAGCCAGCAGGCCTGGGATGAGGCCAGGTACGGGGTGACTCTGATGTATGTTCAGGGTCAGACCCACTGCTCTGAGGTGCTCTGCATATAAGAGGTGTTCACTGTGGGGATGTCTTGGTCCTCTTTGCCATGGTTCTCGCATTTGTTTCTGTGCATTCCCTTGGCTGGTGCATTGTAATTTAGCTTCTGCCAGTCAGCCAACAAATACTTATTGATAATATACTATGGGTTTCCTAGATTGTGGCTGCATTCACCGCTTGACCCATTCTGTTTCAATGTTCCCCTAACTTACTTCCCCCTACCAGCCTTGGCCCATTTGGGTAGCACATATCTCAGTGTGCGACCTCCCTCAAGTGGTCAGGCACATAGGATCAGGTATATGGGAGATCAAGTTAATGGAAATAACCTCAACTTGGTAGAATCTCAAGTAAGGTCTACACTTGAAGGACATCTGTACTTTTTAGGACTGACAGAAGGAAAGCAGACAAGATGAAATATTCCAAGAATGTTTTAGAGAAATACAGGACTGGTTTGGAATGACGACTTTGTTTGGTAAGATTCTGGGCTGGCAGAGCAGAAATGGCAAAGAGATTTCAATTTAAGAACTACCTTCAATTGACTGGTAGGGGTTGCTTATAGGACTGTGTTGGAACAGATTCTGAGGTGGCTGACGAACAACATCTAAAGAGGAGGAGCGTATCACAGTACATGGACATCCATCTCCAGATACTAGGGGTGGGAGAAGAGCAAGAATATGCACAAATTTAGGAACTGGCCAACTAGAAGTAATCACTTTCTTTGTGCAGTTGAGTTATTTTTTCTTTATATATATATATTTCATACAGGGTCTTGCTTTGCTACTCAGGCTGGAGTACAATGGCACAATCCTAGCTCAATGCAGCTTTGAACTCCTGGGTTCAAGGGATCCTCCTGCCTCAGCCTCCTAAGTAGCTATGACCACAGGTATGCGTCACCACACCCAGCTAAAGTTTTTTTTTTTTTTTTTTTGAGACGGAGTTTCGCTCTGTCGCCCAGGCTGGAGTGCAGTGGCCGGATCTCAGCTCACTGCAAGCTCCGCCTCCCAGGTTTACGCCATTCTCCTGCCTCAGCCTCCCGAGTAGCTGGGACTACAGGCGCCCGCCACCTCGCCCGGCTAGTTTTCTGTATTTTTTAGTAGAGACGGGGTTTCACCGTGTTAGCCAGGATGGTCTCTATCTCCTGACCTCGTGATCCACCCGTCTCGGCCTCCCAAAGTGCTGGGATTACAGGCTTGAGCCACCGCGCCCGGCCCCAGCTAAAGTTTTTAAATGTTTTGTAGAGACAGGGTTTTGTCATTTTGTCCAGACTGGTCCTGAATTCCTGGCCTCTAGCAATCCTCCCACCTTGGCCTCCCAAAGTGCTGGGATTACAGATGTGAGCCATCCTGCCTGGTCTGGGGGTGAATTATTAGTGATACCTGTGGACTGGCACCTGTGGTATGCGACTGGGTCTGGCATATGGGACTGGGTTTCTGCCTCAGTTCTCCTGGAACTCTCCGTATATCTGATGCCTGAGGTGTGGGAGAGTTAGCACTAAGTAATAGCTATGTACCTCTCAACACAGTGGTTTACATAAACCACGTTCTTCCAAACTCCTCCAAGCCTCAGTTTTCTCAGTCATGAAGTGGGAACAACAATATCAATGTGCTGTGTGGATTAAATGAGGTTATCACAGAGAAAGCTCTTGCTGTATTGTAAGTTGTCATAGTTCCACGGAGAATTAGCACAATGATTTGCACCCAAGTCATAGTAGTTAGGCTCAGGACTCAGCCTCAGACAGTCTTGGATTCTTAATCCAGCTTATTTACTAGATTTTTCCTACACCCCAGTTTCATCATATAAAAAATGGTGATAAAATCGGTACTATCTAATAATAGTGCTTTGATTTCAGGTGCCAGTGCATGCAAAGAGAACGATTAGCAAAGTGCGTGATACACAGTAAGCACTTGATAATAACTGCTTTGTAAAAATTCTGTTTCTTATTGCAGTTATTTTAAAAGATGAGAGCTGTGTCATATGTTTCATTAAAGGAGTTTTTCGGTCATAGAAAAGCCTGGTGGAGGCCAGGCACGGTGGCTCACGCCTGTAATCCCAGCACTTTGGGAGCCCGTGGTGGGTGGATCACCTGAGGTCAAGAGTTCGAGACCAGCCTGACCAACATAGTGAAACCCCGTCTCTACTAAAAACACAAAAATTAGCTGAGTGTGGTGGTGCGTGCCTATAATCCCAGCTACTTGGGAGGCTGAGGCAGAAGAATTGCTTGAACCCGGGAGGCGGAGGTTGCAGTGAGCCGAGACTGTACCACTGCACTTCAGCCTGGGCAACAAGAGCGAAACTCTATCTCAAAAAAAAACAAAAGTCTGGTGGAAAACTGATTTAAGTTTGGGTCTTGCAGGTCAAAATTTGAGCCTCTCATCCCCTGACTTTCTCAGAAACAAATGGAACAGTGACCACTACCACCCCATCAGAAGACAAGCAACTGTGGTGGCACTGCAGAGCCCAGGGATTCCGATCCTCAGCTGCGGCTCTTACTACCGCTAATTCAGCGTGGACGAGTGGTTTTCTGTGGAATCAGCAGGAAGCCTGGGCAAATGCCACACACACTCACTTTCCACTTAAAAGATGTTGCCACAGGGACCAAGTGAAATCTCTCTTCTGATTGACACAGGATGGACAGGTGGAGGTGACCATCCATCAGTGTCAGGAAGGACCTGAAGAACCTGGCTAGTCAGGTGAAATAAAATAAATTATTTACCCATCTCAGAATCCAGCTGCTCACTTGAATACTCATACAGGGTGTGCTGTTTGCCTCCCTACTCTTGGCAGTAGAATGTTTCAGGAAAAAAGAATTTCTGGATTGCTAGGTGTGGGTTTTTGTTGCTGTTAGAATGTGACAGTGACACCTGCTTTGTAAGGAGAGAGGGTCTTCAATTACATACCTGTGTAATCTACGTAGGACGGGAAAATGAGTTTATTTATTCAGTGCATGATATAATACTCATGGGCAGTTTGTCTGATTGTCACAAAATTCCTTAGGACCAATTAATGAAATTTCTGGTTATAATGATAAAGACTGAACTTTGATGACAGAAACAAATGTTTTGACATCACCTCTTTTAGAAGCCCCTCTGAGATGCGACTCTACACCAGAGGGCGCCATGTGTGCCACTGGAAGCATTCAGAAGCGATGCCCCAGCCTCCAGTCGCCTCACTTCCAACAACCAGGGAGATACTTGCATGACTGTCATCATTCACGTCTACCTGACAAGTCTCCATTGTGGTCACAAGTGGAACTTTGCCAGGAGAGCCACCCCATAATCTAAGTGATCTGGTTTAATACTTTCAAGATGGTGGACCTGGAGAGAGGGCAATAGGCAAAATAAATAATAATGACAATGATAAAACACTACGATAAGCTACCACTTAGAATATGCTTCTATGGGCCAGACACTTTCATAGAATGTTAAAAGGTAAACATTATTATCCCCATTTCACACATGGCAAAAACTAAGATTGAAAAGGGAAAAGACTCGTCCACGTGACACTGCAGGTAAGTGGCAAGGCTGAGATTCGAACTCAGTGCTGACTGACTGCAGAGCTTGGGCTCCTCCCACAGAGCCTTTTGTGGACTTTTTCCTTTGAAATAATTTACAAGTCAGGCTCTAATGTATTAAAAGTTTGTCTTTTTTGCCTTTGGAAAAAAGTGGGGAAAGAAGCTCATGATCTTGGTTATGATTCCAAGACGGTGCTGTTCACAATGGGGAATGAGCAGGGATGGATCTGTTCATGATGCTCACCTGGGACCTTGCTTTGGCCCTCTGTCTTGACCACAGTTGGGATACTTATTGGACTTCATTTTTTCCTTTGAGACAGAGTCTAACACTGTTGCCCAGGCTGGAGTGTAATGGCGTGATGACAGCTCACTGCAGCCTTGATCTCCTAGGCTCAAGCGATCCTCCCACCTTAGCTTCCGGAGTAGCTGGGACTACAGAGAGGCACCACCACACCTGGCTATTTTTGTATTTTTGGTAGAGACGGAGTGTCACCATGTTGCCCAGGCTGGTCCTTAACTCCTGAGCTCAAGTGATCGGCGCACCTTTGTCACCCAAAGTGCTGGGATTACAGATGTGAGCCACGGCACCCAGCCTACTTATTGGCTTCTTAAAAGTAGGCCCATTCAGAAAAAGCAGGCCCTTTGCTATTGGGCAAGTACTGCAGCTAAACACAAACTGGATGTTTGAGTGGCATTCTTACTTTCACAAACTGAAAGTGTGGCCAGGCGTGGTGGATCATGTGAGGTCAGGAGTTCGAGACCAGCCTGGCCAACATGGTGAAACACCGTTTCTACTAAAAATACAAAAAAATTAGCTGGGCATGGTGGTGGGCACCTGTAATCCCAGCTACTAGGGAGGCTGATGCAGGAGAATCGCTTGAACCCAGGAGGCAGGGGCTGCAGTGAGCCAAGATCATGTCACTGCACTCCAGCCTGGGCAACAAAAGCAAAACGCTGTCAAAAAAAAAGAAAAAAAAAAGAACAAAGAAAGAAAGTGTACATACAGAAAAAGTGCACAAATCATGAGTATATATACCATGACTTTTCCACAAAGTCTACAGACCCACATAATCAGCACCCAGATCAGGAAGCAGACCCTTTCCAGCTTCCTAGAAGCCCCTCTCCAGCCACTACTACTATCTTACCCCTGGAATAACCAGTATCATTACTTCCTACATAAGATTATTTCCTTGTATTTGTGAATGTCATATAAATGGAATCATATTGTATGTACTCTTTTATTTATTTTTGAAAACTGGCTTCTTTTTGATCAGTCTTATGCTTATTTCTGAAATACAGTAGGAAAAATATCCCCAGGAGGAACACTGAATGACTTTAAGATTTAAGAATCAACACTAAATAAGCAATTTTACCACTTTAAATATTTAAGGTTTTTGTGAGGAAGAAGAGCTACAGTAAGTCCTCACTTACTGTCATTCATAGGTTCTTGGAAACTTCAACTTTAAGTGAAATGATGTACATCATTTTATTCAATGTCGTTTTGTTATAATGTTGATAAGGGAAAAAAATCAGTTTTGTTATATGTCATTTCACTTAAAGTTACAGTTTCCAAGAATCTATTGAGGACATTAGTTGAGGGCTTAATGCAGAGGGGAAAAAAAGGTGGTGTCTGTTTTGGTTCGAAGTTACTGAGTGCTGCCTCATCTGATCAGCCTGCTAGAACCACCACCATCTTAGCAGCTAATGCTCACTAGGCATGTGCTAGAGGCCAGGTGCCTTTCTAAGTTCTCTGTACGTGCTGCGGCATTTCATCCTCATAGTTAAAAAATTATCTTTATTTTTACAGATAAGGAAACTGGGGCTCTGCTCCATTTGCCAGTGGTGCTACAGCTAATAAACAAGCAAAGTTTGCACCTGGGCCTCCAACTCCTGCGTGCGCCCTCTGAGCGCTGCACTCTACTGCCTCCCAACTAACAGCTCTCACATAGGGAAATTTACAACTGCAGGCCCCGTACTCAGTGCTTTACATGTCGGATTTCACTTGTTCCCTATAGCAACCCTGAGTCATTGGTACTACTGATATTCCCATTCAAGCAGGATAGAATTGAGGCTCAGAAAGATTAAGATACTTGCTTAAGGTTACATGGCTGTCTATTGATAGAGCATTTAACAAATTTAAACCATTTGTGATTCTCTTGCCCATCTCTTAATCACTAAGTTGGGTAGGAACATGTGAGGAGATTTTTGAGGCCTCTCATGAGTTATCCAGGTTCAAACTAATGCCAACATTGGACAATATTTTATTATGACAAACATACAAAGCATTTGTGAGAAACATGAAATAAATGAACCTTGGAGTTAAAAGGAGACGTAGGAAGGGGTGGTGTGGCAGAGACAGGGTGCAGCTCAGCTCCCTGACTGGGTGAGCCTGGCATGACTACCCATTCTTCCTCTCCCTTGGCCATTATATGGGAGACCCGTTATTAGGGAGCAGATGCCCCTGAGTTGGTTGGACCAGGGTTTGCTCCTGGCACCACCACCTACCCACTGTGTGAGTTGGGCATGAGACTTGACTGCTTTGTACCTCATTTACACCCCCTGTTAGAAGGGGACAGTAAGAATACCCCACCTTTTAGGTAGTTAAGTAGTACATGTAAAGCACTTAACACGGTGACTAATACATAGCAGATACCTATAAAAGGCAGCCATGATGATGATGATGATGATGATGATGATGATGATGTATTAATAGTATGTTGCTTACTATGACACTTTTCCTACTCCTATTTGGTTTAAGTCAAAACAGAAATTTAGCACATAATTAGAACAAATTAATCCCAAATATTAGTTGAAAGTTCCAAATTATATGATGAAGATCCAAATATACCTTCTGAGATCATTAAAAAACTTCCTGAATAAAGGCCTGAATGAATAAGCAATGAGTTAGCTGAGTAAGAACAGGCAGGTGGCACCGTCACAAAGCAGTTCTAAGGATAGCAGGCAAGAGAATTACAGAATGAAAAGAATTATGGAACTTCACTGAAGTCAATCAGTTTGAAAAGAGTCTCAAAGTTAGTTCTACTTCTAATCTTCTGCTTCATAAAAAAGAAGACAAGACAGAGCACTCAAGTGGGAAAAAGGATGCACTTCAAATTTCATTGTTTAAACATTTTCTCAGAAAACAAATTACCTTTAGTCATTCAGGTCACATAAAAGTTGTATGTTGTTTCTTTCCCCATTTCTACATTGACTGCTGACATGACGAGCCAGCTCATCATCTGCTCACGCACTTACCTAGCTGTACGTCGGTTGTGAATCGCAGTCTGTGGATCATGCTGACTTTGAATGACTTGTAATGGTGGCTGCTAAGCATATCCTGTACTGTGGCTATGTCAATTTGCGAATCCTCCTCAAAAACCCCGTCTGCCCTTGAACCTGGGGAGGAAAAGGCAGTTTAACACATAAAGATACATGAGGCGTGGCAAATGGTGTCTGCTTAAAATGCTTTGGGATAAATTAAAATAATATGGGTTATTTAATTTGGAGAAGAAAAGGCTGAGTGATGACTTAATAATGCCATTCCAGTAAACAGAGAATGGTAACATATTAATCACTCAACAATTAATTCCACAAACACTATGGCAGGTCCTTGGCTGGGCAGCAGGGATACAAGGATAGAAAAATTCCTGCTTGCTCTCAGCAGGAAGCTCAGTCCACAAGAGTGAGTCAAAACCACAAAAGCATGGGTGGTGTTAGCCGTATCATGCTTGTTTTTTTTCCAAATGTGATTTTCCTAATCACAAAAGTAATCCACATTCCTTGAAGAATCTCTGTCCTTTCCAAGATTCCCAAACCGTCTTCTTTACTGCCTCTCGCCCTGCGCCCCACAGCCTCCAATGGCTCAGGGGGCACCTGCTGGTGCTTGGGTGTGACAGCCTCAACACTGGACTCCTCGTCACCAGGCTCCCCCTCTGCAGTCCAGCGGTCACAGATTTTCTGATCCATTTTTCTAAAGGTTGGATCATTGATTCATTCACCAAAAGCTCAGAGAGCACCCTGTGCATGCAGAGCACTCTGATATGTGATACTGGAGACAGATAAGAAGCCTGGTGCTCAAAAATCTTCCCTGGCTCCACGGCCTCCTGAATGAAGAACACGTTTTTTTAGCCAGGCAATCACAGCAGCCCATAATGTGCCTGAAACATACTAATATTCTTCTCACTTCTCACATATGCCTTCTCTCAGCCCTCTCAAACCCCTCAGACTGCACAGTGCTTCAGGGTTTTAAATTCTGGGCCTTTGCTCACGTGCTGCCCTTGCCCTAGAACAGCCCTCCCATCCTTACCCAGACCTGTTGAAATCCCCCCACCCCTCCCCAGGCTAGCTCAAACTCTATCTATCCCGTGAAATCTTTTCTGATGGTCCTTACTGGCAGTGAATTCCATAAAAGTTGGCTTATACTGGACCCTGGAGCCTGATAGTTGTGGCTGCAACTCCTAGCTCTGCCTCTAATTTGCTGTATGATCTTGGGCAAGTGACTTTATCTCTCTGAATTTCAGTTTTTGCCATTCACATCAAAATTTAGGTAAAGAATACATATGCTTCAAAAGAGCAGTGACTATTTTTCTTCTAGTATCAGACTGGATTATATTCAGCCTTGCACTAGAATTGCTTAGTGGTTGCTCTGTCCTAATTTGGAAGCACTGTGAAGGTCAGGAAAGTTTCTTACTCATCTTTGTATCTTCTGCAAGCAGTAAAGGCAACTGGTATGCTCTCACTAAATTTTGCTAAATAAATACTAGCTAGTATATATGAGAGCTTACCACGTGCCAGGCTTGGTGTTAAGCATTTCACACGTTATTGCATTGAAGGTCTTAGAATTTTCCATATGACAGATGAGAACTCCGAGGCTTTGGGAGGCTGTCACATGCTAAGGTTACATTAAGCAAAGTTAAACTATCTCTTGGTCCCTGGGCTTTGAAATGTGGACTTCTGCAGGTGCAGCTGCTGGTGCCATCACCAGTGCAGGGGGTAGAGTGGGTTGGGAAGGGAGAAGCCTATCTCGCAGAGGCTGACCACAGTAGGGTGCTCTAGGCCTCATGTTGAGCGCTCAGAGACGGTTCCACAGGGAAACCCAGAGAGAACTCTTTGGGATGGAGCTGGGGGAATGGTAAACTCTAGATTTGGGTATAAAACTGGAAAATTTTGTGACAAACTGGTAGCCTGACAATGATATGCTTTTCCTTCCCACAGTTACTGTTTACGGAGCAAGTATTTTAAGTCAAAGTTGGTGTCTGATGCTTTCACAGTGAACTCATTTATTAGGAAATTTGTGTTCTATTTGCAAACACTACAGTAATTCCCAACCTGGACCATCCCAGCACCCACAATAGTGCTTTCCTTCAGTAAGGACGAGGCCTCGCCCTTCACTAAGTGCTTCTGGCAGAATCCCATCTCAAAGTATCTTGCACATGCTGTCCTCCTCTCTGCCCAGGTCACCCTTCTCCCCATCTCACTCTCTCCCGGCCCCTCCCTGTTTTCCTCCTGATGAGCAGAGCACCAGTGACACTCCAGGGAAGCCTTCTCTGGCTGTCAGCCCCCGACACTAGTTTGGTTCCTTCTGTCCCCGTACCCTGCATTTTCCTTCAGAACAGTTATCACAAGGAGTAATTGCCAGTCTCTGCCATTAGACTGTAAACCCCAAGAGCACAGGGACTGCTTTTTCATCACTGCAACTCAGACACTGCCGGTGCTACCACTCAGAGGATAAAGCAAGAGTTCAATAAACATGTACTGAATACCAGCTGCCATGTTCACAGGAAGGTGAGGGTCAGAGAGACAGAGTGACTTAACCAACATCACACCTCCAGGACACTGCAGAGCTTCACTCCACATCTGCAAGGGCCACTGGGTAGCCCGTTTCCTTTCTTTGCAGTGCCTATGATTTTAGACAGAGATGCCATGATCCTGATTACCACTCTCTCCTGGGTAATATCCACATCCCAAACTGAGAGGCTGGCTAAGATTTGGAGTTTAGAATAATCATTCACTTTTTCCAGTCTTCATTTTTACTGAAACATAACTGTCAAAACATGTTTTATTTCTATTTTAGAACTTCTTATACATGAGAATTACAGAGTATTTTGGTAAAATATTAAAATCACTTAATGTTTTAAAAATCATTTCAAGTCATCTTTTCTGAGAAAATGCTATTATTAGATACAACTTAGCTCTGAGCCCAAGAACTTCTGTTTGCTTTACTAATTAGTGTTTTCTAAATATTGGAGGTATTTGATTTGGAAAGAGGTAACAGCTCATTATGCTAAAATGCCAATTACTAAAAAAAAAAAAAAAACACACTTAAGATTTTTACATTTTATGATGTTGGATTAAAACCAATTTAAAAATTACTATAACGTGACATATAATTTTTTACTAAGCAATTTCAATGCCAGCTGCTAATAAAGCATCTTAGCTATAAATGATAATTCAGATGCTTTTAGATAAAGTGGTGCATAAATATGGCTGGAAATTGATTTAGCTTCTTACAGAAGCTACTGAAGAATGACATATTTTGTTTAATACACCAGCTAATGTAGTCCTAAAAGCTCAAACAAGTGCCAGTTTTCACTCCTAAATTTGCTGTGGGAGATTAATAAAAACTTTATATTTTGCTGAAATGTTAATAATGGGCAGATGAGATGATAGGATTTTAGTAGAGGTCTTAAAGCTATGAAATAACCAGCAAGGCTTGTCAATATCCTTGTATTAATTTTGTACAAGACTTACATAGCTGGAGCTGGCTCAACCCACTAATGCTTCTTGCATTGACCTTCTACTATCTGATAGTGTAAATTCATATCCCATTTGAGGACGTAAGTCCCCTGGGTACCTGGGGGAGTTCTGAGCCTTGCCCCAGCCGACAAGGGGCATGTTTGCATTTATGATCAGAAGGACAACAGCACCTGAAGGAGTGGGGAAGGAATAGTCCTGTACTCGCCTCCAGTTCATGCTGCTCACTCCAAAGGAGGTTATCTGATGAACGGGATCAACTGTTGGTTTTGGAGTTCCAGTGTTATTTCTTTCTTTCTTTTTTTGAGACAGAGTTTTGCTCTTGTTGCCCAGGCTGGAGTGCAATCATGAGATCTTGGCTCACTGCAACCTCCACCTCCGGGGTTCCAGCGATTCTCCTGCCTCAGCCTCCCGAGTAGTTGAGATTACAGGCGTGAGCCACCATGCCCGGCTAATTTTTTTGTATTTTTAGTAGAGATGGGGTTTCACCATGTTGACCAGGCTGGTCTCGAACTCCTGACCTCAAGTGATCCACCTGCCTTGGCCTCCCAAAGTGCTAGGATTACAGGCGTGAGCCACTGTGCCCAGCCTCCAGTGTCATTTCTCAAAGTAGGCTCAGGAGTACCACTTGGTGGAGGAATCAGGTCTATTGTACATGCAATGTACAACCACTTCTCTCCCCATGCCAGGAGTATGCTAGACTGTGGGGGACACTGGTGAGGATAAAGCAGGGTTCCTGATCCTCAGGAGCTTACAAATTAGCTATAGGCCACAAAATAGTACAAGGTAGAAAGAAGTGCCTAATAAATGGTGCCTGCAATAGACACTTGATCTAAAGACAAACACCTGAAGCAAAGCATTCATTATTCCAAAAGCATATTTTTTGGACCAGATAAGTTCTATGACTTTGCATGTATACGTTTACTGCTTGTATCCTTCTGGAAAGGAATGAACCCAACCACACATGAAAGATGAAAGATGCTTGATATTGTACCATCTGCATATTAAAATTACTCTACTACAAACTTAACATTAAAAAGTCCACTTCTGTTCAAGAGAAGACTTTTTTTTTTGGATACGGAGTCTCGCTCTGTTGCCCAGGCTGGAGTGCAGTGGCACAATCTCGGCTCACTGCAAGCTCCGCCTCCCGGTTCACACCATTCTCCTGCATCAGCCTCCCGAGTAGTAGCTGGGACTACAGGCGCCCGCCACCACGCCCGGCTAATTTTTTTTGTATTTTTAGTAGAGACGGGGTTTCACCGTGTTAGCCAGGATGGTCTCGATCGCCTGACCTCGTGATCCGCCCGCCTCGGCCTCCCAAAGTGCTGGGATTACAGGCATGAGCCACCACACCCGGCCAAGAAGACATTTTTAGCAACTCAAAGTGAAAAGTAGAGAGAACCAGAACATCTTAAAAATAAACATACTGAAAAAACAAGAACTACTGCCTGTTAATTTAATTGAAATATAAGCCGTTGGTAGTTTGTTAAATTAGCAATTAAAAAAGTCACAAGCAATTAAATGAAACAAAAGCCACACTGTGTTCATCTACATTAATGCTGAACTGGGTCTCCTCGTGAATGACAAGATAAATTGTTATGATGCCTTCAAAGACTTCACAATGTATTTTGTCAAAGTCGGGAGTGTTAATGTCTCTATATGCCATGGATACCATAATGTATTGTGTCAAAGTGCTCAAGCTGCAATAACTCAAAGATGTATTGTGATAGATCAAATTTTGGGGTGGGGCCTAATAGTGACTGGAGCACCACAGCTCAAATGGGCTGACAACAAGGCTCCAGAAGAATGACAATCACAATGTAGGAAGGTATGGAGGACAAGCAGAAAACCCAGGAAGGGAAGGAGCTTAATTCTTGGGAGTACAAAATCAGGAAAGGGGAACTGAGGAATGAGGCCTGGCACCTGTCTTCAGTGAAAAATGGCAAAAAGAGGCCACGGCAGGCAAAGGGAAGCAGAGAGGAGTTGAGGAAGGAGGCAGGTGGAGTCTAGGGCCTGCAGCCAAGAAAGAGAAGGTGCTGTGAGGCAGCCAAGGGCTGGGAGGCAGCCTTGGGGCTGAATAACATTAGAAAGAACATGGAATATGAGTTCAGAGATAGAGATTCAGACTCTCACTCAAAGTGTCAAGACTGGGTCAAAACCTTGCCCAGGGTTCCACTGTTAGGAAAGGTGAAACTGGGACAGATCTGTTGGATTCTGGAGTCCACGTGCCTTCTTTCCCTTCCCTCAAGTGGCTAAAGGCTATTCCTGTCCTGCCTACCTCACCACGCTCCTACAGCAATGGCACTGTAATAGACCGTTGAGTTGCATAACTGTAAACTCTAAATCGGTGATTCTCAAAGTGCAGACTGGGACCTATGGTGGTGGTGGTGGGGAATTCCCAAGTCCCCTTCAGGGTCCATAATTGTAATACTATTTTTGTAATAACAGCAAGGCATGACTTGCTTTTTCCATGTCCATTCTCTTACAAGTGCACAAAGGAATAAAAAGCTTGGCTGCACGCAGTGGCTCATGCCTGTAATCCCAGCACTTTGGGAGGCCGAGGCGGGCGGATCACCTGAGGTCAAGAGTTTGAGACCAGCCTGACCAACATGGTGAAACCCCATCTCTACTAAAAATGAAAATTAGCTGGGTGTGGTGGCACATGCCTGTAATATCAGCTACTTGGGAGGCTGAGGCCGGAGAATTGCTTACATCCGGGAAGCAGAGGTTGCAGTGAACCAAGATTACGCCATTGCACTCCAGCCTAGGCAACAAGAACGAAATTCAGTCTCAAAAGACAAAACAAAACAAACAAAAAAACAAGAACCAAACAAAAAAAGAAACCATTTGAGTTTTGGTATAGTAACAAAAATTAATACCCACAATTATCTGAAAAGGCTACTGAAATATTCTTCCCTTTTTCAACAACATATCTGGGTCAGGCCAAATTTTCTTTATATACTTTAACCAAAGCAATATATTATAGCAGACTGAACTCAGAGGCAGATATGAAAATCCAGGTGTCTTCTATAAGCCCAGACATTACAGAAATTTGCAATAAGATAAAATAA
This sequence comes from Trachypithecus francoisi, assembly GCF_009764315.1. Classification (NCBI taxonomy): domain Eukaryota; kingdom Metazoa; phylum Chordata; class Mammalia; order Primates; family Cercopithecidae; genus Trachypithecus; species Trachypithecus francoisi. The sequence goes on from NW_022681444.1 coordinate 3,032,142, forward strand.
TGACACTCTTTTCATTAAAAATTTTAGGCCTGGCTGGGTGCAGTGGCTCATGCCTATAATCCCAGCACTTTGGGAGGCTGAGGTGGGCAGATCACTTGAGGTCAGGAATTTGAGACCACCCTGGCCAACATGGTAAAACCTCGTCTCTATAAAAATACAAAAAATTCGCTGGGGATGGTGGCGCATGCCTGTAATCTCAGCTACTCTAGAGGCTGAGGCAGGAGAATCGCTTGAACCCAGTAGGCGGAGATTGCAGTGAAAGCTGAGATTGCACCACTGCACTCCAGCTTGGGTGATAGAGCAAGAATCTGTCTCAAAAAAAAAAAAAAAAGAAAGAAAGAAAATTTTAGGCCAGGTGCGGTGGCTTATGCCTATAATCCCAGCACTTTGGGAGGCTGAGGTAGGTGGATTGCTTGAGTCTAGGAGTTTGAGACCAACCTGTGCAACATGGCAAAACTCTGTCTCTACAAAAAATACAAAAATTAGCTGGTTGTGGTGGTGGGTGCCTGTGGTTCCAGCTACTGAGGAGGATGAGGTGGGATGATCACTTGAGCCCAGGAGGTTGAGGCTACAGTGAGCTGTGATTACGCCACTGCACTCTAGCCTGGGCAACAGAGTGAGAAGATCACGCCACTGCACTCTAGCCTGGGCAACAGAGTGAGACCCTGTCTCAGAAAAATTTTTTTAAAAGAAATAATAATTACTTTTCATAAAATTTGTCATTTGGGCCAGGCATGGTGGCTCACCCCTATAATCCCAGCACTTTTGCAGGCCAAGGCAGGTGAATTACTTGAGTTCAGGAGTTTAAAACCAGCCTGGGCAATATGGCAAAACTGCATCTCTACAAAAAACACACACACAAAAAAAGTAGTCAGGCTTGGCAGTGTGCTCCTACAGGCCGAGCTACTGGAGAGGCTGAGGTGGGAGGATTGCTTGAGCCCAGGAGGTGGAGGTTGCAGTGAGCTGTGATTGTACTACTGCACTCTAGCCTTGCGACAGGGAGAGACCCTATCTCAAAAAAAATAAAATAAAATAAACAAAACTGTCATTAACATTAATGAAATTACTGTTTTTCTCAATAAATATTTTTAAATTAATTAATTTTTATTTTTAATACAATAGATATAACTCAACAAATAAAAGCTTGGCCAGGTGCAGTGCCTCACACCTGTAATACCAACAGTTTGGGAAGCCAAAGCGGGAGCACTGTTTGAGACCAGGAGTTCAAGAGCAGCCTGGGCAACATAGTGAGACTTTATCTCTACTGAAAGTTAAAAAAGAAAAAAAATCAGGCCGGGCGCGGTGGCTCAAGCCTGTAATCCCAGCACTTTGGGAGGCCGAGACGAGCGGATCACGAGGTCAGGAGATCGAGACCATCCTGGCTAACACGGTGAAACCCCGTCTCTATTAAAAAAATACAAAAAAGCTAGCCGGGCGAGGAGGCGGGCGCCTGTAGTCCCAGCTACTTGGGAGGCTGAGGCAGGAGAATGGCGTAAACCTGGGAGGCAGAGCTTGCAGTGAGCTGAGATCCGGCCGTTGCACTCCAGCTCGGGCGACAGAGCAAGACTCCGTCTCAAAAAAAAAAAAAAAAAAAAAAATCAGCTGGGCATGGTGGTGCACACCTGTAGTCCCAGCAGCTCGGAAGGTAGATGTGAGAGGATCCCTTGAGCCCAGGAGTTTGAGGCTACAGTGAGCTGATTTGCCACTGCACTCCATCCTGGGCAAGACCTGGCGACAGGGCAACACCTCGCCTCAAACAAAACAAAACAAAACAAAACAAAAGCTCTTTGGGGTCTTCAATGACTTTTAAGAGTATAAAGAGGTCCTAAGACCAAAAAGTTTGAGAACTGCTGACTTTATTGGTTATAATGCCATGTTTTCATTGCCCCGATATCTATTTGGACGATAATAATGGGAAACAAAAGTGCAGTTATAGCTGTGTATATGTGTTACAACCTGACAACAAACACAGCTGCAAAGTTTGCACACACATAAAAGCAATAGGTTTACTTTCAGGTGATCAGACCAAGGCTAATTATAAATACTGTTTTATAGTTTAAAAGTGTTTTCATATATGTGATTTAATTGGAACTGAGGGAGACACTTAGAGGTCAAACAAATAGGACTAATCATTAAATCAAAGCTCAGATGAACTCACTGTATGTTACTGGAAGATTCCTTGTATTCATAGATGCAAACTTCACAGGACTTTAACATTCATTTTACTGTTCAAGGAGTCTTACACAAAGTCTAAAAGGCCCCAATCTAGTTATAAATTAAAGCAACTTCAGTGTCTCTTCTCTAAAAAGATCTATGCCAACTCTAGAACTCAATAACTCAATTGGAAGATCAATGGCCTCTGTTACATCCTCACCTGTGTCCATAGCACAATCCTGTTGACCGTTCCTTCCAGACTAGCAAACAGTTACTTAGCACCAGCCATATGCCAGGTGCTGTGCTAGTGCTTCCAGAACTTAGGGGGATGGCAGCATTCCCAGATGATGGGAAGGAGGACAGGAGGAATAGTATAGGAAAAAACATAAAGTCCACAAAGCATGAGGATATACACAGGGAACAACAAGTGTTTGCCTTTGGCACAGGGTGTGAAGCGGAATGGTGGAAAAGAAAATGGTAGGGGTGGGAGTGGTTCTTCAAAAGTGGGGCAGTATCTAGCTCAGGACCTGGCACACAATTAAGTAAAATAGTACAAGTGACTGACAGTGAGAAGTATATAAACCCTTTTCTGCTCCACTCTATCTTGAAGTCTTATTGCTACTCCCAACACAGAAGCCCTGCTTCAGCTAAACTGGACTTTGCTCAGGTTCTACCATTTGGTCAGATGTCCTTTATGCTCTAAAATCTATATGCTTCAAGGTCTAGTCCAAACGGAACCTCCCCTGTCTCTCTCCTGAAGCGGTATAGCCCTTTGTTGAAGGTTCTTCTGATAAGTCTCTTACGTGTTAAGTATCTGCACTCCCCTCTGGACAAGGAGCCTGAGGGCAGGAACATCCCATTCTATAAAGCACATGGTCACACAGTAGATGTTCAATAAATGCTGCTGATGGAATGAGTGAAGTTTGATGCAATGCAGGTAAACCATTAACAGCACCTGAGGTCTGCACACCACCCCTTGCATTTATCTTGGCTAACAGCACCTAACATACCTTTCCTAGTTTTCCATTCAGACTCGCCAACAGACTAGGTTTGTCGAGGACGGGGGTTCTGCCTGAACAACTATGATGACAGCTAACACACACTGCGTGCTTACCAAAGCATGCCAACACGATGCTCAGCATTTTGAAGACGTCATCTCATTCCATTTTTCCCAATGCCCCTTCAAGTTGGATATTATCCTCTTTTTACAGGTGAGAAAAATGAGGCTCGGAATGTCATTCTGCTATGGTAGTCACACAAACAGTACAAGCTGGAGCTAGAAACTGAACCCAAGTCTAATTCCAAAATTGCACCTTTAACCACCACATAACCTCCATGAATAAAAATGTTCTTCAGATGGGCTGGAAATGCGTAACTCCATAGGCTGTAATGGTATCTAAGGAGAACACAGTCATGCCTGGCTGTGCCAGAGCAAAGGAATCAGGGATAAAACCTAACTCTCCACTCCCTCGGTAAGACTCAAAGCTGGATGCATAAGTGAGTCACAGGGAAAACTCTTCCTTAGCGTTCTGCATCCATCACATTTTTTTTCCAGAGGCCTTTTAAGTCCCCAAAGCCTCATAAGCCCAAAACTTCTCTTCTATTAAACACTTCCCTTTGGCTACTAGTCATTTTTGCTGGTCTCTAAAAAGCAATCAATAGGTGATATACTATAACACACACACACGTTCATGCCCCCCGCCTGCCCACCGCTCTGCAGTAATCTCTTTAAAGCCATCGGGATCACGCAGTAGGATATACCCTTCACTAGAATCTGCCATGCTACCACCGGGGCAGGGATCTTTGCTGTCAGTGCTTAATTGATTAAACTCTTGGAGCCAGAGCCAGCCAGGCTGGAGGACTTTCCACATGGAGATTTCAGACCCCCTTCAATAAATCAAGGTAATCTTGTTTTATGAGGTAGTTAGAAAGAAACAGTTTCAGGTCTGTAGAATGTCAAAAAAGAGCAGATCATGGAAGGTGGGCCTACAAAGCTCTGCATCTTTAGACCCTTGCTATCCCTCAGTCTCATCTTTCAGCACACTCTCCCTCATTCCATTCCATTTATTCATTCCTAAATACCCCAAGCTCCTTCTCATCTCAAAGCCTTCAGATGAGCAGTCCCTTGGCCTGAAACATTCTTTTCTTACTCATTATTGGACTATCTCCTTTTTTTTCTGACTCAAGCCTTCTCTTATTCTTCTCACCTGCTCTAGTCCCCTGCTATGCACACTTTTCTACCCTTTGTAGTACTGATCATAACTGTGGGCTTTATAACGTGGGGCTAAGTCTCAGCACAGTAGCTGGCCCAGAGGAGGGCTCAATCAATATTTGGGGAATGCATGAACAAATATGTGTCCAAAATGAATCCAATACCCTTTACAGGATGAAGCATGACCATTTAAGGGTCTGGACCAATGGTTCATCACAGGTTTGCTTGGACAGGATTCCCATTATTTCCTCTTTCTTCCATATGTCTTTGTCCATGTTCAAAGCCCAGGAAAAGTAATGGGGTCTTCTCAGGAGCATGGCATTTTTGACAATTTACATGGCAAAATATCTGAGAACTGTAACATCTGATCAACACCAAGGTGTCCCTTTCCCTGACTTGAGAGTCAGCGAATGAGGGCACATTCGCTGGAAGAATCCCACCTCCCATTCAGAGTCACTGCAGAAATATCACCTGATGCATTACCAAACCATTAGTCAGGACCTTCAGGGTGAATTCTGGGGCCAGGAGCCTATCAGAGGGATGCAAATCTCCATGCCCTCACTTAGAGCCCAGACAGGGTTTGTGGCTCATCAAACATGCTTCCTTACTGCTCTAATGTACCAGTGTATCGCTTAATGAAAGTTCTTAATTGTAATTCAATTAATTACATACACAGAGTCCCCAATTACATTTTCCAATAAGACATTGGCTGTGGTACAGGTCTAAATGCACTTAAACCAATTTTAATATATTAAGACCAATTTCCCTTGAATACTAATTACTGCCTAATGATAAAATGGAAAGGGCGGAACTTTTAGAGAAAGAAGAGAGTGAAAAATACAAATCATGCGGAACTTCTCAGCCCACACAGCACAGTTCAGACACTCATTACTGAAAAGTAGCTGTGGACAAGGCACCAGTTTGCTTCAAGACAGGTCAGCACAGTTTTTTGCCCCAGGTGTCAGCTACCTTTGGTGCTGGCCAATGCCCAGAGGGGCCTATGGGAAGCCTAAGGGGCTAGAGGAAAAGAAAACAGGACTCACAGGGAGGGCAAGGGTCACCACACACATGCTCAGACTAGCTATGGTGTATGTGACAGTTGGTTGGCCTCTGAGTCTCAGGCAGAGATACTCAGTAATGGTGAACACTTGTATAGTGCACTGCAGTTCACTCTGCGCTTTTACTGTACGCAATCTCATTGACTTGTTTCAATGGTTTAAGCCTTACAACAACTTTACAGGGTAGGGATTACCATCACATTTTGCAGCAGGAGAAATGAGGCCCACAAAGAAGGAGGACTTGTACAAGGTTACACAGTGGTGCCAAACATCCTGCCTTTACAGTGCCAACCAGCCCACATTAACCAGAGAGGAAGACATGGACTCACAGGTATTCTTATGTGGCGAATAATGTTTCTGTTTCATTTAAACTCTAATAGCGTGCAGCAAACAGGGAGCTATTATGCAGTATCGACTTGGATAAAAATCCTCACCCTACAGAAAATTCCTTATGGTAAAGACCTCCCCGCTAAAGCCAGACAGGTAACTGGCTTTCAGCAATAACTCAATCTAAAATATGTAAAATGAACATCACAAGTCACTTTCATTTGTAAATAAGAGTTTATTTGCATAATCACATTTTCTTGTGTATTTGAAGACTGCTGTTGTGGTATAATAAAGGAGGTGTTTAAGTCACATGATAGAAATTGGAGAGATCAGTAATTTGTAACTGAAGGAGGCAAAGCCTCCAGAAGCAGCGCGGAACTACCAGGGAGTCTCCAGAGCTGGCAAAGAGCACACACAGGAGGAAGAATCAGCCCGTTATAAATAAGCATCACAAAGAGGGTCAGGAAGCACACCATGATAAAGCAGATTTTCATCCTCTTTCTACAGCTGCTTCTTCCCTCTCTCTGTTTCTATTTAGTAGTGGTGGTGGTAGTCCAACAAAGAAACCCCTACCCTTAAAGATGCTTATTCAAACCCAAGTTCTCCTTAAAAGCCATCTTGTACTTGGTCCAGTGAGAAGCCTGGTGATGTGAGGGGTTCAGGAGGCTCACTCTATCAGGGGGAAAGAGCCGGGCCTGGCCACAGACACCAGGATGAAGAGGGGACTCAGACCGGGTTCCTCTCCAGTGTGAGGGGTGGTCACAGTCCAGTGTGGGACTTGGCAAATCCATTTAGGGGAATCAGTGATCAGAGAGGAGTAAGGGTAGGAAATGTAAGGAGCCCATGGAAGGGCAGTCAGGTAATCCGGGCAGCTCCTAGGAGGTGCCTCCTTTCCTGGGGCCTCAGGGGGAAAATTAAGGAGGTAAAGGAGGGCTCTCAGACTAAGACCTCTGGATGTTCTTCCCTCCCATAGTCCACCCTCCTGGGTGACTACCTACCTGGTGAGTTAAGGCCCTTTCTCAATATAACCTTAAAATTAGGAAATGAGAATTTCAATAAGGTGCTGAAATAATGGATGATCTTAAACATTCTGTGAATCTCCTTCAAAACGAAAGAAGATCAAAGGAAGCTGAATTAACGTTTACAGAGCAACTGGTCTCTCTCAACAGCAACTTCTATTTAGGAAATACAATAATTAGATTCAGCTCTTTCACCAGACTCAATGAATAAAAGACAGTTTTCCAGGCCTCTCATTACTGTTCATGTGATATTAGCAAATCACTTCACCCCTCTGCGCCTCAGTTTCCTCTTCTATAAAACAAGGATGATGACTACATGGCCGAAAAGGTTGTTATAATAAGAGCACTTATATCTCATTTAATTCTCACCAAATCCTTGTGAAAGATTCATTCACCTCCATTTAAACATGAAATCAGAGATGACATAATTTGTCCACTGTCAGAGGCTGCAAGTGGTTCACCCAAGGTCTGCCTGATTCAAATGACTATGCTTTAAGCACTATGAACGACAGACAAGTCAGGGATAAAACAGAAAGATGGTGTCTGACACTTTGTTCGTATTCCATAAAGCCAGTTTAATTTCAGGCTTATATTGGCCCTGATGATGGGAAATGCCACTCTCTCTCAAAGCTGTGGAAAGAATAAGTTGGTTCAAGCAGCACCTTTCTTCTAAGGACCTGCTTGGACTACCTCCACATAGTTGGTGGGAAAGGTCACTGGCAACACTTGGCAGACAAGGGAATTGAGGCTCAGTTTGGTGCTAGGATTTATATAGAAGCTCGGACAAGAATGGAAGTCTTGTAATGTTACATCCTCCCCATAATGTACTTGGGCTTCCTTCTGGTATGATTCCAGCTTCTAGCAGGCAGTTGGCTGAAGGATATAGTAGATTATCCAACAAGAATCCAAACTGGAAAGCTCAAGGACTTTGGCTTGTCATTTTCTTATTTAGGCCAAGATCCAAGCACAAATGTTAGCTCTCAGTCCCTAGGCAGAAACTCTTGTCATATCCGCTTCATTTGTAAGCTTCTCTCTCATAGCATATAAAGACAATGGTAATCGCCATTCTTAGGACTGAAAATTCAGGTTGTTTTTATCAACAATCTCAGGGTGGACTCTGGAATCAGAAAGCTGTCTTAAAATTTTGGTCTTATCACTTACTGGCTGGATAACTTCAAGCAAGTCATAATCTCTCTTCACAATGAGAATAATATCTTGTAGGGCAGCCACGAAAATTGAAAGAGAAAGCATTTGCAAAATGCCCAGCACAATGCCTTACAATATTAGGCCCGAATACATAATTTTTAAAAACACCCTTTTCTGCAGGACTAGGTACACAGAAAGAAAACTAAATAAAAAAGAAATAACAAAAAAACACTCACTGATGTGGTTGATATAAAATATGCCACATCCCTCCTTGGAAGAAAAACTGAAAGGCTTCTATCCACCCTTATGGCAAACAGACTTCTCAAACAAATGGTTTTATCTATAAAGCATACACCCATTCTGGGACACCAAAAAATATTTGCTGGAAAGTACACTGCTTCTAAGTTCTCTGGTCCTAGGACACAGACTTACAGCCCTGCCCTCTCCCCACTCTCCTTCCCTCTCCATTCTGGGTCACTCCCCTCTCATCAACATACATCTCCTCCAGGGCTCTGCCAGGTCTATGACTCCAAACCTCAACACCTGTGTCCCATCTGCTCTACCAGACACAGAATGCTGCTCTTCCATTATTTATTAATTACAGTTAACATTTATTGAGTACTTATTATGTGCTGTACTAGGAGCTGTATGATGATTAGAGCTTACTGAATCCTATCAATCTCATGAGGGCAGATAAACTACCCAAGAAAGGTTAAGTAAATTGCCCAGGGTCACACAGCTAGTAAGTGGCAAGGCCAGGATGTGAACTGAGGCAGTCTGGCTTGACAGCACATTCTCTTTAAGGACTGCATAATACATGATCAGAATTTAGTCCACATCTACAATGGCTTTAAGGATAGGGAGCCTGTTCTAATCAAACATATAAACAGAAATGAAAACAATTCTGCTTTTGGAATGTTTTTCTTTGCCTCAATCCACCTTCTTAACAGGTAGCTACTGGAAAACAATGTACTTCTTAGCTGGAATTCCTACTTAAAAAAATCCTCTTAAAAGCCTTTAAAATAATAAATTGTTTTTATAATTTACTTCCATTTTACAAAGACTAATTATGATTCCGTTGATTGTGATCTTTGTAAGTGCTGGTAGGGCTTCTTTTATTAACACAATGATTTTGACTCAGAGTGTCAAAAAGTGATGGCAAGTATCTTGCAAATCCTTTAAGATGAGGATGCTGAGGCTCAGAGAGATCACATAACTGAATTAAGACCATGTTCATGTTCAGAAGTAGAGTGGGAACTAGAGCCCGGATTTCAAGGCTTTATTCACCAACCCTCACAGCTTCTCTTTCCTAATATTAGAAAACAGGGCTTATCTTTTTTCAGAAAAACTAATTTGTGGCTGGGTGTGCTGGTTCACTCCTGTAATCCCAGCACTATGGGAGGCAGAAGGAAGCCTGGGTAACAGCAAGACACCATCTCTACAAAAAAAAAAAAAAAAAAAAAAAACTAGCCAGGTGTGGTGGTGTGTGCCTGTAATCATGGCTACTTGGGAGGCTTAGGTGGGAGAACTGCTTGAGCCAGAAAGGTCAAGGCTGCAGTGAGCTGTGATCTCACCACTGCACTTCAGCCTGGGTGACAAAATGAGACTGTCTCAAAAACAAACAAAGCTGCAGTGAGCTGTGATTTCACCACTGCACTACAGCCTGGGCAACAGAATGAGACTCTGTCTCAAAAACAAATATAACAAAAAAAATTAATTTGAAATCACAATATACTGTGGAATACCGCATAGCAGTTAAAAAGAAATTAGTGGGCCGGGCGCGGTGGCTCACGCCTGTAATCCCAGCACTTTGGGAGGCCGAGACGGGCGGATCACGAGGTCAGGAGATCAAAACCATCCTGGCTAACACGGTGAAACCCCGTCTCTACTAAAAATACAAAAAACTAGCCGGGCGAGGTGGTGGGCGCCTATAGTCCCAGATACTCGGGAGGCTGAGGCAGGAGAATGGCGTAAACCCAGGAGGCGGAGCTTGCAGTGAGCCGAGATCGCGCCACTGCACTCCAGCCTGGGCGACAGAGTGAGACTCCGTCTCAACAACAACAACACAACAACAACAACAACAACAACAACAAAAAAACAGAAATTAGTGAATTTATATGTGGAACAATATGAGGATTAATGTGGAATAATCTCTATATTGTTAAAAATGATATAAATGCAGAACACTAATGTTTTGTTATCATTTGTGTTTTTATTTTTATTTTTTGAGACAGAGTCTTGCTCTGTCGCCCAGGATGGAGTATAGCGGTGCGCCCTCGGCTCAAGGCAAGCTGCGACTCCTGGGTTCACGCCATTCTCCTGCCTTAGCCTCCTGAGAAGTTGGGACTACAGGCGCCCGCCACCACGCCTGGTTAATTTTTTTTTTTTTTGTATTTTTAGCAGAGATGGTGTTTCACCGTGTTAGCCAGGATGGTCTTGATCTCCTGACTTCTTGATCCGCCCATCTTGGCCTCCCAGAGTGTTGGGATTACAGGCGTGAGCCACCACGTCAGGCCCCCATTTGTGTTTTCAAAAAAGGGAGGAACGCAAATGAGTGTGTATGAGTGTGCTTGTGTGTACACACACCTACGATACATACATACATACACAAAATGTGCTTGCATAAGCATAGATGACCCCTGGAAAGATATGGAAGAAACCAGGAACAATTATTGTCTCTGGGAGGGAAATTACGGGATGTAAGAAGTGAGACTTCATTTTCACTACAGACATTTCAGTTACCTGAAATTTTTTTACATGTATAAGTATTACATATCCAAGAAATTTACCAAGATTCTAATAAATACCACTTTGTTTGTATAACAAGGAATCAACATTTTGAAAGAGAATCCACTATAAAGTTCCTACCTACGAATTAGTTCCTCAAGTATGTTTAAGATGACAGACTTTAAAGAATGAAAAAAAAATGACAGGGGCAGAGGGAGGGATTGTTCATTTCTACGGGGTAAAAGTTCCGATAAGCAAGTCACACAGGAGTGTACTGGTGTAACTTTTCCTTTGGCTCACTATGTTGTGGTACTAGAAATGGTATGAAATTTCAAATGTCACAAGGATTGTTACACTAAGACATCGTCTCACTATACAATCTTTATCTATGCAGACCTGCCCTTATTTCTTGTTTGCTTTTCCTTCTTAGAAAGTCATGCATGCTCACTTTAGAAACTCTGGAATGAACAAATATAAACGGGAAGGAAAATGAATTACCCACAATCTTGCCAACCAGTGACAACCACTATTAACACTTCCTTTCCAGTTTTACTTTCTTTGTTTTTACATAGTTGGGATTACTCTATGAGTCTTGACATTTTTTCCCCTTAACATTACATCACAGTTAAACCAAATGTGCACTGCTAGATAAACCCGACTTGATAATGTTACATTGTTCTTTCAATATAATGTTAGATTCACTTTATTAATATTTTGTTTAGGATTTTTGCATCTATATTAAGACTGGCCTGAAAATTTGCTGTCTTGTATGGTCTTTACTGAGTTTGGTACCAAGATTATGATAGCCTCTTAAAATAAATTGGAGGTAACAACCTCTTTTTCTATTCTCTGCAAAAGCGGATATAGGATTGGAGTTATTTTTTTCTTAAATTTTTGATAGAAACTAGCCAGTGAAGTCATGTGGGTCTGGATTTTCATTGTAGGAAGGTTCCTAATTACTAATTCGCTTTTCAAAATAGTTATGAGAATATTCAGGTTTTCTATTTCTTCCTGTGTCAATTTTGTTGTCTTTTTCTATAAATTTGTTCACCTATAATTTTAATATTTTTGGTATAATTTTTTTCAAAATAATCTTGTATTTATTTACAAGACAGGATCTTACTGTTTAATGACAGGATCTGCAGTATACCTCCTTTTCATTCCTATTACTATCTGTGTTTCTCTTCCTTGTTTTTATCCATTTCCTTGGAGGTGTATCAATTTTGTTAGTCTTTTCAAAGAACCAGCTCTTGATTCTGATGTTTCTGAATTTCTATTTCATTAATTTCTATTCTTCTCTTTATTGCTTCTTTTCTTTCATTCGTTTCAGGTTTCTTTTTTCAATTACTTGAGCTGAATGCTTAGCTCATTACTGTTCAGCCCTTCTTCTTCTTCTTCTTCTTTTTTTTTTGAGACGGAGTCTTGCTCTGTTGCCCAGGCTGGAGTGTAGTAGCACAATCTCAGCTCACTGCAACCTCCACTTCCCAGGTTCAAGGAATTCTCCTGCCTCAGCCCCCTTAGTAGCTGGGATTATAGGCACATGCCACCATGCCTGGCTAATTTTTATATTTTTAGTAGAGATGGGGTTTCACCATTTTGGCCAGGCTGGTCTCGAACTCCTGACCTCAGGTGATCCATCGGCCTTGGCCTCCCAAAGTGCTGGGATTACAGGCGTGAGCCACCGCGCCCTGCCCAGCCTTTCTTCTTTTGTGATATTTGAATTAGACGGCTGTAAAATTTCCTTCAAATACTATTTTAGTTACATCCTCAAATTTTCATGTCAAATTTTCATTATCTTTCAGTTAAAATATTTTCTAATTTCTATTATTATTTCTTTTTTAAACCATGGGTTCAGAAACCTGTTTCTCAATTTCCAAACATACGCAGATCTTCTAGTTGTCTTGTTTTTTCCTAGCCTAATTTCACTGTGATCAGAGAACGTATCACACATGATTTCGATCTTTTGATATGTAAGATTTACTTTATCGCATAGTATAAGGTCAATACTGGGAAACGTTCATGTGTGATTGGAAGAAATATGTATCTGCAGTTGTAGGGTAAAATATTCTCTGTACCACCTGTCCATGAGGTTAAGTTTAACTGTTGTTTTAAATTTTCTCTACTATACATTTTTTAAAAACGTATTTGCTGTTTCAATTACTGAGAGTTAAAATCTCCTTCCATGATTGGAGATCTGTACACTTTTCTTAGTCATTCTTCAGTTTTGTATTACATATTTTGAGGCATATAGGTTTAGAACTGTTAAATCTTCCAAGTAAACTGAACCTTTCATCATTATGAAGTAATGGTTTTTATATCTAAAAATGTATTCTGCCTCATGCTAATATGGCTACACCAGATTTCAGTTGCTATTTGCATAGAACATCTTTCTCCATCCTTTCACTTCAAACTTTCAGTATCCTTGATTTGAGAAAAACCCATCCTAACCATCTTAAAGACAACAACTACTACCACTACTACTAAAGCCTTTAGTTCATTTACTGATATGTCTGCATTTAAATCTTCATCTTACTACTTGTTTTCTATTTATCCTCCTTTTGGGTTTTCTACCCCTAGCAAATCCTGGACTTCTTTTGTCCCCTTTCCTCTAAAGGCTATCAACAACCCAGCTCAACCTTTAAGCTGCCACTGCCAGCCAGGCAAATGATGTCAGGGTGAAAGTGCTTGCAGGCGTTGATCTCTTCTGTTTCAATCTTTTCCCAGATATGGTCATTGATTCTTTTCTATCTTGTGCTCTTTGACGACTTTAGGATGGCCATTTCTTTATTTTAATCAGCTTTTTAGTTTACCTTCAGTGGGAGAGTTGGTTCAAAGTACTTAGTCTGCCTTTACTAGAAAGGTAAAACGCTGCATAATTTTCCAATATAGGGATATAAGTTATCTGATTACTCTTCCAATGTTAGATATTAGAAATAATGTTGTTAAAACACTGTACATAAATCTTTCTTGCATTTTAGATCTTTTTCTCCTTTTCATTTCTTTTTCTTTTCTTTTCTTTTTTTTGAGACGGAATCTCACTCTGTTGTAAGTTCAGTGGCGTGCAGTGGTGCGATCTGAGTTCACTGCAACCTCTGCCTCTTGGGCTCAAGCGATTCTCGTGTCTCAGCCTCCTGAGTAGCTGGGATTACAGGCACCCTTTACCACGCTTGGCTAATTTTTTTTTTTTTTTGTATTTTTGGTAGAGATGGGGTTTTGCCATGTCGGCCAGGCTGGTCTCGAATCCCTGACCCAGGTAATCCACTCACCTCAGCCTCCCAGAGTGCTGGATTACAGGCAAGAGCCACCCTGCCCGGCCTCCTTAAATTTCCAAAAACAGATATACTGGAGAAAACATTTTTAGGTCTTTTGATATTTCCAGCTATATTATACTGTTATACTACAGACCCCAGTGTTTGAGTGTGCCTATTTCTCTATATTGTCTCCAGCAATGAGGACTCCCTTTGAAATACCTGGCTTATTTGATATGTGGCTCTAAAATGTTTGTATTTTACAATGTTGATAAGGATAAACATTTTCACAGATGTTTACTACTCATTTGAATTTTTGGACCATTTGGGAATCAGTGATTTTTATTTCTATGTGTATTCACATAAGGTACTTACAACTGGTTGCAGACTGTGGGGACAGCAACCTTCTGCTTTTGAGAATTTGCAGCCAAATGCCAAAAGCATATTTCACCTTCCTGGTGAATTTTGTGCATGCTCTGCAGAACAGGCTGTCTGGGGCCTGAGTCAAAGAGTAGCATCCTAGGCTGGTGTGGTGGTTCATGCCTGTAATCCCAGCACTTTGGGAGGCCAAGGTGGGTGGATCACTTGAGGCCAGGAGTTTGAGACCAACATAGCAAAACTCCATCTCTACTAAAAATAAAAAAAAAATAATAAAATTAGCCAGGAGTGGTGGTGCATGCCTGTAATCCCAGCTACTTGGGAGGCTGAGACATGAGAATTGCTTGAACCCGGAAGGTGTAGGTTGCAGTGAGCCTCCATCACACTACTGCACTCCAGCCTGGGCGACAGAGCAAGACTCTGTCTCAAAAAAACCCCCAAACCAAACCAAAACCAAAACAACAACAACAACAAAAAAAACAAAGAGCAAGCAAGCAGCCTGATCTTGTTGAGAGAGTCAGTGGCGTGAGTAAATACCTATCATCCATTCACTCATTCAGTCCTTGGTTACTGAGGTCCTGCAGCACACAGTCTATAGCAGATCTATATGAAGGGTAACTTGGTATGGGCCAGGGTCACTGTCACAGACCTGACAATCTAGCAGGGGAGATTAAGTAAACAATCACTGAGAAAAATATGTAATTCTAAATATGGGCTGGGTGCAGAGGCTCACATCTGTAATCCCAACATTTTGGGAAGCCAAGGTAGAAGGATTGCTTGAGGCCAAGAGTTTGAACCGCTGGGCGTGGTGGCTCACACCTGTAATCCCAGCACTTTGGGAGGCCAAGGTGGGCAGATCACGAGGTCAGGAGATACAGACCATAGAGACGGTGAAACCCCGTCTCTATTAAAAATACAAAAAATTAGCTGGGCGTGGCAGCATGTGCCTGTAGTCCCAGCTACTTGGGAGGCTGAGGCAGGAGAATCGCTTGAACCTGGGAGGTGAAGGTTGCAGTGAGCTGAGATTGTGCCACTGCACTCCAGCCTGGGTGACAGAGCGAGACTGCGTCTCAGGAAAAAAAAAAAAAAAAAGAGTTTGAGAGCAGCCTGGCCAATACAGTAAGACCCCATCTCTAAAAAATAAGAATAATAAATAAATGAATACATAGAAACACACACAATGGAGAAAAAGTAGTATGCCATATGGCAGAACACAATGAGGAACTCAAATGAGGGGTGGATCAGTTTTAAGCAATGGGGGACAGGAAGATCACAGTGGCCTCTCTGAAGACAGGACATTGAAACTGAGACAAAGAATGAGAAAGAGTTATTAACAAGAATGGGGGAAGGAGCGTTCCAGGTGGAAGAAACAGCCTGTGTAAAAGCCCCGAAGCAGGAATGACTATAGACAGTCTGCTGCCTCAAGCACAGTTTCACACGTCACTTGCCCTTATGTCAGCGGGAGTATGGAGGAGAGGATGGCAAATGCACAATTTGGAAACTCTGAAGAGAGAATGAACAAAGTTAACAAGTTTTAAAGTTCTCAACATAGCATAAGGAATCACTACACTGCCTCCTGTTAGAATAAGCAAATGGTTAAAATTCTCTAAAACCTGATGTCTGAATAGTGATACTGACAGGGCCAGTTGCTTGACATACGAAATAGCCTTTGCTTCAGAAAAGGCCTCATACTTCTAAGCTGTTTCCAGGGATGCTCCCAACTTAGGAAGACACAGTTTAACAGGAAAATATTAATCACAAAGTGCTAAACAGGATGCAGCCTCTCTACCAAAAAGCACAAAATCAATCATTTCACTTTGGAATATACTTTTGGCACGGACACTGCAGTCTGCCTTGGAAAACAGTCACTTCAAATCTGCCTAGGGAAACCAGATCAGTGAGCGTTTCCAAACACATGACTTCTAAGCAAGTTTGCAACGGACAAAGCGGGCACGGAGCGAGGCGGCCAACGTACTGTTCTCGCGGACCAGGCAGAACTCCCATGCGCTCTGGCTCTCCAAAGTGCTGTCCAGGTCAACGGCGACATTGGGCTCGCTCTGCTTCTCTAGGCGGTACTGAGGGCCTGGAAGATCAAAGGGGCAGGAGGAGGGGAGGAAGTCTGAAACAGTGAATTTAACATTTAAAAAGCACCACATACTGGTGAAAAGCTGATAAAGCCTTAGTAAAGTGTTAAAGTCTGTCTTAGTCTAGCTATCCAAGATGGAAGTTTGGGGTTTCTTTTGCATAAGGCTTCACATACTCATCTGTTCTATTATCAGATCTGTTTCCACTCAGTTATCCCTGAAACCAAGTAAGAGGTAAATGGGCTTTGAGTCAGAGTGACCTGGAGTCGTACATGGCTATATCACTGCTCAGATATGACCAGGTCACCTACCCTCTCTGAACCTCCGTTTCCTAATATATAATGTAGGAACAGTTATACCTTGAAAGATTGTTGTAAGGATCAGAGGTGACGTAGGAAAAATGTTTATTAGAAATGTACCTGCCTCACAGGAGGCAAAGGTACTTATTAATAATTATATAACAGTAAATTACAATCAGGAATAAGATATGTGTAGAACTCTAATATAACAACAGTCCAAAAAATTCAAAACAAATTGTAAACAGGTAAGCTTAAATAAAGCTCATATGACCTGGCATTCATATGCAGAAAAATTTTTTAAATTAAAAATATCTCAGATTTCTGAGTTATAATGATGAAAAGACAGTGACTACTGATTCACATTTTTGTTGAAACATTTATGAAAACACAAGAGACAAAGGTTCAATAGTACTGGAAGCCAGGAATACTAGCTACCCTGCATCACATAGAGGGTTCTTCTGGCAGACCTTAATAAAACACTGCAGCATTTTATACATTTATTCATGTATTTCTTTGTCAACCCAAATGACAATCTTGTTCTTCTCAGATAACACCTAACGGGTCCAATGATCAGATTCAAAAGACTGCTCCTGTGATCTGTTAATGGTTATTGAAAGGATTAGAGGCATAAGAAACTGTCTTATTATTTTGACTCTGAAAGGCGTGTTTGGTCAGACAGAAGGAGAGGTGAGAGATCTGAGGGAAGCATGAGAGGCCGTAGAGGGCTCCCAGGCGGAACACGTATTTTTAGATATGTTCTTCAGCTGTTGTCAGCTTGTGGATTAATCACATCTAGTGCTTCTCTATCATTAGTATGAGGCATTTCACTCATTTCCAATCATTCTCCTTCCCATGTTCTATGTTCAGCTGTAGCACTGTAGAGATTCATTTCAGTTTCAGGGTATATTTGATCTTTTCTCTAACTGGTATTTCATTAGCACTTCTGCCTATTCTGAATTCTTACATACATTCGCTTACATACATTCAGTCCTTTTTACACTACTTAAATAAAGCTTTTAAACCTCTGTAAGTAAACAAATTCTTAAAACATATACAACTATTTAAGCATCTACATAGAAGTATACACAGTTCTTTTAAACTCTAATACACTATATTTACATCAAAAAGGTATTGTGTTTTAAAATTATAGGTAGTAAATTCATTTTTTTAAAAAATTCTAATTTCAAAAGTGTTAAATAGGGCCAGGCATGGTAGCCCCCACTTAGCGATTCTCCCAAATCCCAGCACTTTGAGGGGACCGCTTGAACCCAGGAGTTCAAGACCAGCCTGGGCAACATAATAACAACAACAAAAATTTAAAAATTAGCCAGGCATGGTGGTGCGCACCTGTAGTCCCAGCTACTCGGGAGGCTGAGGCGGGAGGACTGCTTGAGTCCAGGAGCTGGAGGCTCCAGTGAGCTATGACCATGCCACTGTACTCCAGCCTGGGCAACAGAGAGAATCCCTGTGTCTCTTTAAAAAAAAAAAAAAAAAAAAGTGTTAGGTAAATCAAAGTATGGAAGGAAATGCAGATAATTCTTACAGTCTCTACTACCTAGCACCTGTCCATGCCAATAATTTTCAATTAATAGGCACATCTGCTATTGATCAGTAGATGCTGGCACATAATACTGGGTGGAAGGAATCTTAGAAAGCTGAACCTTAAGAAAACAGCTGTGGGCCCCCTTGGTCTAGCAGAGGAAAGGGAGTTACCCCTGAACCCAGAGGGCTGCTTTCTAAGACAATGGCCTATTAAACAATCTCTGACTGCTCCCATCTCCAAAACCTCCCAGCAACACAGTGTGTAGAAGCCACTGACATCCACTTCTATACATTTACAGTGAAATCTGGGTGTAAAGTTTAGTTGTAATAATTCATTTCTCAGGCCGAGTATGGTGGCTCACATTTGTAATCCCAGCCCTTTGGGGGAGCCAAGGCAGGAGGATCACTTGAGGCCAGGAGTTTGAGGCCAGCCTGGGAAAACATAGTGAGTCTTCATCTCAACAAAAAAAAGTTTTTAAGTTAGCTGGGTGTGGTGGTGTACGCCTGTAGTCCCAGCTACTGGAGAGGCTGAGGTGGATCTCCTGAGCCCAGGGATTTGAGGCTGCAGTGAGCTATGATTGTGCCACTGTACTAGACCCTATTTCCAAAATTTTTAAAAAAAATAATAGCCCAAATTTGGGAGCAACCTAGGTCTAACACAGGGACTGATTAAATGTTATGAAATACCATAAAAATATTAAATGTGATAGTACAAAAATATTTAATTTTACAAAACATGTTTATAACATGCTAACTTTATGAAAGCAGCTAATTATATAGCATATTCTAAATTGTAATTATAAAAATACAACTTATAATTTTTAAAATAGTAGCAGAGTGGGGTGACTACAGTTAACAACAATGTACCATACATTTCAAAACAAGCTAGAATAGTGGACATGAAATGTTCCCAGTGTATAGAAATGATAAATACTCCAGGTGGTACCCAAATACCCTGACTTGATCATTACACATTCTATGCATATAACAAAATATCATGTGTACTCCACAAATATATACAAACATTATGTATGAATTTTAAAAAGGTAAATCTAAGCAAAAAAATATGTAAAGGAAGAGAGGAAAAAAGACTAGGAGGTTATTTCTAAAATGTGAATGGTAGTTATAATTCATAATGGAATTAATAAGTGTTTTTATTTTTCCTTTTTTTTTTGTATTTTTCAAATTTGCTATAATAAATGAAGGCCACTTTTGTAATTTAAAAACACCAGATAAACGTTAAAAGTTCTCTAATTTCTTACTATG
Organism: Trachypithecus francoisi; assembly: GCF_009764315.1. NCBI lineage: Eukaryota > Metazoa > Chordata > Mammalia > Primates > Cercopithecidae > Trachypithecus > Trachypithecus francoisi. Next base: position 3,051,602 of record NW_022681444.1, read on the forward strand.
CCATTTTTTTGAGGCTACTATATAATTAGCACACACTGTGGCATCTCCAATGGGTCATTCACATGCAGTACTTTAATCAAAAGCACACAGGATCTGTTTATGTAGACATATTTTCATGTGAAGCTAACCCTGCACCCTGGCATGAGTACTCTGAGAGCAGTGCACAGGCTGTTGGGCTTCTCAAGCTGTCAGCCTACCTGACAGCTGGATTATATATAAGCTACTACTTTCCTGATTACTGGGAACTAAGGCCTGGCTGCATCAGGAGGAATTTCAGGCCGGTCTCCTTTGCACATTTTTTCCTACCAGTCTTTGCAGCTGCCTGGGAAACGTGGATCAGGGAAAACAGGGAGTCAGGGAGTACCAGGAAGGATCTGTTATCCCTAAAGACAACTCCCTGCTCCACTCTCAAAGCCACAAATGCCATCATCTGATATTTATTTTATTTCTTGGATCTTACAGATATTTCTATTAAAATTAGTTTTCTGAAAGTAGCTTCTTGGACTTTGTCCTATGAAGCCTAGTATGATGATGACTTTCATTTAACACATGCTTATTATGTGCCAAGCATGCTATATACCTTACCTTACTGAATCCTCACAGCAACCCCCAGAGGCATATTAGCCCCAGTTTACAGATTGGGATGCTGATGAAGTAACTTGCCCAAGATCACAAAGGTAAAAAGTAGGAAGGGGGAAATGAAATCCATGGGGGTCTTCTGGCTCTAAAGCTGTCTGCCTTGAACCCTCCTTCCTCCTGCAAACTATAAATTACTGGCCAATTATAAAGAGGCCACAATTTATACCATAAATACAGGTTTTTGTAGATTTGTGGATTCATCTAGAATCTGAATGACTTAACTTCTATACATTCAAAATGGAAATGATCTGAAACTATTTATTTTAACAAAATTCATACATACCAAATATTTCGTGCTCTGGCTGCATTCTGAGTCCACTGTAGTACCACTGCCTCTTAAGAAAACATGATCAGATGTGATCACCTTATCTTTCTATCCATCCAGGAAGGCCCGTCCATCTTTCCTTAGGAATATTGCTAATAGTCTATGCCCAGTTTAGTCAGTAACTGAAAATCCGCGTGTTTTCTGCCCTGGGTACTCCCTGATCATCCATCAAAGCTGAAGAACAATTTGGAAACCCACTTCTGAACTTAGCAAAGGACCAATGGGGTAACGACCTGGGGGAAGGCAGGGTGGTTAAGCTGCATATGAAACTTGATATCTAAATCCAAATGGAAAACTGCTTTTTATAAATCTGCATTTCTCTCCATAATCCTCGCCTGAATAGTGGACATTTCACAGAGAAAGATTATAGTATTTTACACATTTTCCCCCCAGAAAGGCAAGGCTGATAACTTCAGGTCGTACTGTGTAATGAGAGGAAGGGTATATATGAGAGGCAATATAGCCAGGTGGTTAAGAGCATAAATGTGGGGCCCAATTGCCTTGGCCTAAGTCCTGGCCAAGCAATTTTGCTGTATGACTTTGGGCCAACTTACTTAACCTCTCAGTTTTCTTCATTATAAAACAGGGGATAATAATAGCACCTACCTCATAGGACTGTCTAAAGATTCAATGAAATAATAGTTGTAAGGCAGTTGGAACAATGTCCAACACATTCATAGTGTGATTTAAGTATCAGCTACTATTATCATCATCATCATCATCAGACTGTAATAATACTAAGAGATCCTAACAGCATGGACAATTTAACTACCACCACCACAGGCCCTACTATGTGACAAGTGCTGTGCTAGCCCTTTTATGTACAGATCATCTCATTCACTCTTTGGTCACCCTAAGATGTAAAGAGTATAAACCCACTTCATGGAGGAGAAACTGATTTATAGAGGTTAAATAACTTGCTCAGTGTCCCTCAGGAAGTAGTAGAAGTGGGAGAATTCGTACCGAGGGCTGCCCAGGCCCGCACTCTCTATATTGCTTATGAACCACAGCATCTCACTCACACAAAGTTCTTAATAAATGCCTGTTGACAGTCAAGATTATGATAACCCAGACCTACTATATATCAAAGTACAGTCTCCATCAAATACTTGTTTAATTTTTAGGAGGCTGACACGGGAGGAAAATAAAAATAGCAGCCAAAAGCCTTTTTTTTTTTTTTTTTTTTTTGAGGTGGAGTCTCGCTCTGTCGCCTGGACTGGAGTGCAGTGGCCGGATCTCAGCTCACTGCAAGCTCCGCCTCCCGGGTTTACGCCATTCTCCTGCCTCAGCCTCCAGAGTAGCTGGGACTACAGGCGCCCGCCACCTCGCCCGGCTAGTTTTTGTATTTTTAGTAGAGACGGGGTTTCACTGTGTTAGCCAGGATGGTCTCGATCTCCTGACCTCGTGATCCGCCCGTCTCGGCCTCCCAAAGTGCTGGGATTACAGGCTTGAGCCACCGCGCCCAGCCAAAAGCCATTTCAAAAAGACAAACTGTGAGGTCAATTTCTATGAATATACTTTTTACCAAAGAAATGATTATATAAAATATAAAAGGCTCTTTCACACTGAACAGGACAAGGTTCTCAAGGCAACATCCACACTTTGGAAAGAGGATTTAAAAAGTCACAGCTGCGCATGAAGCCACATGCCCTCCATTTCACAGCAGAGAGGAACACAAAAGGAAGATTTTGGGAAGCAGTTACTCTGCAGCAATGAGAAAACCTGCTTGGGCACTCCAATGATGTATTTATTGCAGTAATACCATGCCACCAAATGGCCTAGGAACAAAATATTGCTTTGGGCACTTTGGGAGGGTTCCAAGTTATAATACCCAGGCAGGATTTTTATGGGATTTTGTAAACCCGAGGCAAACATCTCAGCACATAAGTTTCAAAGAAAATCTGTAGAATCTGTTGGTTGGTGGCTACATGCTCAGAGCAGCTTCCTTGATCCCTTTAACCCCTGATTGAAACGTAAAAGGTTCTAGCATCCAATTCTTTAACAGGGGCAAGCCAGCTGAAAGCTGAAATCCAATGGAAAGCAAGTGCCTGCCCAAGTCTGAAGAGAGGGAAGACATACTATCACCTCTATTGCTCTGTGTCTTCTTTCTAGAGACCCATGGGAGAAACTTCTTTCAGTTCCTGGTATCAGGAGAAGTTGTACTTCCCTGGAGCAAAGGGCTTGCTTTTGTATCTTTACAAAGTTTAACATAAATCTTATAACTAGTTGCTATCATGTCCCTTTCTCCTTTGCCCATCAGGAAGCTCAGCACTGAATGTTTGCGTGACTATGATGACCTGGACATGCATTTCTCTGACAGCTCCTCTTCCTGGGGACCCGTAAACTTGTTTAATCTTTACGTTACTTTTCCTCTCATATAGTTTATTGGTTCGTATGTATATATATTTTTTAAGAGGTGGGTCTCGCTATATTGCCCAGGCTGGAGCGTAGCAGCTGTTCACAGGTGTGATTCCATCACTGATCAGCACGGGCGTTTTGACCTGTATGTTTCCGACATGGGCCAGTTTACCCTTCCTTAGGCAACCTGGTGGTTACCCACTCCTGGGAGGTCACCATATTGATGCTGAACTTAGTGTGGACATCTGATCAGCACAGCGCTGATCTAGGCAATAGCCCAGAAATCCTGGGCTCAAGCAACCCTCCTGTGTCAGCCTCCTGAGTAGCTGGGACCACAGACACACAACACTGCACTCAGTGGTTCGTGTATTTTAAAATCTATTACAATAATTTCAAATATTTTTGGGATCAAGGTAGGATATAGATGAATTAACTTATCATTATCATTGCTGACCATACGAACAAGTCTGAGAATCATCTGTGCAAGGAAAAATGACAGAGACAAAGACTGAACACTTTCATGGTTATGTCTTCATGTCAATTGCTTTCCATTCACCAATTTAAAGAGCTGCTTTATACAAAAACTAGCCGGGCGAGGTGGTGGGCGCCTGTAGTCCCAGCTACTCAGGAGGCAGAGGCAGGAGAATGGCGTAAAACCTGGGAGGTGGAGCTTGCAGTGAGCTGAGATCCGGCCACTGCAGTCCAGCCTGGGCGACAGAGCAAGACTCCGTCTCCAAACAAACAAAAAAAAAAGAGCTGCTTTAATCTGGAAGAGCTTCTTGTAGCCAGAAAAAAACTAAGTGTGAGCAGTAAGAGGAAACGCTAGGCTTGAGCAAAGCATCCCTGGTGTTTGTGCCCTGAGAGGGAGTAATGCTGCCAGCTATGCATCCTGGGGAAGGAATTTAATCTCATCTGTAAAACAGGGATAACAGAGCTTCCCTCAGAAGGTTGCTGTGAGGATTAAATGAGACAATCCAGGACTTCCCTTAGCAAAGTGCTCAGTCAATGAGAGCTGCTATTACTGCAAATACAGACTGAAACAAAAACCACTGTGATAAGGTTTAGGTAGATCCCTAGCCTATGAGTCACAACAGGCTCACAGCCTTACCAGGGAGGGCACACCGGGGCAGGGAATGCTGGCATCAAAGCGAATGTCTGTCCTCTTTTCCTCATGTGTCCAAAGTAGGGGTGCAGGGTGCATATCTATTTAAACAAGCTTGCTTTTAAGCTGCAGGCGGCACTTAAGATTAGAGACGTGCTCAGTAGCCAGGATTCCTACAGTTCCCTAGTCTCTCAGGTCCTACAAATACAGTCTAAAAATGATGAGTAAATGTCAGAACCCACAGAACAAAACATGGCAGCACAGATATCAAAGGACACGTGACGCTGGCTCTGAGCTCACATGTCCACCCCACACAGCCTTGGCTTCTTCCACACTGACCTTCCATGGTCCATGTGGGTTCTTCAGTGCCTCCTGGTCTCTGCATGTGCCAATCCCTCTTCCCTCTTCTTCACCTAGCTGTGAGTCCTCCTTCAAGACAACCTGGTTCAGATGTTTCCACCTCAGGGAAGGGGAGGGTGGGGCTACCTGTCCCCTTCTCTGTGCTCCCACACAGCACCTTGTTCCTACCTTGGTAGGAGTACTCGCTGGGCTCTTCTATAATTTACCTGCTCAAGCTGTCTTGCAGCCTCCCGCAGCCTCGAGGGAGGGATGAGTCACCTCTGTGCTTGGTGCATCGTTGATGCTCAAAAAATGTTCATTAGATGGATGTTGGATGGTAGTGTAGCATCACATGTCCTTTGATATCTGTGTCATGGTTTGTTCTGTGAGTTCTGACATTTACTTGTCATTTTTAGACAATATTTGTAGGACCTGAGAGACTAGGGAACTGTAGGACTCCTGGTTGCCAAGCAAGTCTCTAATCTTAAATGCTGTCTGTAGCTTAAAAGCAAGCTTGTTCAAGGGGGAGCTGAGGCTGAGAAGCTTGGCCCAGACTGTTGGTCAAGATTTGGATTTTCTCTTATAAGCAACAGATGCTAACAGAGCAGGGAAGTGACACAATCAACTTTATATTTTGGTGAGATTCTTCTGGTGGCACTGTTGACAATGGGCTGGAGACTTATGGCAGGAAGGCCCATTCCAGGAGGATTGTGCCAAGCCTTGACCACTCTAAGGCAGGGGCTGACTGAATCTGCATTCCTCACTGAGCCAAAGGCACTATGCTGATGCTGTCTGTATCAGAGCTCAGACCCAACATCAGCTATTCTAAAATGTCTGCATTTAGTGTCAGCTCCATTGCTTATAACTCTTCCTCTAGGGGCAACTACAATCATTTTCTGCTTGATCTCAATATAAGCACTGAACTATATTCAAGTGATAACGGCTGTAGCTTATACCCCCTGAGGCTCAGATAGGATAATTTGGAATTTAAATAATAAAAAAGGAACAAGCTGACATGACAATAAGGTCACGCTTTAGCTTATTCTGAGCCAATACACCATTTGCTCTCGGTGAAACAGCTGAATATAATCAAATTAAATACAATTCCTATTACAAAAGAAGAAAGACCAAGGCTGTTCCAATAAACCAATTCTCCTGCCTAGTTAAACCACAGAACCTTCAGGAAAGGTTTTGAAAGCATGACCCATCAGTTCTAATTTTTAAAACTTATCCTTTCAGTCAACACTAGAAAAAGGCCCATTCCAACTTTTATCTTTGCTACAAAGTGCTGTTATCTTGGGTTGATGTCAGGAGCTCTATCTCTCTTTCTGCTGACAAGCAGAGACGAGAAAGATAAGATTGGAAACGAATCTCACTTCTCTGAGTAAATAAATAATCAATACTCATCTAAATGTAAATGAGAAGGTAGCCCCCTCTGATAACAGCACTCTTATCAGAGAGCCAATTTTCTTCAGACATTTGGCCTCAACCAAATCACCATCATTCAGCCCCAGCCTAATGGCAAAAAATCGTAACTAAATTGAACCGATCACCAGAGATCAACTAAGTTCGGCCCTGGCCACTTCAGGTTCAAATGTTTGGGAATGCAATTTTGCCCCCATTAACTTTCAATAGCAATGAAGAACAGACTGGTCAAGGGGCCAGTCTGTGCAATAAACAAAGCCCAGCAAGGGGGCTGGCCAGAAGATGAGGAGGAGTGGGCTTCAGTGTTTAAACAACAACAGTGCCACCACGGAAGCAAGCCCCAAAACTGTGAAGGGAAGGCTGCCTCTGTGGGCTAAGTAGATGGCATTCTTTCCTCTATCTAAGGCTTGGCTGAAACTGAGAAGACATTTAATTTGGTGAATGATGATGATGATGATGATTAAAGTTTATTAAAACAAATATAAAGAAAAAAAGATATATTAAAAAGCTACTGTAGCTCAAAATAACCTAAGGTTCAAATGATCAATTTCCTCCAACTAATTTGACTCAGACTTACATCTGACCCAGTAGTGCCGCACTGACCTGATTTTACTGAAAGAAGACGCCGTCTACAAGACAAATCACTTTCAAACCACTGCACTGGGGTTTCCATTTCTTTGCTGCAAGACTCAATTCACTGCTGATGAGAGTATTGGGGAAATTATGACCATTATTGATAGGACAGCAAAACCACTTTCACACAGCAGTCTTCAAGTCGACAGAAAGCTTGCACTAGACCATTAATGAAGGTGTCAGCTAAAACCAGAAATTAAAGACAAAGACTGGAAGAGGCCTAATTTTTAGAGCACGTTAAGGACACCAGACACACAGAAGCAGCAGCCATTTATCCTCTTAAGAGTAACAGAGCCTAAATAAGAATGAGCAGAGGAACGGGCTACTCTACTTATGATTAGGGAAAGAAAATGCTTTTTTTCTTGCCTGGCCTTGGAGTTCCAAGGCCGTAGGCTCTCAATATTATCAGCTCACAATCTTCATCAGCCAAAGGAGGAGATGTCTGGTGTGAGACAGAACTACCCAATGTTTTACTATCTCTATTGCTGCTGTGAGCATCTAATCCTAGAAGGCAGATGTGTGGCAGTTGGAGTGTGGGTTTTGGAGTCAAAAAGACTTGGATTGAAATCCTGGCTCTTTTACAAGTTATGTGACCCTGGGCAAGTTAGTGGATCTAAACCTTCATGGAGTAATTCCACAGATTATGTGTAACACAATGCCTCGCACATAAGCACTTAATAAAGGTCAGTTATACTGCTACAAAAATTTGACAAAATCATCAACTTGCCCTTTTTGAAAACAAGTCAAATATTGCTTCATTCCTGGACTATAATAACAGCATCAGCAACTGACATTGAGGACTTTCCTGGCCCTTAACAACTTGCTTTCCACGCATTTGCTTTCTGCATCTTCATAAAACTCTATGCGGTAGGCCCTACAATAATCCCCACTTTACAGAGGAGGAAAATAAACCATGGAGTGGTTAAGTCACGTACCCATGGTGAGGCCAGGACGAGAACGCAAGTGTTTCCGATTCCAAAGCCTGTGCTCTTCACCATTCTGCTCTGCTGTATCCCATAAAGAACAGTATAGGTTTTAATCTTTGGGTTAAAAAAAAGAATTGTAAGGTTTAGATGATTTATCAGCTCAGAAAGGAGTAAAGATGCTGGGTGGGAGACCAGGCAGCAGGGAAGAGACTAGGAAGTTGATCTTGAGGGGGTCAAAACTGAGAGTCCATCAACTCTCACAACAGGCATGTTACATATGTGAACACCAGCTGCTTGCCCTGATTTTTCCAGGGTTGGGGTGGGGGTTCTTTTTCTAAGTTAAGTGATTTACAGACTTATGGCCTCAATCCACAGTTCTGAAAGTGTGATTTCTTTAGGGTTTAACTATACCCATTTCTAGTCTTGTTACAACTTTTTTATTGTGATAGAAAACATTTACTGGAAATATGTTACTGCTATTACCAGGATATAAAATAAAAAGAAAAATAGTTTATGTATTGCCATCATTTTCAATCATCAATCAGAAAGTGCCAAGAGGAGGAAAGGAAAGGGCGTACAGCTGAATTTTCTTCTTTGTGTGGGAGAAAATGTAGGAGCATCATAATTCTTTAGAACAAATTTATTCTTGAATACCTAGCCTCATGAATGGGCTCCGGGGAGGAGCAGGGAGGCATCCTTTTGGCATATCCCCTCCTTTCTGCAGCCCTGCCTGAATCCCTTTCAGAATTAAGAGCTCTTTAATCCCACCTTCCTTGGGACCTTGCTTTTCTCAGTGCACTGAGCATGCTGAATTAGAAGTACTTTTGTCTATTTGTCATTCCCCCCACCTAGCCAACATCAGGCACTCATTGAAGATGGGGTGGGGGGGCTTTCAAAAAAAACTCAACTCTGTCTTCCCAAGGCTTCAGCATAGCAAAAGGCTCTTTGTTGGTGCTCAATAATCTTTGTTAAATAGAATGACTTCCACAAGGTGGCACTGAAAATTGAACTCAACAATCTACTTCTTCTAGCTGATATTCCTATCCTAAGAAATATTAGCCCAAGTATACAATGATGTATATTAAAAGATGTTCATTACAGTAGTGTTTTAACATAAAAATTTTTCATACAACCTAAATATTTATCAGTAGGAAACTATTAAATAAATTATGGTATATCTATATACCGGGTTGTCATATGGTTGTTATAAGAATAAGCTAAGTTGGTTGGGTGCAGTGGCTCACATTATATCTGTAATCCCACATCGCATCTGTAATCCCAACGCTTTGGGAGGCACAAGTGGGAAGATCACTTGAAAGCGGGAGTTCCAGACCAGTGAAACCCCATCACTACAAAAAAAAAAAAAAAAATTAGCTGGTTGTGGTAGTGTGGAGCTGTAGTCCCAGCTACTTGGGAGGCTGAGGTGGGAGGATTGCTTAAACCCAGGTGTTCAAGGTTACAGTGAGCTATGATGGTTCCACTGCACTCCAGCCTGGGCAACAGAGCAAGACCATCTCTAAAATAAAATAAAGCTAAGTTAATAAGACATGGGAAGAATTCTATGATATATTACTAAATTTATAAGATATAGAATGTATAGAGTAAGCTACATGTTAGTAAAGTAAAACCCAAATTACATAGGTGCACTGATATGTGGATTCGTGAAATACACACCACAATCTGGAGGGTCATGAACCAAACCGTTCTCATAGCTGTTCTTTTACCTATAGTAACCTGTGGGACAGAGGAAGGTACAGCAGCAAAGAAGATGGCTTTTGTTTTTACTTTATAGATTCTTATCATGTTTGGGTTTTTGACAGTAGATGATTATAAGTATTACATTTATTTTAAAATTCAATTTTAAAAAGCGAGGTGGAACAATCTCAGAGATTATTCCAGCTAGACCAGACTAGGGAAGGCTGTGGCCCCTGGAACCTCCTTGAGTCTCCTCTCACACCATCTGGCTCCTCACACATCATGTAGGCTCAGTGGCTCTGGAGAGAGACCTAAACAGTTGAGGAGCCAGGAACTAAATTGGGATAGAGCCTGTTCAAGGGTTCCTTGAACTCCCGCTTTCAAGTGATCTTCCCACTTGTGCCTCCCAAAGTGTTGGGATTACAGATGATGTAATGTGAGCCACTGCACCCAACCAACTTAGTTTATTCTTGTAACAACCATATGACAGTCAAGTCACAGGGAGACCACAGAAGCTTCCAGTGCTGCTTAAAGGGGCTGAGCAGGCAAAGCTGAAGAGGACTGACTGAAGCATCTGGGGTCGGACTACAAAGACTGTTTACAGCTGGGTGCAGTCGCTCATGCCTGTAATCCCAGCACTTTGGGAGGTCAAGGTGGGGAGGATTGCTTGAGGTCAGGAGTTTGAGAACAGCCTGAGCAACACAGTAAGATCCTGTCTCTACAGAAAATAAAAATTAGCCTGGTACGGTAGCACATACTTGTCTTAGCTGCTTGGAAGGCTGAGGTGGGTGGATTGCTTAAGCCTAGGAGATCAAGACTGTAGTGAGATATGATCACGCCACTGTGCTCCATCCTGGATGACAAAGCAAGACCTTCTCTCTCTAATATATATATATATATATATTAGTAACAAAAACTGTTTACAAAGTCAGGCCACAACTGCAGACCAAGGGCCAGATCCCATTCACTCTTGTTATCACCACGGCCTGATAACTATGCCCGCCCCAACCTCCTCACGGATTCTACCCAGAGCCACAGAAAACAAAGGGTGTCCCATATGTCTCTGACTGGTCTTCCTCTAGGGCAGTTCTGAAGCCTCCAGGCAGGCTTTGAGATAAGTGGTGGTCAGGAGTCCATCCCTACAGCCTGTGGGTAGAGAAAAGGTCTGGATTGGATCCCTGCCTAAGCTTAATAAAGTGTGTATCTAGGGAATGTTCTGCAAACTCGGCAGACCCCAGCCCATTTGAGACAGTATGATGTAATGCTTATAAGCCAGACTCCTTGGGTTTGAAGTCCCAGCTCCACCACTCACACGTTATGTAATCCTGGGTAAGTTACTTAGCCTTTCTGTGCATTACTTTCCCATCTGTAAAAATAGGATAACAGCACCTGTATCTTAGAGTTGTTGCAAGGATTCATTGAGTTAATACAAGTAAAACGGGTAAGTAGAAAGGGTGCCTGGCCCACAGTTTTCACGAAGTCTGTAGCTTTAGCTGCATTGTCCCTATGCCTAGGTTACTGCTTCTGCTTTCTAAGCAGCACTTGGAAACAGAAGCGTCTCTAGTTCTCCAGCAGGGGCTGAAACCTCCAGGTCAGCATTACTGGCCTCATCTTCCTCCTCTCTAATGATATGGTAATCCAGAAATATCCTCCAAACCATGCCGTTTCAACCATCTGTGCCTTTGCTCATACTAGTCCCTCAGTTTGGAACAATCTTCCCTCTGTTTCAATTCTTTAGTCTATGTTTTTTTCCCACTCAAGGAATCAAAACTCTGCTTAGATGCCACTGTCTCTGGACTTCTTTCTGCAACCCACACTAAAAAGATCTCTTGTACTACATATATGCAAGTTGAGAATGGAGAGCACATTTCAGCATCCCTACATTCCTAGAACAGTTTCAGCATACAGGTATGTTTAGTGATTATTTGGTGATGAAACAAGCCCAGCCTGCTTAGCTACCACCCTACCTCTTCCTCCAAAGTACACTTGGAGCTCCACCTCCATCTGACTCCAAATGTCTCTACTGTTTGGAGATTCCCAACTCTGACTGGGTTTTCTAGGGATGGATGGAACTAGCATGGATCTAGCTGACTCACTGGGACATTGGCTGGAGAATGGAAGACCATCATTGACAGGGTCCTATCCCTCATCCCAATCAGTCTGGTTCTCTTACCCAGGCCCATCTTCAGTAGCCACCTATCCCAACATGTATCCTACCAAAGTTACCTGAGCTACAACACACAGGCCTAAGTGGAGCCCACTCAATATCAGAACAAGAAGAGGTAACACATGTACAACTAAAAACTTTAAAACTTGCAGAAGGTTGGGAACCACTGGACAGGAGCCTCATACACGCTGTCGTAGGCAGACAGTGTGCGAGAAGGCGCAGACCCTTCACTACCAGGAGGAGTGCTAATACTCTACATCCTGTCACTATGCAGCCAGCAGGAATGTACTTCTCTTTGGAGAAAGGATGTCCCATATTATCTGTAAAAAAGGACATTTTTTTTCCCTCCTTGAAATCCAGATTTCACTTGTTAGAGAGGTTGGAAACCTTTACCACTGTCCCTAAGAATCCAATTTTTCAATCCAATCTGTTTCTCTTGAGTCACTGTGACATTACCAAATTTTACATACAGTTAGTTATCTGTTGCTCTGTAAAGAAATACAGATGGTTTTGTGGAAATAAACAGCCATTTATTTTAAACAATTGTAAAATAGTTTATGGAAACCAGTGGGGTAATGCATTCAAATAAATGCCAAAACTGGTTGATGGGGATCCAGGGTGCTAAATCACACTGCGGAGGAATTTAGCTGTGGGGAACAGATAGTAAATCCAGAGTGACAGAATTTCCCGTGATGGCAAAGGTTTCTGACATCCAGTCCAGTACTCAAAACCCACAGCAGTTCAAACCCATTTTCCTTAACACAGCCTTGACAGCCAGTGAAATTAGTGAATTTAGTCACAAGCACCTAAGGACAAAAGACAGAAGAAACAAAAATGAGACTTCATTTGTCTTCAGCCTTCTCTGAGCTATATAAAAGTGGTGATTCCAACCTGAGACAGTTGAGAGCAAGCTTAGAGCCAACTGTTTTCAGTCAGCAGACTTTGTTATGATATATTGGAATCTGAAGACTTCCACTGAAATCTGCTTATGTCAGAGGCTTGGGTAAACCACTTCCTCTCTGAACTTCAGTCTCTTCCTGTTAAATAAGGATAATACAGTAGTTGTATGTACTTGACAGGATGTTGAGCAGATTCAGTGAGGCACAGGATTATTCTTTGGCGAGCTTGATACCAATGGCCCTGGTGGAAGGCGCTCTAGCCCTGGGTGGGACAAAAGGCTACAGGGCCTCTTTAGGGACTTCTACCAACTCTTCAGGGAAGCACCACTGCCAGTGAATGGTTGGACCCCCCCTTTGCAGGAAGAGAGAGAACTCTAAGCCCTTTTTTGCTTCTAATTTTTCTGGACAATCAACTATAAACTTACTACCTTTCCATTCTCAAACCAGCTCTTTTTCCTTGTAACTGGGCTTCCAATGATGACACCACGATTCACCCAATGAATTAACTCAGTTGGTTCATCAAACATTACTAAACTCCTACCATGTGCCATGTCTTGAGCTAGACACTGTAGATATGAAGATGGACAAGACTCTGAATCTGGCCTCTAAGGACCTGGCATAGTGTACACGGCACTCTCAAGTTTGGACTACTTCTTAGCCTTCCCCCTTTGTGTTGACGTTAAATTAGCTCCCAAGTTCTGCAGACTCTACCCACTTAATACGTCTCCCTTGCATTCCTTCTCACTCAGGCGGCAGTAATGGTTTCCCAACCTTCTCCTGGCCTCCAGCCAACCACTCTTCACCCTATTGTTAGAGAGTGCTCTCCAGACCCAAATTCTGGTAGATTCAAGGTATCACTTTCATAAAATCCTTTCACAACTTCCTTGCAGGCTACTGGTTTAGATGCAAATTCCTTACCTCATTCTCAAGGCTTTCTATCCATCCTAATTTCTTGTACATCTATGTCCTCTACGACCCAAACTAGTCTCACTGTTCAGTGCATGTATGTCCTGGTTTCCTAACTCCATGTCACTGCTGTGCCCTTCACTTCACCCAGACTGACTCCTTTAGCTTGTCAAAATCACATCCCTCCTTTTTGATTATCCCCTAAGTCTTATCTTTTCTCCTTCTGACCCCATGACATCAGACCCAACCAGAGTCCCAGACCAGCCTCCTTCCTTTCCCCACAATAGGGAAAGTTGTACCAGTTAACGTCTACAGGCTCTGCTTCAAGGCAATAGGATTTCTACAATCCCCAGCCAACGAAAAACAGGGCTTCCTTTTTAAAAACTCTAGCCTTGACCATCATATCTTATTCAGGTAACCGTCCTTGCTCCTGGCCCAGTCCTGACCAGAACCCTGCCCTCAGGCCTGGTGCCATGCTAGGTTCTCAGTGTGCCTCTCTGAAAATCCTGCCCTGCCCTCTGACGTTGTCTGCCCACCTGGATTTCCTTGTGCATAAATCAGACATTTAATTTATCTGAATTCAACCATACTTGCTAGGTAGAAAAGAGGAAAAAAAGAGGGAGAGACCTGACCAAGAGCACAATTTAAACAGTTGGGAGAATTCCACTTGCCATGACTCTCAGCGATCCAGTGAGCCCCAAGAGTGTGAATATGCAGCAGGAGTCCAGATTTCATCTTTGCATTTACAAGGTTTGCATTACATGGAACCTTGTAAATGTGTGATAAGTGACTAACTGCATTAAATGGGTGGATGATAGCATCTCAGTCTTTATAGACCAAGTTTGATTTTAGCATTTAAAAATATGTACTTTTAGCTGTTATGATGCTAGAGAAAAAAAGCTGTGTGAATTTAATGAGAAAAATTAAATACATTGCCTCTGATGGGCATTTTTAAAGAGATTTTTATTTCCTACATGTAATTTTGACAATGGGATTTTTACTCACCTGTTGCCTTTGTGATCTAACCCTGGATAAGCTGCGGCTCTTGGTACGGCCACCCCCGGATGCTGAGCATCATCTGCTTCCCCGGTCCTTGCTGCCAAGACCTGCAGTTCCCCCGCTGTCCTTATGGCCCCCCGCTGCTGATTGCCCATCTGCCCTGTTCCCTGCTGTGGGGGCCAGATCCTTCAGAGACTGGCTCCACCTGCCAACAGGGCTTCTCTCTGCCTGCCCCATCTTCCTTGTAATAACCACTGTGCCAACTGAGATTGTGTTTCACAAGCCTTGGTAAGTACTTATTAATTAATTAATTAATTATTTTTAATGTAAGTAAAGAGACCAGGCTTGAGGACTGCAACCTAGGAACATAGATTTAGGTTGTCCTAAAAACACTCCCAGCACTTTAATTACCACTACCCTGTCCAGCTTTATAATAGCCATTTAAGCTCTCACCTCAGTACCTTCTACTAGGTTGGTAGGACTGTGATGGTGGGGTCAAGCACTACCACCAATTCATAAGACCTCTGGAAATTACTTAAGTGCTTTAAGCACTGTTTTCTTATTTCTAAGTGGGGAATTATGATAATTTCTAACTCATGTGGTTATTATATAGATTAAATGAGATAGTAACACATGTAAAGCACTTAGTTTGGCACATAAGTGCTCAATAAATAGCAACTATTTCTTAATACATTAATACAATTTTGCACATTTTGCCATGTTCAACTCTGAAGCAATTAAACAGATAAGAAGCTGAATTATATATCCTGTTTTATTTTAAGCCAACTGTGACTTACAACCGAAGATGTGAAAATACGCTTCTCTTTGTGCTACAAACAAAACAAAAAGATAAAAGCAATGGGAAAATGGCAGAAGAGGAGACGTGGCTGTCAGCCATTTTCCTTTCTCAGAGTTTTCTTTCTTGTTAGATCTATTATCTGGGAGCTGGGCTGCCCTGCTGGCTTTCCATTTGCCTTGCTAATAACAGTAAATCCAGCAGCTTCCACTGCAGTTCCTGTCTCCTTCAGCTGACTCCCAGGCCAATCAGCATTTCCTCTCTGCTAATGTCAGATGTTCCCTGGGAAGTCCTGCTGAAAAGAAAATTTATGACTAAAGTTTCTTCAGCTTTTAACCCTTCTGCATATCCTGCTCCAGATGCAGGGTACTCCAGAGGAACGCTAGGTCATTCCTACATATGCACTCCTATGTTCTTGCTGATGCTCTGCTGCTCTGACAAGGGGCCTCGGACCCCTGGAAAAGCCCAAATGAGCAGCTGGGCAGACAGATGCACACATTCTGGGCTGTACCTCATATGTGGACTCAATTTGAGCTGGGTTCCTTAGCAGTTAAGAGTCTCTTTTGAACTATAACTCAAAGTAGTCATATTCATACAAAAAGAGCATTAGATCACAAAACTGTGAGTCTGACTAGGTTTCATGACTGAAACTGAAAGGAGGGGACAGGACTAACATTCACTGAGTGGTAAGATAATAACAGCAAAGACTTACTGGGTCCTTGGTGCTTTGCATGGATCTCTGCTTAATTCCACAATAATGCTATGAAAAAGACATTATTATTATTTTCATTCATAAATAAGGAGTTCAAACGGGTTAAGAAACTTACCAAAGAGCTAGAAAAAGTAACAGGAGGACGGGCGCAGTGGCTCATGCTTGTAATCACAACACTTTGGGAGGCTGAGGCGGGCAGATCACCTGAGGTGGGGAGTTCAAGACCAGCCTGACCAACATGGAGAAACTCTGTCTCTACTAAAAATACAAAATTAGCTGGGCATGGTGGCGCATGCCTATAATCCCAGCTACTCAGGACGCTGAGACAGGAGAATCCCTTGAACCCAGGAGGCGGAGGTTGCGGTGAGCTGAGACTGTGACATTGCACTCCAGCCTGGGCAACAAGAGCAGAAGTCCATCACAAACAAAGAAACAAAAGAAAATTAATAGGAGCAGGGGTGGAACCAGATAGGTCTTCTAGAACTCAGGTCTTAAGTAAGCTCCACAGTTGAGGCTACCAACCAGAAGACTATGATCTCATGGCTGGGATCTTATTTTATTGAAGAGGAGACTACATCAAGGAGCTCAAAGACAGAGAATGACCAGTATAAGCCAACAAAGGAAGCATGATCTTCTGATCCGCAACAGCCACCTCCTAAAATAAATCCTCCAAGGGTCGCAGAAGAGGAGAATACACTGACTTAGGCTTTCAGGAGACAATGGGGTGGCACTCCACAATCTCTTCAGCGGAACAGAGAACAATGGCTGTCTGCCGAGGTTCAGGCTTGCTGGCAAAGATGGCAGTGGTGCAGCAGCCACTGCCAGGCCCTTACAGACCTTATGTTCTTGGCACAGGAGGGTCTCATCACAGGGTTTTCATTTTAAGTAAGTTCAAGCCTTTGGGGATGTCTGCATGCTGGTTCCAGGGACTTTCCTATGACCTCTTCTGTACCTTGCCACAGAAGTTAGATGATATACTTAACCAGATCAGCAAATCTATAAACTAATTTTTGTCCCAATTTAAAAAGAAGTAAGAATGTCAAAACGTACATGTGACAGCTGTTTGGGACTCTAATGTTATGGAAAAGCAGCTGTTTTCATTTATATTTGAGATATTAGTCATCCTTAGAATGGGACAGAGTATCCAGCTAATAGCTTATGCTTTAACCTACGGAAAATACGGGTCACAGAGACAAAGTGTTGGCAGAATCACAATACACTGACTATACTCATATAACATATTGGTCTTAAAAAGTTTGAAAACGTTTATAAGAAGCAGCAACTATTTAATAATGATGTTCTCAGAGAAATCTGACATCCAACACGATGAAATGAATGGTTTGCTTTTCGGAGAAAGGGCGTTTTCAAACAGACAAAATCCACATAAGTAAGGAAAGAAAGATCCTTCTAAGCTCCAGAAGTTGAAAGTAAGCTGTTTTAACAAAATTTAAAAATTAACTTTAATCAAAGTAGCATACTTTTTTTTTTTTTTTTTTTGAGACAGTCTTGCTCTGTCACCCAGGCTGGAGTGCAGTGGTGTGATTTTGGCTCACTGCAAACTCCGCCTCCAGGGTTCAAGCGATTCTCTTGCCTCAGCCTCCCAAGTAACTGGGACTACAGGCGCGCACCACCATGCCCAGCTAATTTTTTGTATTTTTAGTAGAGGTGGGGTTTCACTGTGCTAGCCAGGATGGTCTTGATCTCCTGATCTCGTGATCTGCCCGCTTCAGCCTCCCAAAGTGCTGGGATTCATACATACAGTGTTTTGTTTGTTTATTTGTTTCTAGATGAAGTCTCGCTCTATCGCCCAGGCTGGAGTGCAGTGGCGCAATCTTGGCTCACTGCAACCACTGCCCCTCCCCAGGTTTAAGAAATTCTCTGCCTCAGTCTCCGGAGTAACTGGGATTACAGGAGCATGCCACCATGCCCGGCTAATTTTTTGTATTTTTAGTAGAGACAGGGTTTCACCATCTTGGCCAGACTGGTCTTGAACTCCTGATCTCATGATCCACCTGCCTCAGCCTCCCAAAGTGCTGGGATTACAGGCGTGAACCATTATGCCCGGCCTCATACATACAGTTTTAAGAGTAAATAATGCTGTTAAGTCCTATGATGAAAAAGAGTAATTCCCTGTCCTATTCTTGAGTCCCTCCTTATAGGCAATTTAAGTTTTTTTTTTGTTTTTGTTTTTGTGATTTCTGGTACCCACCTTTTTTATTAGCATTCCCATAAGTTATTATAAATATCAGACAATATCTATTAACTTACATTAGAAAGAATGAGGACTTAGGCTGTGCTCTCTCTCTCTTTCACACACCCACACCCCGTTTGGAAAGTGAGTTTGCTTCTTTCTCTTTTTCTGCAATACAGTAGCTTCCTGCAGTAGCTTCCTCCTCCTGGGCACCCTTAGGTGACTATAAATGTTTAAAACGTATGCTTTTGGTATACTTCTCTGGCTCCCCAAGGACTTAGAAGAGATCCATATCATTACGGGAACCTGGGCAACAACACTAATTACAATGTATGCACATCGCCTTTCATTTTAAACATATTTACATTTTCATGTGATGATGTAATTCTCTGAGGGAGTTTGATCTCTGATAACCAAAGTACAGTGAATCCACTCCTAAACAGAAAGTGGTGGCCTCAGGTGTGGGCTGGCCGAGAGACAAGTGGCTATGGGCTGTGGATTGGTTTTCACTACATCTTAGTTCATTCCACAAAGGTGCTAACCACCGCCGTGGGCCAGTTGCGGTGCTGGTAAACCATAAGGAACCTACCTCTCCAAAAGGAGCTTTCAAGGTACTCGAGGAAAAGGGGGCACTCTCATTCTTTTCTTTTGCAAGGTGCTTACAAGTAGCTGGCAAGATCAGTGTATTAGGACCTTACAGGGGACAGGGCCATGGTGCCTCTGCCACAAGCCTAAGTGGATGAGGAATACTGATCTCTGGAGAGGATCAGTGTCCCTTCCCAGCTTCCAAGGCTGGGACATGGCCTTTCCTCTTGATGGCCACTGTTGATGGAGTCATTTACTGCTCATGAATTTACCCAGCCCTTTCTGTCCTGTCCACTTCTCCCTGCCTGCATCAAGGAGGGGTGTTGGTAGCCCAGTTAAGAGATGTGTGGAAATGAGTGGAAAGAATGAAGTTATGCCTGAGCCTGGGAGCCAGACAGACTCCCTCTACGAGGGGAACTCCCAAACCTGAGGACTCAAGGAAGTCTTTTCTGTTAGAAAATGGAAGCACTAGCGAGGTGCGGCGGCTCATGCCTGTAATCCCAGCACGTTGGGAAGCCAAGGCAGGCAGATTACTTGAGGTGAGGAGTTCGAGACCAGACTGGCCAACATGGCGAAACCCCATCTCTACTAAAAATACAAAAATTAGCTGGGCGTGGTGGTGTGTGCCTGTAATCCCAGCTACTCAAAGTTGAGGCAGAAGAATCGCTTGAACCTTTGCAGTGGGCCAAGATTGTACCATTGCACTCCAGCCTGGGCAAAAAGAGTGAAACTCTGTGGAAGGAAGGCAGGTAGGCAGGCAAGGCAGGCATGGCAAGCAAGGCAAGCAAAGCAAGCAAAGCAAGCAAGCAAGAAAGAAAGTAAAAGAAAATGGAAGGACTAACAAAAGCCGGAGCAAGAATTACTATCAAATGTGTTTTGTTGCTTTGTTTATTGACCATCTCCTATATTGGAATGTTAGCTCTCTAAGATCATGCAACTGTCACCCTTATATCCTTACTCACTACCTGAAATGTAGCCAAGACTCTATAAATATTTACTGAATGATAAGTTAGGTTTCAGACGCACTGTACCTGTACCTGAGAGATCTACATGACTCTCGGGGATTCTTAGACTTAAGTTACACGTTATCTTAATTCACATTGTTCTGCTATTAAATGTAGTGTGCGGGGAAAAAAAAAAAAAAAACAAGGCGAAAAAAGAAAAGGAAAGCTTAAGTTTTGCTATGATTTGATATTTCTGTGATTATGTGGTGACAGTTTCCAGGAAGACTGAGGAGTTCCAACAGGCCACCTTGTATCTTTTGCAGCACTTGGGCTTTAATCACATCTCACTGACTTTCTGTTTGAAAAATTGGTTCGATGACACAGTAGAATCTACACACCTAGCTGCCTGCCATACTGTGATTAGTAGCTAGGTAACCAGAGAGGTAGATGCTGATACGTCCTCTCCCCAGATCTGCCTTATGGTGCTAATCCAATGCCATTTTCCCGATTTTAAGTCTTCTTTGTCTCAGGACATTATTGTCATGTAAGGCAGAAAAAGAAACGCCCTTACTGACTAGCTCTTTTTCTTCTTTTTTTTCTAATGCACTTAAAACTGTTGCAGATATGCAGCAGAAAGTGCCACTACTTGTAATTTACTCAAAAAGGAAGAACTATGCAAAATTACTAACCAAGTTGTTTAAAATGCCTTTTACATTGCTTATGGGAGTAAAACAGTTCCAGTGTCCAGCCTCTGTAAGCAGCAGAACAGGAGATGGGTGGTTCAGGTCCTTGGTTTCCTGTGGTGGGGTAACTCTACTAAAGCAGTGTTTTTTTCATAGAAAGTAGCTAAAATCAATCTTGAAGAGAAGAGTTTTCCTTACAGCTACTAATAGGATAAACACATCAATGGCCTGACCGAAAAAAGAGGGCCTTCTGCTTCCTCTGGAGACTGAGACTCTTCATGGAGGCTGGAGAGATGTAATGGGCACATGCGACACTCTAATCCTGTCTGTAATTACAGAATCATTTCCATTTCCAAAATCACATGGATATTTAAGTATACCTCCTCTTTTAAATGTTTTTTGA
The DNA here is from genome assembly GCF_009764315.1 of Trachypithecus francoisi. Taxonomy (NCBI): domain Eukaryota; kingdom Metazoa; phylum Chordata; class Mammalia; order Primates; family Cercopithecidae; genus Trachypithecus; species Trachypithecus francoisi. The sequence goes on from NW_022681444.1 coordinate 3,072,329, forward strand.
GAAGAAGCAACAGCGTCTGTGAGCTACTAAACTGTGAACACAAAGACTTTTAAAACTTACTTGTAAATGTGTTTGTTACAGGCAATTATAGTTTGCTCACATTATCTCCAGAATCTTTGGCATATGAAATTAAATTAGCAGACATAAGCTATCTGATAAACAAGGCTTGTTTATCCATCCTTATAGATATATGGTATGAATTCACTTATTAGTAAAAAAAAAAAATCATTTGAGTTGACTCTCTGGGCCTAGTTTTCTCCTTCTTCAAAATAAAGTGTGCTTCCAGCAGATTCTAATTCAAACACAATTCAAAGGCTCATTCTATCACAAGGTAAAAGCTTTCTATAGACTTAATTCACTGGAAAACAAAACGTGCAGGCAAAGGCCAAGTCATACGGGTAGAAAAGGAAGTAAACCAAAACCTAAAGAGAAAGGCAGGTTTTATGGCATGTCTGGCATGATAGTGGCAATAGGGATGATGGCAGCTGATGTCCACTGAGCGCCTACTGTGGACTGTTTTCTATGCATTCAGTTAAGACAACAACTTTGCAAGACAGGTATTATCACCTCTATTTACAGAAAAGACAACTGAGGTCAGAAGGGGCTGAAGACTTCCCTAACTTCACAGCTTGTAAAAAGGACAGTTGGGCTTGGGACTGGGGTTGGTTTGGTTGCAACCAACAGCATGCAAAGCCCATGCTGTTTCCACTGAGTCTTGCTGTCACCCCCAGCTGAAGCGGGGCCATTTGGTCTCTCTAGGGAGAAACAGCTTCCACTGAGCCATGGGCCCTGTAACCTTATCCAGTAGGAGGAAGCACCACACAGTGGTACAACCTTTGGCCATTTGGCTTTGAGTCCCTACTCCCCTACTAGCTGTGTGACCTCAGCAAGTCCTGAAACCTCTCTGAGCTTTAGTTTTCTCGTTTATAAAATGAACATGACAACTGATTCAAATAGTTGTTTTAAGGATTAAAGTGTAATGGAAAAAAGTGTCTGGCAGATCACCTGGCCAAGTTTGAGTATTAATAAGTGGTAATTATTATACCTGTAACTGTATATGCAACTTAAAACCACAGATCAATGGAAAAAATTATGACCTCAAAGGTGTTATTTAACAGATGAGTTAATAACAATAAAATATCCTAGTGCTTTCTATGCTATAAGAATACATGTTTGTACATTCAGAAATTCATATTAGTATCAACAGTGTCTAAATTATGTATTTTTAATTTTTGTGAGTTCTTCCCCATTTTATTACGAGTATTTATAAACCACAGAAAAGTTGAAAGAACTGAACACTGGAAACCCATATACCCATCACCTAGACCTACAGTTAACATTTTACAATACTTGCTTTATCACATATCTATAAATCCATTTTTAAAAATGCATTTCAAATCAAGAAGGAGACATTACTACATTCACTCTGAACTACTTGAGCGTACATAGTATTAACTGAAGCTCAATATTTGTTTAAGATTCTCTTTTTACTTTTAGGTAAAATATACATGCAATATATGCACAAATCGTACAAATACAATTTGACAGTCTGACAAATGTACACACTTGGCAACTGCAGCTCCCGTCAATATACAGATTCCCAGTCAATATACAGATGATTAGCTTTATTCCAGAAAGTTCCCTCATCCACATTACATTTTAAGTGAGGAAGCTGTGGTAAATGGAAAAAAACACTGGGCTCAAGAATCAAAGGGACTGGGTTCAAATCTCACCTCTACTACTCATTAGAAACACATACAAGTGTGCACACACGCACTCCATGTCCTCTCTTTCTCTCTGTATCTATGTATATCCTTGGTTTTCTACCATAAAAAAGAGATAATGCCCATCTCACAAGGTCTTTTGTAAAGGTTAAATACAAAAATACCTGGAATACCATAAGTGTTCAGTAGATGCAATCAAACTGGAATCATTACCTTGGTACTTTCTACCTTTCTCCCACCTCTCTCCAATCTGAGGATATTGTCTTCAAAAAGGAAAGTAAGGACACACACACAAAAAGCAGTTGAAAAAGAGATGAGGGGGAACAAGACATCTCTCTGCATAGGCAGTACTCTCCCAATTTATCCACTCTGACTTCAGCTAATTAAACATCTGTCTCAACGGTCTTCTCAGCAAATTAGTCATCTCCACTTTGTGACATTGATTGTTGGTTGCAGCCGTTTCCCCACTTGCTACCATTCCCAGAAACTTCTAGGAGTTTACTCACCAGGCACACGGCAAGGAATGATGCAGGGTCCCCATTAACCCCCTACAGTTGCCCTTGGTGCCAGTGCTGTTCATAATGCTGCCAGGCATGTCCTTAGATCTGCCGCCCCAAAATAAACCGATTAAGGGGTAACAGTGTTTTTGTCTATGTTTCTGATTTCCAGATTATGATGCATTTTCTAGATGCTATGTACATGTACCAGACTAAAGTATTTAATAAACATTTAACTAAAAATCTGTTTTTTAAACTAGTGTTGATGACAAAGCAATCAGATAACAGAAGTTCTCAAATGGGAGGTGAATTCAAGTCTGGTAGATTATTAGACAGCTTTTTCTGAACATATAAACAGAAGCTTTGCTGGTGCGCAAAGGGCCAGCAGGCAAACAAGTGAAGCTGTGTGGCTTGGATGTGTGATCCATTTCTCTACATGATGGTGTGTGTGTGTATGCTTACACCTGCTTTGGCAGGAAGCAGGGGGAAGTGAGGTGGGGGCGAGCTGTATTCTGAACTACAGAGCACATCTTGAAAATGGTATTCTGAAATCAGGCTTTTTCTCAATCCTTTTTCCCATTAAAATAGTCGTGACTGACCAAAGAACTATCTTTTAGAAAGATAAAATGGCTAATACACACATTTAAAAATACTAAACGACACTAAAGACCCAGAAATGCAAATTAAAATGAGATACTAGCTGCTAACCATCAGTTTGGCAAAAATTAAAGACTGATAACATTCGGTATCGGTAAGGAGCTGGGAAAAAGGGCATTCTCACATACTCTTGGAATGTCAAAGAATGAGCATAAGTTTTTTTTTTTTTTTTTTGAGACAGAGTCTCCCTCTGTCACCCAGGCTAGAGTGCAGTGGCATGATCTTGGCTCACTGCAACCTCTGCTTCCCAGGTTCAAGCAATTCTCCCTGCCTCAGCCTCCTGAGTACCTGGGATTACAGGCACCTGCCGTCTAACCTGGCTAATTTTTGGATTTTTAGTAGAGACAGGGTTTTGCCATGTTGGCCAGGCTGGTCTCAAACTCCTGACCTCAGGTGATCCACCTGCCTTAGCCTCCCAAAGTACTGGGATGACAGGTGTGAGTCACTGCATTCAGCCAGGCATAAACTTTTTGAAAGGGAATTTGTTTTCCTCAACATTTTAAATAAATATTTGACAAGCAATCCATATTTAAAATCTAGCACAAATGTGTCCAATGAATATTCAAACAAGATTGTTCACTGCATGTTTTTGTAATACTGAAAATTTGGAAATAATCTAAACATCCTTCAATAGATAGCTAAGTTGAACAAATTACTAGGAAGATATAATGTGTGGTCACTCTAATATAGAATAATGCTTATGACATATTACTGAGCTAAAAAAGTAAACGCAATATCATATATACCGTGTGACATAATTACCCTAAAAACCTTAACACATGTGCATTTTTAATGAATTCACTTAACAAGCATTTACTGAGTATACTATTTGACAGGGACCTTGACAGGTGTTGATTATGTAAGTGATTTAAAAAACAAACAAAAAACAAGAATCCTGTCCACATGAAATGTATAACCTATATGTATATCTATATGTGAATTTGAAGGAAAAAATCAAAGGATTTACACCAAAGGAAGTTAGAGGAAACTTTCATTTTTTACTTCACACATCTCTAAAATGTTTGCTTCTTCCCCAAAAAGTATTTAATTTTATTTTAAAAATATCTTTAAATGCCACTACCTTCTTTTGATATTAACTCCAGGAGATCTGGCCACAGGTCAAAGCTATTTCAGTTCTCCCAAACTGTGCATTTAGCTCTAATGAAAGAAACCAGATGTTACCATAGTGTCCACCCCTCCGTTTCCCGAAGAGCAGCTTCTACTCTTCTGCACACCTTAATTCAGGGCTCCATTATCTGTTGGACAGATTTCTTGAGAGCCTCTGCACTGGTGTCTCTGCTTCACATTCTGTGGCCTCTAATTCATTTGTACAATACAGATGAGTGTTTTCTAAGAGAAATTCTGATTATATATTGCCCTTCTTTCAACAGATCCCCTCTGCCATCAGAATAAAGTTCACATTCAACACAGCTTACATATGGACATGACCTAGCCCCTGATGACCCGACCACAGCAGCCTGAACACTCTTTCCCATCCCTCTTTACCTGCCCAGTTTCTATTCATCTTCAGATTTCAGCCAGATGAGGAGCTTGGGATAGTCTTCCCTGACTCCCCAGGATGGAACCAGGGCTCCCTGCTCCCTATGTGCACCCAGACCCTATACTTACTTCCATGGTATCATCCCTTGCATGGTATTATAATTGCTTGCTTATTCCAACTAAACAGAAAGCTCCTTGAGAGCAGGAACTATTTCTTGGTCTTTACAAAATTCTTAGTGCCTACATAATGCCTGTTACAAAACAAGCTCCCAAAACATGAATGCACTTCTATTTTTAAGCTCACTTATCAGGCCTCCTGGTCGGATCTGGCCCTGCCTAGTTTCTGTAGTTTATTCTCTGCCCTCTTCCTGCTCCAGTGATTTGGAACTTCTATGTATTGTGACTACATCTCAAAACATGTTGTCTCCTCTACATAGAATGTTCTTCTTCTCATTTACCCAACTGGCAAAGTTCTAATTAATCTTTAAGAAGCCATCAAATAAATCACCCCAGAGCATCTTTTCTCAGTCCCCTACCCAACCCAGTAGTTTCAAGTAGGACTCCCTTACCTGTGCTGCTTTAGTAGTTTATATACATCTGCTTGTCAATTTACCATATTTTAATACCTCTTTTTCCGTGTACTCATTGGGTTTTCCACCTGATTTCTAGTGCAGCATGGCACAGAGCGGGCATTTGATGACAGTTGAACTAAACAGGGCATCTCGGAGCCACACAGAGCTTAAGAGCACACATGGCCCTGTCCTCCAGTGCCTTGATTAATCCTCACTCAGCCTCTCCCATGTTAGAGTTGAGGGAAGTGAGGCTTTGAGAGGTTAAGTACATCATTACACACATATACAGTTTCCAGAATTTCTTAATTCTGAGATAGATTTTCATTTTTTAAAACATTTATAAAATCAGGATGCAGTTTACAACCAATATGTACATTTAATGTAGTAGTATTTCCTAAGAAGCTATTACTAAATTGGTGGTGCTCTAGAATCAGCCCCTAGTGAACCCAGAAGTCTGTCTGACTTCTAAGTGTGTGTGTGTGTGTCTCCCATACCACCAAATAGCCTCTCGGGACATATGTCTTTTTTCTTCCTTTCAGTCTGCTTTTTCATTAACTGAATCCACACTTGTGACTGCCCAGATGAAGTGAATGAATAGATTTTATAATGGAAAAGGAACTTCTGAAAGATGAGCGACTAGCAGGAAGAGTAAATGCTGGTCAAACATAGTTTTGGCAAATGATATATTTCGAGTTTTTCTGACGTGGCAGTCGCAAGAGCTCATAACACCCTTCTAAAATAATTGGGTCTCTAAAGTGGTTCCAAAAGATTTTGCTTGACATAAATTCTCCAAATTTCCAGGCTTTCTGGATAAAATAGTTGACTGCAACGCCATCTTCAACGTGCTGTGCTCTGTATTTGGGAAGATCCATCAGGAGCCTCAGAGCACTCCAGACAGGGAGAGGCTCAGGTGAGATGGAATAGTAAGATAAAGAGGCAGAGAAAGGAGGCAGGCAGGAATATTGAACTCTATTGAACTCGGAGCTCCTTGCCTGGGGCACTTCTGAGTCACACATTTAAACACTTTAGCAGCCCTAATTTACTGTAGCATTTTCCCAATAGGTCACTGGATATCGAGTATCAGGTCTTCGTGTCCTATTCATCCTCCCATACATGAGAGGCATCAGCATGATTATTTATTCTTCCATAAGGAGGAACGGTTGTCTGCAGAATTTACTGCCTCTTTTTTGACAAAGATCACTTAAACAGTTCTATTTTCCATCCATCCATTCATTCATTCATTCACTCATTCCGTATTTATTCTTTTAAGGATTACCTGCTACAGCATAAAGAAATCACAAATCTGTGTCCCTGGCTTACAAACTCGACTTTGATAGAAGAAAGAATACTGGATTTTTCTGTATCAATTGCACATGAAGTAGGACTCTCTGTTCAACCCTATAGCCAGAACATTCTTTAGCTTACATTAGCCTTCAGAGGGCATTTCAGGCTAGAAGAGTGTTAAAAACCCTACTCCATCTAACATATATATGGGTTTCCCTTTTCCACAGGGCAGCTTAGGACAGGTGTATGTTGCTTTAAGAAAGCTAGACATAAAACATTAAAACTGACACCAATATAGACAAATTGTGCAATTACAAAAAGAATTCCTGGCTTTATATCCAGATTCACCACAGGGTTCCTTTAAATGCTGCACTTCCCTAGTGCATTTAGATCTCAGAATCAATGAACGTTTCTGTTTACAGAATTTTAAATTTGTTCTCCCATTAGGGTTCTAATAAGCAACATGGTACAAATAAAAAGAATATGGGCTTTGAGGTCAAAAAAGCCTGGGCTCCAATTTAGATTCACCATTTACTTACTGAGGAAACTTGGGTAAGTTTAACCTCTTAGAGCTGAGGAAAGTGAGGCTCAGAGAAGTACATCATTACATATACAGTTACCATAGGTCCTTAATTCTAAGATGCACCTCTTTTTTTCCTTTACTTTTAACATTTCTAAAGCCTCATCTTCAAAACAGGCATAATAAAATCTACTTTCCAGGGCTGCTGTACAGATTAAATGAGGTAGTATTTCTAGGTACACCAAGGCACTCCATTCATTAGCTCCCACGTCCTTGAAAGGGGTCCTCCTTTTGGAAAGACCAACTCCTCCCCTGGCACACAAATCCCTTTTAAAATACCCCCCCTCCCCCTGCAATACAGAGTCTTGCTCTGTCACCCAGGCTGAAGTGCAGTGGTATGATCATGCCTCACTGTAGCCTTGACCTCCTGGGTTTAACCAATCCTCCCACATCAGTCTATGACATATTATTGAGTTAAAAAAGTAAACGCAGTATCATATATACTGTGTGACATAATTACCCTAAAAACCTTAACACGTGCGTTTTTCATAAGTTCACTTAACAAGCATTTACTGAGCATACTACTATTTGTAGTCATACTACTATATATTTGACAGGTACCAGTCACTGGGACTACACACGTGTGCCACCATGCCTGGCTAATTTTTAAATTTTTTTTGTGAAGACAGGGTTTCACTATGTTGCCCAGTGTGGTCTCAAACTCCTGGGTTCAAGCGATCCTCCCGCCTTGGCCTCCCAAGTGTTGGAATTACAGGTGTGAGCTACTGTGCCTGGCTAAAATACTCTTAATAAATATTAAATTCATCTGTCTACAACTTTCTCAGTCTATCTGGCATGAAAGTAAGGCCTACTGTGTGTGGTATTTTGGTGACTGACCCTGCTGCAGCCAGTCTACTACAGCAGGTCCACAGTGGGTCACAGGCTCAAAATTCTGCACCTCCCCATGGCCTTGCGTGCCCAGGGTCTCCGCCTGATCTGTATCCCTCTGTCATAAGGCAGTCATCAACTCTGTATTTTTTTCTCCATTTCTTTCAAGTTCTTTTATTTCTTTGTGTTCATACTCTCTGTGTGTCTCTTATCCTCTTTGGGCCTCAGTGTATTTCACAGTGGTTAAAAATTTGGATTTAATTCTATATAGACTCATATCTTAAAACTCTCTCTGGTTGCTGTATAAACAACAGACTGGAGAGAGGCCAAGAGCATGAGCACAAAAACCATCCAGGGTGCTATTTCAGCAGTCTAGGTGGAGAGTCATGGTGACTTGGACCCATCCAACAGAGATGAAGACAACTAAATGGATTCAGGATATATTCCAGAGGTAAAACTGACAACACTTGTTAATGGATAAGATGTGGGGAGACAGTGCAGGAAAAATTCAAGACTGACAGCTGGGTATGTGGTTCAGGTGAATGGGTAGATGATGGTGTCACTTACTGTGCAGAGCACCTGCTTTATCTCCCTTAAAGGGTCAATTTTACTATATATATATATATATTTTTTTTTTTTGGCGGGATGAGGGGTTAAGTAAACTGCAAAGTAATCTTAAATGTTCTTTTTACACTAAAATATGGCAAGCCACTGCTCTGATTGGCATTGTCCCTGCCCTGCTCCTAAACTGTTCATAGCTTAAATGTGAAGGTCACTGTTTAAATGTCAATTTCTCAGACAGGGGCTCCCTGAACACCCTATAGGCTGCAGAGAGCTCCCCTTCATTCTATCATTCTCTCTTTCAGCCTCTTATGTATGCTCTTGCTCTAGAATAAGATCCTCCTTAGGTCTGACACAGGGGAGCACGTGAGTGAATGTACGACACAGCTACAGATACATTATGGATCGATATTTACATTTCACATGAATGTGTAAGATAAAACTTAAGAGTCCAATGATACCATCATGAATTGTCCCTCAGACCAGAACCCCATACCCTGTCGTTCATGTTTACTCCCCCTCTGCTCCTAGCAGTACTTTGCGGAATAATGTTTGAGAAGCCCCGTAGACTATCTCACTGGTGACATTCTAGGGGTCTTGTGAAAACAAAGTAAATCAGCAAGCAATAAGGTGCTCTGTGACTCTAAACAGATACTGAGTTAGGAGGGAGTCCACCTGACAAAGCTAACACTTTTCTTTCAAGTTCTTGTGAAATTTTATAAAAGTAGGAATGAATGTCACTAGGCTTATTAACAATATTATAAGAACTTTTTAAAAGAATCTTCAGACTAATAAAAATTTGTCTTTCATAGCAAAAGAATGGACAGGAATAAGAAAAAGTTAAGATGCTCCTGTTCAATCTTTCCACAGACAATACAGAAAATCACCTCTATTTTATAATGAGACTATTGTGACAAGTTATGCGGAAAACTATTCTGCTTAGTAAACCCCACTTTGACGCTCTCTTTTGTAGATCAAGAGGTATCTATATTTCTGTGTCAATGTTAAAAACTGAAATTGATCAATTTCTCAGCAGTGTCTGTCATGTCCAACATAATGCTTCAGAAGGCTGGGAAGGACTGATGGTTAATAGCATTTTTAACAGCAGCAGCAACAACAACAACAACAACAACAACAACAACATAGTACTAAGAAACTCAGAAGGTCACTGACTGTGAGGGTAACTTTGACAGAGGGAGAACTTGAATTAAGGCCTTTATTCACTAAATAACAGCTTAGGGACCTGACAAGCCACTCTTTACTGTGTCAAAAACACACCCACCCAACTGTTAACATGAATAAAGAGGCTTCATCTAATTCTTCTAAAACTGGATTCTCCAATTACAATTTTCTTAAATAGTAGGGACTTCCTGCCAATGCAGGTAGATTCCAAATGTCAAGTGGGTCAGTGAAAAAAAAAATGAAAGGTTGAAGAGAAACTTTAAAAGAGACATTTAAAAATAGGCATAAAAAATAGACCATAGCAGAGAATTGACTGAAACATACTGTGAAAAGACTACTATAGTATATTCTTTTCACATGAATATTAATAGAAAAAAAAAAACCATGCAGTGTTCATAGTTATGAGTTGATGAAATAATTACAAATAATGCAAATCAAAATTTTAGATCAGTTACAAGTGTCTGTAAATGACAGTCTATCCTAAAAAGCAGAATGATTTTAAAACCCTAAGGGCTTCAATTGACAAAGCTATTTACCTAAACAGAGTTATTTTGCTCAAATACATACCAACTTCTGATTTTTCACAAATGAAAACTGGGGAAGGAGTGCCACACTGAAGGACAACAGAGCAAATATTAGGACTGCCATTAGGCCTACACTTTGATTGAATAATGAAATAGTTTAAGTTCTAAATTTATTATTATTATTATTATTATTTTATTTTATTTTTTTGAGATGGAGTCTCGCTCTGTCGCCCAGGCTGGAGTGTAGTGGCCGGATCTCAGCTCACTGCAAGCTCCACCTCCCGGGTTTATGCCATTCTCCTGCCTCAGCCTCCCAAATAGCTGGGACTACAGGCGCCTGCCACCTCGCCCAGCTAGTTTTTTGTATTTTTTAGTAGAGACGGGGTTTCACCGTGTTAGCCAGGATGGTCTCGATCTCCTGACCTTGTGATCCGCCCGTCTCGGCCTCCGAAAGTGCTGAGATTACAGACTTGAGCCACCGCGCCCGGCCTAAATTTATTATTATTATCAAACAAACAGTTGTGTAGTCAGTCTGGAAAAAAGGTAAGGGAAGAGAAATGTCTGTGGGCAAGGAACAAGTTCACTGTTAGCCTATCAAAGGATTTCTGAAATCTTGTTTTAGCACAACTAACCTCTGTGATAACTGCTGACTCTACATGGCATATGTATTTTGATTTGAAGTGGTTATTTCCCTCCTTCTTCACTGAAGTTCAATAAGGGTAGCAAAGAGACAAGTGCTGTTCTGTACTCAATCAGGTAAAAGCTGTTTGATGACAGGGTTGCTCACTCTAATTCTGTCCCAGACATGGGGCATGGTAGGCACATTTTTGAAAAGACTAAGCCGGTCATTGTGACAGACGCTCAGGAAATGCAGGATGAGTGCCTCTAACCTGGCATCTCTTTCCACCAAGTTCATGACTAAGTTCATGTGTCATAATAGGTAACTAATAGGTATTTCATAGCCAGCTGTGAGCACCAACAATTTTTTAAGTACTTTCTATGTGTTACTTTCTATGACAAGAGGATTTTCCTCTTTTCATTAATCACTCTCCAAAAAAGTCTACTCATACAAAAGTTCAAAAACACAAGATGTACCCTGCCTTTACCAACCTAAGCTTAAACAAATATCTTTACCAAACTGGAGATCCTTCTGTTTTATGAGACCAGACTTATTAAAGCTACAGAAAGAGCTTCTTTTGTTAAAAAGCTTTTTGAATTAAGAAAATAGACAGTAATTTATGTAAATGTATCAATCTCAATCGGCTTCTCTTCTATGAAAAGGAATAAATAATGCAGATCACTGTTTTTCAGATAACCGAGTCCTAACTCTTTGCCAAGGATATGGCAAAGATTCTGATGGAAATGGCAGTAATGTGTACACAAAGGTGAACATAAATAAATGTGTGTATGATAAGCGCTGGGAATGGACATAGAAAAACGGGTATGCAATTGGACAGAGACGACGGGAGATAGAAGGAAAGATACTGGCTCAGCTGTATCTAAATAAGTTCACAGGAGTTTCATGGTATGAAAAATCTGTGACAGTGGAATTTTTACTAAGAAGCTTAAAAAAGTTTCACCTTCTCCTTGGACAATTCAGAATAAGGCCTTCTTAGAATATAATGCATTATATCACAAATATACTTTTATATAAAATATTTGGGAACAAAACAAGAGTAAAGAACCAGGGGCCAGGCGCGGTGGCTCAAGCCTGTAATCCCAGCACTTTGGGAGGCTGAGACGGGCGGATCACGAGGTCAGGAGATCGAGACCATCCTGGCTAACACGGTGAAACCCCGTCTCTACTAAAAAATACAAAAAAAACTAGCCGGGCGAGGTGGCGGGCGCCTGTAGTCCCAGCTACTCGGGAGGCTGAGGCAGGAGAATGGTGTAAACCCGGGAGGCGGAGCTTGCAGTGAGCTGAGATCCGGCCACTGCACTCCAGCCCGGGCGACAGAGCGAGACTCCGTCTCAAAAAAAAAAAAAAAAAAAAAAAAAAAAGAACCAGGATCCGAAAGGGTGTATGCCTACTCAATATCTTTGATTATCTGAAGCTGTTTAAAAGCTATTCGATTGGCACCTGGAACCCCAAAATATCCACTTTTCACTGGGAAGGAGTGGCTGTGCCTCTTCAATCATCCCCTAAATGCAAAGAAGTTTGACCCCCATGCAATGGATAAAAGTCACCCAAAAAATGAACAAAAGAGGTGTTTGGAAAAACCAGAACACCATTCATCCCAGCTAACGACTTGTTCATTATGAGTGATGATGGATAAAGACTTCTCATGCTGAGATGAAATCAAGATTTATATGCATTGTTTCCTCTCCCAACTTGTGGGAAGATCATCATCATTTAATTCTATCTCTGCGGCCAGTGATGGGCATCCAGAGAGCTGGTTATCAAACGGCGCAGTCAGCTGGCAAAAGCCGAAACGTGCAGTTGGCACATCTGGACGGAGCCGCCACAGCCGAGGGTGAACAATGACTCCTGGCAAGCATCCAAATTGCTTGCAGACGCTAGCAGGTCTCATCTACAACCGCCCCTACCAGCATCTCTCTCTCTCTCTCTTTTTTATGAGAATCAGATTTTCATTGCTCCATTCAATTGCTCTCCTCTGCCATTTTTTACAGCTCTTATCGTTCCCCTGGAATATGGCCTTGAGACAGCTCATCCGTGTCCTTCACTGTGTTATCTCTTCTAACTTTTATTAAAACTTCAGCTTTCATCTGAAGATAGCTAATTAAATCTGGAACAGATTATATGCCTCCCCTTAAAAAGAGCACAAAACTATTTTCTTCCGCCCCAGCAATGCTTTTTTTCCTTTCCAAAAGGTGAAATCAAAGGTGTTTAAGAAGTCTCTTTATTTACAGAGCTAAGATATTCAACATGAGTTGATTTATATTAAAGTTGTCTGTGATAGGACAGATCTTTGAGCTATTTCTCAAGATAATTATTTCTCAATCCTGGTATATATGCTTTAAAGATCACAGCTAATACTATAAGCATATTTTCCATATAAAGTTGGGTAATGAGGAGTTAGGTTATTTGTGCACATCAAGTGACTTGCCTTTTTGTCTTTTTTTTTTTTTTAAAGGGTTGCCCTCATTTGATAAAGATGAAGAGAAATTTTTCTTTTCTTCCCCATACCAGAAACATTAGTAACTAAAAGTTCTCCCATGGGAAATTATGTGAAAACATGAAATTAAAAGTAGTGATTCAAGTTTAGGACTGATTCGGTTTTCAAGACAGCTTTACATCAACTAATCATCAGCACAAGTAGCTCTGTCTGAATCTACCACAAATTACTAATGAAGGAACTTCCACAATTGATATGAATACATTCTTCTCACATATGCCGCTGAGCCAGTCCCTTTCTGAGGCCCAGGGGCAATGTACAATCACCTCTTCTTGCGTAGATCTGCTAACCAAACCTTCTAGCAAGGACATCTGAAACAATCTAGCCAGCCATCACACATACATGCCTTATGCCCTTTTAATAAGGGTTAAGCTTCTACTACTGTGAGAATATGATTTAACTATCCCACCTGAAACTTTCTGGGATCCTTTTCTTCGCTTCACTGCCTTTAGTAAGATTTCCTTCATGGTAACCTTTGTGTTGTCCACCTGAATAAGGGAGAATCCATGAGCAGCATTTCTGTAGGAAAAGACAAATATTACATCATCACCAACATTCATCCAGAGAGATGTTACTGCGATCTTCACTGTGTTTAAGCAAGTTTTAAAGTAAGTGCATACTGAGGTGCCAATTATTTAAAAATAGGTTGAATAGATATACTTCTAATGGTGGGGGGTGGGGGGGTGGTGATAAAAGATTCTAGCATGAGCAGTTCCAAGTGAAAGAGAGGTCAGGCTTAGGGAAGGTTTTTCTAATTTGTCCAAGTTGAACCTAAGTGGTCTGCGTGGGTCAGTAGCAGGGTTCCTAGTGTTGGCTTCCAAACCAAATCTTGCAACAAGGATTGACAACTGATAAACTTGGCTTGTATCAGTAGATGTCACTACAGGCAGATACTGCCATCATACTAAGCTAATGGAGCCCCAGACCAAAAAAAAAAAAAATGTCACGTGGGGCCAGAGGGCAGTAATACCCCAAAGTAATTGAGAAGGAAGAAAAGAAAATGCTCTAACTAGCTAGTAAATATATTTGTTTATTCATACACACACACTTTTTTTTTTTTTTTGAGATGGAGTCTCACTCTGTCACCCAGGCTAGAGTACAGGGGTGCAATTTCGGCTCACAGAAAACCTCTGCCGCCCAGATTCAAGCGATTCTCCTGCCCCAGCCTCTCCAGGAACTGAGATTACAGGCGCCTGCTACTGTGCCTGGCTAATTTTTGTAGTTTTAGTAGAGATGGGTTTCACCATCTTGGCCAGACTGGTCTTGAACTCCTGACCTCATGATCTGCCCACCTCAGCCTCCCAGAGTGCTGGGATTATAGGCGTGAGCCACTGCACCAGGCTGTATTTTTTTTTTTTTTAATACAGTCTATACACTTCAGTACGAATGGTTTAATCTACTTAGTCCTAGAAAGTCAAAATATTAGCTGAAGCACAAGTAATTATAAGACAAAACACTAACACTCCTTGTAAGCGTCCAATTAATCAAACTGGGTGGGGGAAAGGCTTCATCTAGATTGGAAAAAAACTGCTAAGGAAGAAGTATTCTAAAAACAGAAGCCCCATGTGAGGTATAACTTCACCAAGACTGTTAATTGCAATAGCAAGTATCACAAATACTACTCACTACGCTTGGGCACTGGAACAAAACAGACCAATTCCAAGTAGCTCTTGTAACAAACGGGACCCAAGTTTCCAACTATGGAACATGGGAATTGCCACAAGGAGTTTGGTCGCATTCCCATTTCTCCATAAGAATCTCGAAAGGGAACATGGCCAAAAAACATGGCAGAACTTCATACTGACAAGAAATCTGAAAGAAAAGCCAAGCCCCAAGCTAAGCTCTGGAAAAAGATTCCCAATGGTAGGGCAGGCTGGGAAGGGTCTTAAGCCTAGGCTGGACCCAACCAGGTGGCTGACTCTCCATAAGGGCTGGGGGTCGATCTCAAAACCAAGGACCTAATTTGCTTCCCTAATACAGAGACATCTCCACAACCCTCCTCTCCATACGGCTTGCTGTTTAATCCTTGACATTCCATTTGTTAAAAAGCAAAAGCCGAAGCTGGTCTGGCCAGCACCATCATCCATTTTAACTTGGTCAGGTTCTTGCTATCGAACAGCAGGCCTGAGAACTGTCAAGCTAATTTTACTGAACACTCTGTTACTGAATCATGCCTGAGTCCCGGCCATTCTTTACCTCAGAAGCTGGACCCCATCCCAGAACAATCTTTAAAAGTTTATTTTACTGATCAAAGCAAAATAAGAAAAAGCTCTTTTTAAAAAACTATATTTAGGGAGCG
The DNA here is from genome assembly GCF_009764315.1 of Trachypithecus francoisi. Classification (NCBI taxonomy): domain Eukaryota; kingdom Metazoa; phylum Chordata; class Mammalia; order Primates; family Cercopithecidae; genus Trachypithecus; species Trachypithecus francoisi. The sequence goes on from NW_022681444.1 coordinate 3,087,674, forward strand.
ATGCAGTAAGTGATACTTTGGCAAGAGTACTGAAATGTAAAGTGCCTTGTGCATTTATAAACTTGGGGGTATTTGCTCTGGCGCTAGGCCAGTGTGTGTTTGGAACAAATGCCAGTCAACCACGATCAGATTTGCCTTCCCCTGCTTTCTCCTCAGAAGTCAGTATGTGCTCCATCTGTGACAATATGTTGGGCGATGGATGAGTAGGGCCTAAAAGAGAACACAAGTTCTCGGGTACTCACAAACTAGTACTGGCCTGGACCTCATGAACTGCCATCCACCTGGTTCTAGTGGAACTACTGTTGATTTCAGTCTGCTTAGAAATTGCTTACGTTTCCTCCTACTCTGCTGCCGGCTGACAGCATTATTTCCAGCCAATCTTTTTCAGCAAAAGCAGACTAAAAGCTCAAAAGGAAGCCTTGTGTTTGGACTAACTTTCATAAATTAAAAGTGTCCTTTTAAAAGATTTTTGAGCAGAGGAAAATCCCTAGTCTGTATTTTTCTGTCATTTTACCAAAACGTACCTGGGTGACAAGGTTAAAGCAAGCAGAGGAAATCCCTGGCACTTATCATCCACAGGCATTACTGATAAATTGTGTGGTGGAGGAATAAAGGATTACCTTCTGTATTTTTTCATTACACTTTTCTTTTGTTACAGAATACATAAATCCATTGTGGCACAATGTAATATGTATCACCATGCTACACCTGCGGACGCTTCCGAGCAGCTGCCATGTCTGTGCAGTCAGGAATGATAAGTGAACCACCCGTGAATGTTAACGATAGTGATCATTCTGAGGTAACTTGGCTCTCCATCTTCCTTTACAGCCTCCGTGCTGAAGCCAGGGTAGCAAGGTTCATGAGAGGAAAATGAAAACAACAGCGAAGGGAAGGGGCACGCACGGCCCTTGGAATGGACCTTCATGAGTGTGCAGTATCTTACTCTGGGGCTCCATTTCTGTAAAAACGTGCACGTTAAAAGGAGAAAGAGGTTCTGCCCTGCGTGCTGCACATTCAGGCAGACCTAATAAGAGTTTCCGCAGCTCAGTCCCACGCTCCACTCCCTTCCCTCCAGACGAATGCCAACTTTGGATCTTGTTCCACGTCTACAGTGAGCGCTTTGGCGGGGAGATGGGCAGGGTTTTGTTTTTTGAGTAATACCCTCATATGTTTCTGAAACGTAAAAGCATAGAATGCAAGTGGTTCTCAGCCTCCGTCTAGGTGTAAGTGTTAAGTTATGCTCCCATTTAACAAGTGGAGATGGAGACTTGCCACCACAATTTTCAGCTTGACTTCCAAACATTCTGGGTTTTATGCCTCATTTCTTTATATCCAGGATTTTTTATGGGCTTTCTAAAAAGTCTATTGAAATACATCTTTTAAAGCCTTTACTTAATGTGGGACGCTGGGTTTGAGGCTGAGAGGACAATGATCCTGGGGGGGCGGCTGGTAGTAGGCAGACAGGGTGCTCCTGGTCTCAGCCTGCCTTCCCTGTGGCACATGCTCCAGTCTCTGGGTTAGGAGCTGTGGCGGGGTGATCAGCCCTCAGCTGAACAAGCAGGCTACACACAGACCCAAAGTCTCGGCTCAGAAACCGCTCCTCCTCCTGCTCGCCTCAGGGACAGACAACTTCTTTTCCCTCAGAGCAGGGCATTCTAGGGACACTGAAAAGCAGCAGCTGCCCTTCCCATGGCTCCTTGGGCTGTCCATGCTGGGTCTAGGGTGAAATTCCATGTCAGGGAGCGGATGAAACACTGCCAGGAGTGCTTCAGTCAATTCAAAGTTAGGTCCTGTCAAGTCTCGTAACCACTGAACAATGTATAGGCATTTTAAAAAGAGACTCCTCACTTGTGCGCTCCGTCCCAGCGCAGAGCCACTCAGTTACCCCAGAGAAGTTTGTATGCCAGCATGAACCCAACGCAAGCAGCCTTTCTGAACTAAGCAGTAAGCGAGAGGCAGTGGGAGCCACAGAGCCCACAGGGACATAGGTCTTCATCTGAAAAGCTTAGATTCTATCTTTAGGAACAGAGCTGGAACCAGAACTCAAGTTGGAAGGCAGCACACTGGAGAGGAAAGGGCATAGACTGGAGGTTAAATACCCTCTGACTGAAATCCCAGTTCCGTGGCTAACGGAGATGTTGCTGTAACATGTGGGAACCTCAGTGCATCCATGAAATGAGTAGGCTACTTCCCTATAGAATTGTTACGAGGATGAAACAGACAATGAATGCCAAGCACCTCACACTATGACTGGCAAACAGTAAACGGAGTCGATGTTAGTTCTCTTTTGTTCTCCTTGTCCTAAGTCATCATCCCAAGAGGAGAGGCCCCACTTCAGCCCCTCCTTCCCCTGCCTCCTAAGCAGAGACTGCTTGTGGTGGTGGTGGGGGGGGGGGGGTGGATCTCAAAACTCATTGCCTGTCATTGGTAACACAGGGGCATTAAAATGTGTGATTTGTTGAGCTTGGTGGCAATATTCAGGGGCACTGTCAGTGAGCAGCCTGTGGCCCAAGCATCAAGCTTCCCAAGAGCTCCAAGGGGAGCACTCTGGGTTCAGTTTTCAAAGCTTTCCTTTTTGAAAGTGTTAACTATGATGCAGGTATGTTCCACCTCAACTTAATTCACTGTCTTTGAACAGTGATGATGGAAATTAAAAAATCATGGTGGTGTAAAGAATTTCAACAACATTTATTAAGAACTTTTTGATTTGCACAAGTTGTCCACTGTTGAACAATTACAGTAACAGCAACGACTATTTATTGAACACTTTCTACGTGCTAGGTGCTGTTTTAAGCTTTTTAAAATAAATCTGTATTGACTCATTCAATCCTAAAATAGGTACAATTATTACACCCATTTTATAGAAACTGAGGCTGAAGGCATTAGGGAATTTACCTGAGATCACTCATCTATTAAAAATCCTGTTCTGGATTACAAAAATCAACAATATGGTCCCTAACCCAAGTCGCACAGTCCAGCGGGAGAGAGCCAAGAAGCCAACAAACAATTATAGTTCTGTGTGACAGCCACAAAGGCAGAGGCAAGTTCAGGGTGCTGCGGACACAAACGGAGGGCACTTAACCTAGCCACACAGAGGTCAGAGGGCCCCAGAGCTTCCCAGTGGGGACGATGTCTCAAAATGCAGTCATCATTTAGCTCTAAACCATGCTAGGAGAGATGGTGGCAGCACCAGAAGGCAGCAGAGCCCAGTAAACTCTAGAATAAAGTGACCTGGTTTGAAGCCCCACCTCTGCTTTTATGGATAACAACATAATCACTTTAACTTCATTTCCTCATCTACAAAATGAGGATGATAATTATTCTTGGATTGTAAGATTGTTGTAAAGGCAAAATACTTCTAAAGTACTTACCATAATACCTGTCATATAATAAACGCTTATAGGCCAGCCATTAGTTAAAAAAAAGATATATAATAAGTTATATATTAATATATAATAAGCATAAGCATTTTCTTCATATGTACAATGAATATATAATAATGAGACAATGATAATATTCAATATTTATTGAGCACTTACTTTGTTTAATCCTCCTAGAAAAGGTAGGGGCTATTACAAGTCCCATTTTATAACAGAGAAAATTGAGGTTTGGCAAGGCTGAGACATTTGTCTGGAGTTATATAATAAGTTAATATGTTATACAACAAGTAAGTCCTGAAGGCGTCAGGACTTGAACCCAGATCAGTTAGACTCCAAAGTCTGTGTCTGTTAATCCCTCCACGGCCGCAAAGTGAGTCTTAGGGACTCGGGGAAAGAAGAGACTTTCAGAGAGCACATCTTCCATGCCGGAACCACTGACCCAATCTGTGGAAAAGGTTCAACTTCCAATGTAACAAATTCAGTTTGACTATAAATGTCCAGATTCTTAGAGTAACCATATGACCTACAAGAGTTTTAGAGACCTCGGAGAAAGTCATGGTTTCAAAAGCCACAGTCTCAGTTTGCAGGAAGTGGGAAAAGGTTGCTAAGAGCCGTTCTCGAGTCTCCAGTCCTGACCAGTTCCATGCATGTTCATTCTCCAGCATTTCAAGGTAGAAAATGGAAATATATGAGCAAGAGAAGGCCTTGTAATAACTGCAGCATGCTTGCTTTAAAATAAGTACTTTGAGCATTACTTTATCCATAAAGAGTTGACACTAGTGTGAATGCCACATTTTGTTTCCCCTTACACTGACCAAAAATTTTTTAAAAGATCAAAGCGTACTGTGGGAGCATGCGATGTTTGACATTGGACAAAGTACTCTTTTTCAAAACAGACATTTTCCAAAAACATAACTCGCTAGACTAATGGGCAGTGAGAAGCCAAAATGACTGCCCTCCGCCTTCTCCTTGTGTATCTTTGCCAGAGTCCTTGGGACTTGCCAAATCCGGTCATGCCTGCTTAGCTTGCTCGACTGATTGTGCCAGAAAAGAAAATAAGACACAGATGTATTTGAGCTCTTTGAGATGCCAGTAAGAGAGACAGCTAATGGCTTCATTTCGACCCTCCCCTTCCAGCTGGGCACAGGTGGGGGATAATGAGGTCCCTCTCCCTAATCAAACTCAATTATTTACTACTCTATATAACCGCAAAGACATTCACATTCCGTTCAGAATATAAAACACACCGTGGGCTACTTCCAACCACTGCCACTGGGTATTTATAACAAACTCAAGTGGCTAACAGTTTGCCTTGGCAGGAGTTTAAGTGTGTAAAGTTTTGCAAACTGTTTCTGTTCAAATATGTCCTGCTGAAATGGGGTCCCAGGCGGGGTTCCATAACTGTCAGGTCAGTGAACTGCATAACATGTGAGAATGTATTCACCATGCAGTGCAGACAGGATCTGGAAATCAAATGCTTCGTTCTATCACAACCTTCTGAGAAGCATCACAGTTTTTTCAACAGCAAGACTGACATTGTATTAATAAACATTCCAAGTCACTAGCCTGACATGTACATAGCAGCAGCTGACAGACTCCGACATAAGCTGAGGGGAGAACAGAGGAAATCAAAATGAGACATAGTAACTAAACATGGCCAAAGGGGGAAGCATCACCAAACCAATCACAGGGGCTCAGAAACGGGAGCTCCCGACTTTGAAGATACATATTAACTAAAGCAACAGTCTGGTATAATTTTTAGATACAAAGTAAGTTGATGGTTATTTAAAATGTGTGCTTTTATGGTAGGAACAAAGCGAATCCTGGCACAATTTCAAGACATTCCAGTGAGCAAAACATACATATTTAGCTTGTCTGACCTTTAAATTCTTAGAATTGTGTAATTAATGCTTTCCATCTTTATTACTTGCTCCAATATTTCTGTCACTTTAAACAGACACAAAGAAAAATCCTTTCTTTTCTCTAGACAGTTGCTGTTGCCAAAAAGGAAATCAAGTCAGATTTACAAATACAAAATTAAACAGGCTGCATATGTTACATTTCCATACACGAGGACAATCTGGACAATGAAAATGTTTGCTAATACAGCAGAATGAAAAGAAACAACACACAGTTGGTCCTCTATGACTCAAGCAAACAATAAATAACCAGGATAATTTATACTCATATCGTCAGGCCTGGTTACAGAAAACACAAGCATCTTCTTTTATTCCTTATTCTATTTTAGCTCTGCCTCTTACCAAACATTATGGCCTTGAGTTAGTAACTACCTGTCTCTGAGTCTCAGCTTACATATTATAAAAGTGAATTGCGTATAAGAAACTTTACTGATGGGGTGTGGCCAATTTTAAAATATCACAGAAAAGAAATAAATGATTAAAAAAGAAATAAATGAGATAGTGTCTACTAGAGGCATGAAACTGAATGAGTGTGTGAAAATGTTCTCCCTGCCCTCCCCGCCCCCCCACTTTTTTTTCATTCTCTAGACCACAAGGCAATAGCATATAACAGAAGGAAAGGCTTCAAGCTAATGACACCCTTTAATAAAAGTCTGGTCACTTGGGGTATACTGTGGATTTATCATCAAGAAGGTACACTAAAATTCCCCACTCTTCTGAAAAGCCCAGAAAAGAGCATGAATGAACCCAGGGCACGCCTCTTTAAAAAAGCAGCTCATCTTTCCCTTTCTGCAGAGCCAAGAGAAGCCAAGGCAGTCTCTGGGTGCCTGCTGGGCCACAATGCCCAAGGCAGCCCACCTTCTGGGCTAAGACCCTCCATTGTTACCTGATAACCCCTTACCCTAACAGCTCTTGGTGAGAACTGTTCCTTCCTCATGTTCCTCTAATATATCAAATATTTAAAGGAAAACACACACACAGACATATATGTGTGTCTATATACACACATATATGTATATATGAGACAGTTTAACTGCTCTGACTTCTAACCTAAGGAGATTTTGACCATTTTATTGGCCTTGACTTTTCCTTTTTTTTTTTTTTTTTCCTTTAAAGCTCTTTTTCCCCCACTCCAGAGAAGAATCCTGGCATGAAACTTTAATGTCAACACATTTAAGGTAATATTACCACAGTTGTTTTTGTCATTGCCACTTTTGAACTCTATTCAGTCTCACAAATTCTGACTAAATGAGGCCTGTGTTGGGAATGGGAGAAGGTGACAAACAAGGCAGGTCCCTATCCTTGAGAGGCACTTAGCCCACTCAGGATCTCATTCTCCCTTGTCCTACTTTGTCTAAAGGAACAGTAGGCTTTGGCTTGGTCACTGCTGGCAAGAAACACTGCTCGAGATGCAGGACACCATCTGAGTTCCAGATCTTTATCTGGTTTTGGGGGCCAGCCAAAAACCTTCCCATTCCTCCCACTCCCTACTCCTCCCTGACACTCCTGATATCCAAACATCTTTACTGCTTAGGCTCAAAGTAGTCAGCAAGTTAGGGATTCCCATTTATAGACATATTTGCTCTGTCCAAAATCAATCAGGAACAATGGATAGTTTAGGAATCCACTTGTAGATTTGTTAAAAGAGGCAGTTTCCATTAGCAGGCTCCTAATTTGCAAGTTGTTAGAATAATCCATTCTCCTTCTCCAAACTACAACTCTATATCCAGGGGTTTCCTGGGGCCCAGGGGTTCTAGAGGGAAGGCTAGATAGATCTAGTCCTGATTAGTAAGAACATCAGAAGACATCCAATTACACGTTCCCGCCACAGAACATTTTTCCAATGAGAAGTTCATTTAAGTTAATTAGTTCCTCTTTAAAAAATGTAAATAATTATAAAATAACAATTCACAATTTTTGTATGATGGAATGAAGACAAATTTAAAAGCAGAAATAGATCTATTTCCCAATTTTGCTATAATGGACACATATTAATTATATAATAAAAAATAACCCCATTCTCACCTTAGTGTAAATTCCCACCGAGAATCCCTGACAGAAATAATAGCAACTATGTAACAATTCCCACACGCCAGTCTCAGCTAATATTAATAATCACAGCAGCATTTCCTGAGGTTCAAGAGCCCCCAAGAATCAACAGATGAATTTACAGACTAAGTTTCAGAATTTAAAAACCTGTTTTCTCATGGTGATGTGAGCCTCTAGTTCCAGCTACTCAGGAGGACTGTCTGAACCCAAGAGTTCCAGTCCAGCCTGGGCAGCATAGTGAGACAATGTCTCTAAAAACTTTTTTTAATTAAAAACAACTTTGATTTTAGTCTAATGAAAAGCATATACAGATGTATTATCTATACATATCAATATATGTATGATATGATATGGATGTATAGATATATATAGCTATATATGCTTTTCATTGAACTAAAAGCAAAACTGTATGTGTCACCACATATTTTATATATGTCACTGTTTGTGTATGGGGGGGTATATGAGAGATAGATACAGATGTAGGCCCCTCCTCACTCCTCATCTTCCATGTTCCCCATTTTTCACCCACCTGGGGAGCCCTGAGTCACTGCCTAGAGGAGAAATACCCAAGAGAGTCACCTGGCCCACATCAGACAAATGTGAACAGGAAATAAAATTATTAGGCTGGGTATGGTGGCTCACGCCTGTAATCCCAGCACTTTGGGAGGCAGAGGCAGGCGGATCCCCTGAGGTCAGGACTTCGAGATCCGCCTGGCCAACATGGTGAAACTCCGTCTCCACTAAAAACACAAAAATTAGCTGGGCATGGTGGCAGGTGCCTGTAATCCCAGCTACTCAGAAGGGTGAGGCAGGAGAATTGCTTGAGCCCAGGAAGCGGAGGTTGCAGTGGCCAAGATCACACCACTGCACGCCAGCCTGGGCGACAAGAGTGAAACTCTATCCAAAAAAAAGGGAGGGGAAGAAAGGGCAAGACAGAAAGAAAGAAAGAAAGAAACTTATTGGGAAAATCCAGAAGTTGACCAACAAACCTATCCCATGCCCATTTGTCTATGTAGTCTATGGCTGCTCACACACTACAATGGCAGTGCTGAGTTACAGAAACTCTATGGCCAATGGCCTAAAATATTTACTATCTGGCCCTTTGCAGAAAAAGTTTGCTGGGCTAGAAGCGGTGGCTGAAGCCTGTAATCCCAGAACTTTGGGAAGCTGAGGCGAGCAGATCACTTGAGTCCAGGAGTTTGAGACCAACCTGGGCAACATAGTGAAACGCTGTCTCTACAAAAAATACAAAAATTATTTGGGCATGGTGGCGCATGCCTGTAGTCCCAGCTACTTGGGAGGCCAAGGTGGGAGGATTGCTTGAGCCTGGGAGGTAGAGGCTGCAGTGAGCCAAGATGATGTCACTGCACTCCAGTGTGGGTGACAGAGCAATACCCTGTCTCAAAAAGAAAAAAAAAAAAAAAAAGTTTGCCAACCCTAGGATAAGGTGGTGCGATTTGGGGGGTCATGTGTTCCAGCAGCTAGAGTTATTTAACATCACTAACGAACTTATTGAAAGTCAAATGGCATTACTGCAAGCTGCATACAGAACTTGTTTGCTGAATACAGAAAAGTGGTGAGATAATTCTGTGGGCACAAGGATCTCTATGAATAGTCTTGCTGGTCTCTGAAAAATCTGTGCTGTTTGGTGCCAAGTCACACTATGCACAAGTATCAGTCAGGCAGAGCCCACTTATGTACAGACCAAGCAACAGATACAGTAGCGTGACCAATGTGGCTTACCTAGGATGGAGGAAGGGGGTTGGAGGTGAGCATCAGGGAGTGCTCATAGATACAGGACTTTCAGTTTTGAAACAGGGAGAGTCCTGGGCAAACCACCACGAATTGATCATACTAAGAGAAAGTATGGTGGGCCAAACGCAAAGTAGAGTTTTCTAGGTTAGGAGTGGTGGCTCATACCTGTAATCCTAACACTTTGGGAGGCTGAGGCAGGAGGACTGCGTGAGCTCAAGAGTTCAGGACCAGCCTGGACAACACAGTGAGACCCTGCCTCTACTAAACATAGTTGGGCATGGTGGCACATGCTTGTAGTTCCAGCTACTTGGGAGGCTGAGGTAGGAGGGTCCTTAGAGTCCAGGAGTTTGGGACTGCAGTGAGCCATGATCACATCACTGCACTCCAGACTAGGCCACACAGCAAAACGCTATCAAAAAAAAAAAAGCATTTTCTAGTAAAGAGTATTTAAAATTTATGTGTTTGTGTGGGGGGACACATTATAAATCAATTGGCCCACTAAAATAATGGACTAGTAGTTAAAAATACACTGTTTAAAAGGATGTTAATCATGGTGTCTCATGTGAAAATCAAAAGACTCAAGTTGACAAGTAAAACATTTAACACCCAATTAAACCCAACATCAGCAATGTTTAATTTCAGCAAAACATCATAGGTTACATTAAAGTTGTTAATTTGTATTTTATTAATGTTATGGTTTTATCTGTATTTAGTTTGTAATTTTGCTTAGGTTGTGTAAAAACATTGAATTTATAGCTAAACATTATAGAACTTTATATTTGCACGTATCCAAGTAGCATTATTAAAAAACTCATTTGGATAAACATTGAGACTTTAGGAGAATTTATTTCCCTTTAAAAGAGTTCTGTATGTAACTTACATTTAAGAAACTCCCTCATGACAATTCCATGAGATAGTTACTATTATCCACATTTTACAGATGAAGAAACTGAGACTTAACAAGGGTAAGTAAAATTGTCTAAGGTCATGTATGTATCCAGATACTAGTGAAGCTGAACCGTGAACTCAGGTTTGCCTAAATTCAAAGTCTGTGCTGCTACACTTGGAGGGAAAAATGGTACTGGAGCCCCGGGAATAGCTGGTGTGAGGGCCTCTGAAGGTCAGAAGGCGACCTGGGCCTTCCTGGCATTTGAAAGGCAGGAACAGGTGTAAAAGAGGGGAAGAGGTCTCAGAAAGCAAGGTGGGACATAGTGTTGGGTCAAGTGTCCTCCTGGCAGCTCACAGATACCTGAAGATTCAGTCATTCCTTCTCCACGAAGCCCTGTGCTGGGTGCTAAGGATACAGAGACAGTAAGACTGTGCCTTCCTTGTCTTTAAGAAGTTAATGGTCTTGCTACTAACTTAGAGGATGTGTGCTCTTAAGAGGACTCATTTGAAAGTCTGTAGATCCTTAATGTTTACCCACTGCCCATGTTCACTGAAAGTTATTCCAGTTCAACTTTTTCAGTCCAGCTGAGCAATGTCCACCTAAACACTACCCCTTCTCTGCTATAAAACAAAGTAGGAGAAGAAGAAAAATGTACAAGTGACAAAAAGATCTACTCAGTAACCCATTCAAGAAATACGTGTGGCAGATCTATCATAGTAATGGAGTGATGCTGAGTATTGTGGGCACAGATAATTCAGTTCTTGCTCTCCAAGGGCTGTTTATTAATAGTGACAATAACAGCAGCTAACACTAAGATGATGCGTACATATGCTAAATAAACACTGTTCTAAGTGCTTCAGATCTATTAACTTATTTAATCCTCATAACTGATCTGTGAGATAGGTATTATTATCTCCATTTCACTGAGCCACAGAAAAGTTAAATATTCATCCAGGACCACACTCACTAGTAAGGGCAAGGCTAGGATCGGCATCCAAGTGGTCTGGCTCCAGAGTCCACCATGCCATCGCCTCTGCACTACAGCAGTGGCTGAATGTCAGCCTTAAGACAGTGAGATTCACAGGTTAAACCAACACCAGATTCCCAGCCTCAACCTCTCGGCAGGGGGCTGGAAAGGGCATGAACTTTAAAGTCAGGGATGAGTCAAATCTAGGCCTAAGAACAATATTGCTCACCCTCAGTTTCCACGTCCCTAAACTGTTCATAAAAACTGGGTTATTTTGGGATTAAGTGAGATAGCATATGCATAGTTGGCCCTTAGTAAGTATTAGTTCACTCCCTATTGTCAAACCTACTTCCCTCTTTCTGTTTCAGCTCTGTCTCTTCCCAGCCACTTCTTGTCCCTCCTCTACTGGGAGATAAGTGGAAGGAGTAAAGGGGGGAAATGATGAGGAGTAATTATGGCTTTATTTATTTTGCTGGGATTTCCTTCTCTGAAACTTTAGACACATCCCTAGAGACTCCTGAAGGCCTGCTCTGTTCTGCATTTGTAGGAGAAGCTTTACTAACTTAGAATATAGACCAGAAAGGCAAGTAAGAGGTTGCTGAACCAAGAAAATACACACAGGGCAAACGGTCAGTAATCTGTACTATTTCATCAGATGACTGAGAAAAAGAAAATTTATTGACATTTTTGTTCTTAATGCTCACATATAAAGATTTCACTTTACCTCGTGTTTTCAGAAGCACTCCAGACACATCAAATAAACTCTCTTGAATTTTAAAACAGAAAAAGGATTGGGCTATGTGTGTGTCTGAGAGTGGGAACACAGGGATGGGAGTAATTCAGGATCAAAAAACAGAGTATTAAGGTTAAAGTAGTTGTTATTCTTTGTCTTCCCCCTCCTCCAGTTCTCCAGAAGGCAGGGTTCATAGTGAAACACTGTGTAGTCTTAGATGCTCCTCCTGGAAAGGCATGTGAATCCTAGCCCCACTCTACTCTATTGAAAACTCAGTGATAATAGCCTCTTGCTTTAAAAAAGGACTTTTGATTCAAAAGACTGCTATGCTCATGTGTTAATATTTACGTAGAAAAAGTTCTAGTCATATTAATAATCAATAAAAATGTAAGTAAAAACTACTGAAATGCTACTGTGTATATCTTTTACAGTAGAAAAAAACACTTCTAATACCTTGTAATGGTAAAACTGTAAAAATGATTTTAGGAATTCTGTTGGTAGCATTGTAAATTAGGACATCTTTCAGAGGGCTATTTGTCAACAAAAAGTGAGTCTAAAGACATTTCTACTCTGTGACCAATAATCCTACTTACAAGGCATGATCCTAAGGAAGTTGTTCAACAGAATAAAAGGTATATAGATAATGACTGTCATCATCAAATTACTTATTAAAACCACACAACGAAGCAATCTAAATATTCTGCGATCGGCTTCCACTGCATCCCATACACTTTTCTTTTACACTGCTTATCACATTTTAATTATTTGACAACTGTCTCACTACTAGATAGTAAGCTCCATGAGGGTAGTGCTGTCTCTGCCTAGATCTCTGGCACATAAATACAGACTGTAGGAATTAAGAACAAACACTGAAACATTTTTAATTTATCATTTACTTATTTATTTTTAGACAGAGTCTCGCTTTGTCGCCCAGGCTGGAGTGCAATGGTGCGATCTCAGCTCACTGCAACCTCCGCCTCCCGGGTTCCAGCGATTCTCCTGCCTCAGCCTCCTGAGTAGCTGGGATTACAGGCACCCACCACTGTGTCTGGCTAATTTTTGTATTTTTAGTAGAGACAGGGTTTTGCCATGTTGGCCAAGCTTGTTTCGAACTCCTGACCCACCTTGGCTTCCCAAATCCTGGCCTGCCTTGGTCTCCCAAAGTGCTGGGATTACAGGCGTGAGCCCGACCTAATTTAATGTTAAGTAAAAATAACACAAAATATATGTGTGCTACAAGTGAAACTGAGTAACACATACATATGATTATATTATTATACAAGATTAAAAATAAGTTGGAGGCATCATTGGCCAACTTTTCAATTACTTTAAATATTCTTTAAAGTTATTTTAGTACCTCTGAAATGAAAAAGCAGGAAAAAATTTGCTGTTATATACACCAAACTTGACCTTGTAGTAGGGATGAAATGGCCACCATCAAAGCCTGAGGGCCCACTCCCTAGCTTACCCCTGGGCACTCAGGTATTCTTTCTTTGCTCAAGGGTAGAAAGACCCAAAATACTCATATATCGTATGTAACATAACCCTATTTTCTATAACAATCTCAAACAGACAGCATGTTTAGAGAGATGGAGAAATGCCTTCTAACGCAATCCCTCTTTTGAACAGTGAATTTGCTGGTTACTAACAGCAGGGGGTGCCAAAGGGATCGCTATTGTTCCCAGGAGATGGCCAGAAGAAGGCCTGCTGAGGCCTAGATTAAAAAAAGCTTAGGTTTGAGAGTAAAATCCAAATGCAGCAGGTTTTCCCTTAACAACTGGGACATGTGGATAAAATCCAGGAGCTCTATAAACTTGAATGGATAAAAACTACATTTTAATTTTCACTGACTTCTGATATTTTGCATTTCCTTGATTTATAAGTGTAGGCAACCAATCACAGAATCACAGTGCCAGTGACTGTCATGAACAGAAGTCATAGTTAACACCACAGCACGTTACAGCTGTTGCAGATTTCTCAAATGCCATTTATGCTCATCACTGCTTTGAAACAACAGGCTTCAAGAGTTACTGTTAGGTATGCAGCTAGATCTTATTGTTTAATCTACTAGCAAAGCCACATATATTACTATATCAAGAATTTGTTCAATAATCTGATAACTTTAACAGAATACTTTTATATTCCAGTGTATTTTATCTTACGCATTTACACACACTTTTCTGAGAAAGGCACAAAAAGAGTTTAAGACGTGTGCTTAGTCTCAAGGTAGGCAACTGATAGGAAAGGTCAAATTTGGTCTGAGAGAAAAGTATTTTAAGTCACAAGAGAGAAACGGCCACAGTGCATATTTTCATTTAGTGTGTATTCCTCGCAGAGAAGGTGCAAACCCAGAAGTTTTGCTTCTTAGGCTCCCAGTGCACCAGTGTTTCCAGAGGCCTGCCTCTGGACATGCTGTTCAGAGATCTGCTTCATACAACAGGCCACTGCAAAGCTGTCTGTGTAGCCTAGGTGCACAGGCATGAAATACAATGTGAATGTCATCCTCAACATCTCTCTGGGAGTTATCATTATTACCACTGGACTCTCCAGATGCCAAATATCATTTATTTGATGAACGAAACCAAAATCAGATTCAAAATGCTAGAAGGTTGGGATGAGTTACTGAGAGAAATAACAGAGTCAGTACTCACATTCGAACAAAGAGTGACTCTTTGGATGTCAGACCAGGAGATGAGTACTTTTCAACCAGGGCCAAAGTACTGAAGCCAAACTTATGAATGGGCTCATTGGAATCCAACGGGGGGAAATCGGTGTCTACCTCCCCATCATCCTCAGCAATATGCAGGCAGTAGGCACTGACATTGTCACTGAAAGGAAAACCAAAAAGGTGAGTGAATACCAAGGTAGCGAAGGGACAAGAAGACCAGAGGATATGGTGCACAGCAAGCAAATTGAGGAGACTGCTTTTCTTTACCCCAAGCCTGGTGATACAGTAAAAATCACCAAATCCTACTTCATTTGATAGAGAGAACACATATGGCAATGCAAAGGGGAGAAAAACAGTGTGAAATGAAGGTCTTTATACTACTCTATTCTTGCAAAATTCACTGAGCCCTATTGTAGCTACGACAAAAAATCTAACCTCTTAGATCAAAGGTGAGATTTAGTATCAGCCCTAAAAGCAGCTTACAGCATAGTAGGGAGGAAAACTAATAAGCACTACACTAGTGACAATACAAATGTAAAAAAAAAAATTAAAAAAAAAAAAACAGATATAAACAAAACTGTAAAGGGGGAAAGATTATTTGGCCGTGGGGAAAGTGGGGGTCAGAGGCCTTTGATTTATGGTTAGGATTAAGAAAATATCTGGCCAGGCATGGTGGCTCATGCCTGTAATCCCAGCACTTTGGGAGGCTGAGGCAGGCAGATCGCTTGATCCCAGGAGTTCAAGACTAGCTGGGCAACATGGCAAAACCCTGTCTCTGTTAAAAATACAAAAATTAGCCAGACATGGTGGTGAGCTGCTCGGGAGGCTGAGGTGAGAGGATCACTTGAGCCTGTGAGGTCAAGGCTACAGTGAGCTATGATGGTGCTACTTCACTCCAACCTGGGCAACAGAGTAAGACCCTGTCTCAAAAAAGTAAAATTAAAAGTAAAAAAGAAAAGATCTGTGCTCTAGATCAGGAGAAATACTCAAGGTAACCAAGACAATCCATACAGTTCTCCCTTCTCTAAAGAGTATCTAACTCAGTTGGTAGAATCTGACTTCAAACACCACGGATCCTTAGCAGAGTAAAAGCAAACGACCGGATTCATCCTGACACAGATACCTGGCCCTCTTGACTACTTCTGCACACTTCCCACTCCCCAGAATGTCCAGATAGTACTCCCAGATTGCAGCCTTGCCCAGTTCAGAATCAACACATACCCTCTTTGGGGGAAGTAAAAAGTTGATCTGTTCAAAGAGGGTGGGAAACTGTACCAACATACAGACAGTGTAAAACTGCAATCAATTCATCTGCTCCAGAGTTGAACTGTGAAACAGCAAACCTGTGAGCTTCAGAAGTACGCGAGCTTCAGAAGCAGGAACCCAATAGTTCATAAGGCAGTAGAATTCTAAATTCTGAAGCTTAAATTTGGAGTTTTAATTACATGATTGATGCTTAAATTAATTAATTGCAAAGTGTATGCTAATTGTTTAATTGGTTGCTTGATCTATATAGATCATTTTTTGAATTAAATGAGTTGATTTACCAAGTTTATTGATTGGATGTGACAATGAATTATTTCACTGACTACCTGATTTGCAATTTTCCCAATTAATTCACAAATCTTTAGCTGCAACTCTGCTTATTGAAAGAGAGGGAGCCTACTTTAGGTGATCTATACTCAGTGAGTCTGTCATGACTAAGAGATATTTATTATAAAAAACAGGTATTAAGGACAGATTAAAATTAATGGAAACTGTAAATCTGCTAAACGGATTGATAACAAGAAAGTAATCTAGCTATGTTTGTCACTTTACATTTCAGGTATTTGCAATGCTGTTAAGATATTTAAAATTCATCTATGAATGGTATGGGAAACTTTTGGATCTCTGCAACAGGGTACTAACTTAAACACAAAACAATTATGGAGGCAAAAGAAAGCACTTTGGATGAGGAAAATGTCATGGTATACTGGCTAAGAGAGCTCTGTGGTCAGAACGAGTTCAAATTTCAGCTCCATGGCTCAGGGCTATGTGATTTCAGAGAATAAGCTTCACCTCGAGTTTCAGTTTCCACTTCTGTAAAAAGGGTATAATCACCCCTTAGAGGTTGTAAAGATTAGATGAGATACCATATGTAGTGTCTGGCATGTAACGTAAATAAAAAATAAATGGGAAGGTAACTATAATAAGAAAGTCATACGGAAACTAACTTATAGTTGTACCAATTCTTACACATAAATTGTGGATGCATATTAGAGCAACAATGCAACTGAGCAGCATGTTCTATGTACACATATCTGTAACGGGAGTCAACATGTTCACTGTGCTCCAGCCTTGGGGTCACTGAGCCCCCAGGGTTTTATGAACAGGGCAGAAATGGATGGAACAAGCAACAGACAGCACAGATTATTTATTGCCATGTAAATCAACCTGAGGAATGTTTGATTCTCCAGCACCACGGAGGTTCAGGGGCAAATAATAAGCCTATTGATCAAAGCAAAAAGTCCAACAATGATATCAGAAGAATTCTGCTTTGATTGTTAAGGGACACCCCAAATCCTCTCAAAACAAATTCAACAAATATCACAGGCTAAGGTTTGAGATCCAAAAGGTTTGCTGCCAAGTGCTATTATTCTCCCCAGTTCTTGAATATGAAGTGTGAAATCACTCATTCAAAACACATTTGTAAAGTGTCCCCCTGTGCTGTGGCCTGTCCTGAGCACCAGGAACAGAGGAAGGAAAAGAAGACTGATTCCTGCCATATTATACAAGACTAATGAAAACCTCTTCTGGGTGATCAGTAAAGTCTAGCAGCAAATAGTGCTCCAACTCCTCTGACCCCTTAATTGAAAATCTGAGGTGATAATGACTAAAATTCTATATTTTACACATGGACATATTGGTTCCTTTGTGCTTTTATAAAGGAATCATTAGTAAAAGAATCTACTGTTATATTTTGACTACTAAAACTGCTTCAGGACTCCAAATTAGTACTAGTACAATACCAGCAGTATCATTAGCTACACATACTGAGTACTATGAGCCAGACACTCTGCAAAGTGGCTTAGATATATAAGTTCACTGAAACTTCACATCAACTTTGTAAATGAATCATTTATTACTTCTATTTTACAAATTAGATAGCTGAGCCTCAATAGGATTAGGTGGCTTGCTCAAGATTAAACAGCATGTATGTGACGGGGTTGAGATTCAAATCCAGGCAGCCAAGAGCTGTCCCTCTTGACTCCCACCCATTTCTCTGCCAAAGTCATGGTGTGTCAAGACTTCCTGAAGCACCTGGGAACCCAGTCATCTATGGAAATGTGACACACTTTGATGAGAAGGAGGAAACCATGACATATTACTTATAAAAAAAAATAGATTTAGTTCAACCTCCTTACTTTTACAGATGGGAAATGGAGGCAGAAAAGAGGGATAACATGCTTATGATCACCTAATTAAACAGAGGCAAAGCTGGTCTCGAAAACTCTGGTCTCCCTACTTCTTGTCCATTATTCTTTAATCAAATAAAAAACTGGTGGACTTTGAAACGGGGAGAGAAAAAGAAAGGTGGCAGCTCTGGTCCCTGCCTCAGGAAATCCCCTGATACAGACATCTCAAGAGTTGACAACACAATGAAAACAGGGGCACTTCCCTTGACATAGTTTGGTGGAAAGAACAGGGATTTTGCAGACACATCTGGTTTGAATGCTAACTCAAATTCTTAGACCAAATCTCTTTGAGCTCCATTTTCTTATCTGAAAAACAGCTTTCCTTGACTTCTTCAGGAGACTCGCTTGGATCTCCGAAATTCAAGCAATTCTCCTTTGTGGTCTTACAAAATTTGGTCAATATTTCTGTATATCACTAGTCATATTGCTTTTTCCCATTTCTGTATCTGTGTTCTAAAGAGCAAGGATTCTTCTATTATCTCTCCATACTTACTAAAGAGTAAAATGACTGGCATTTAGAAGGTACTTAACAAACATTTGTTGAATGAATGAAGATATGAACGTGTAGACTGAATCACTCTATGAAAAAAGCAAAGGGTATCATTATTATTTTTGAGACGGAGTCTTGCTCTTGTCACCTAGGCTAGAGCGCAATGGCACGATCTCTGCTCATTGAAACCTCTGTCTCCCGGGTTCAAGCGATTCTCCTGCCTCAGCCTCCCGAGTGACTGGGATTATAGGCGCCTGCCACCACACCAGGCTAATTTTTGTATTGTTAGTAGAGACAGTGTTTCGCCCATGTTGGCTAGGCTGGTCTTGAACTCCTGACCTCGTGATCCACCCACCTTGGCCTCCCAAAGTGCTGGGATTATAGGCATGGGCCACCATGCCCAACCAGCAAAGCTTATTATTAATGAGGTATGTGTTAACGAGAAGCGGGGAAGTAATAAGCTTTTCTTTTTGTGTTCTTGCTTTTCACAGTGATATCTGTTAACCAAATAGGGCTTTCTAGGCAATGCACACGTGTCAAAGATTGTAATTCAAGACTAGAGGAGAAGGCAGCTCAGGAAGAGGTGAGGATGAAAGGGGAATTTTTATAGTCCATCAAGATATGAATACTGGCATCTCACTTTTTATGGAGAAAAAACAGTGAGAAATGATGATACTATGTAAAAATTCTCAATTGTCACACATGAAAAGACTAGAAATAAGTGCACCAAATGGGTTAAGGTTATACAAACATTTAAGTCACAAGCACTCTTTTCCTTCTAATTTTCTATACTTTCCAAATATCCTGAGTACACATAACTTTTATTTTCCTTTCTTTATAAAAGATTTATTTTTGATAGGGGTTAGCACAGTTTTATTGTGCACAATTTAGAAATCTGAAGCAGTATGAAGAATGCAGGGAAATCTCTTAGCCCACCACACAGAGAATCACTTGTCCTGGAGACCCTGAGCATTGTCAGTCTCACTCACATCCCCTTGTTCCTAAGTGGTCATTTTCTCTACCGAGTTTTGGAATTATGAAGGAAGTAACCATATCTACTGCATAAGGGTCTTGTAAGGATTGAATGATTGAATTTATTGTACAGTGTCTACATGAAGAATGATTCTCATTTTGCTAAGAGTTCTTCTACTGCTCTTAAGCTTCTGATTATGCATGGTAGATAGCATGAGGCAGAGAGACCTAAAAGCCCTGTTTCTGAGTCACCACCAGAGAAAGAGGAATGATCAAAAGAACAATGAACGAGTACAGGATAATTGGATCCACAGGAAGAGACTTAATTTTAGAGTTGGGTTGGCATAAAAAGAACAGTCCCTTTCACAGGACCATGAAGTCGCCAAGAGAACTGGAAGTTTGAACAATGAATGGATGCAAAATAGAGCCTGCTGCCAAAAAAGAGGTGGGGGGCGTACAGGGCAGAATACATATGATATATAAATCATATCTCTAAATCTTTAATGAGTACAACTTTCATTTATTCATGTTTCATCAAATGAGGTTAAAATTTTCCATTAAAAAATGTATTTCATTGAATTGTTTAACCAATATTCATTTTATGTTCAAAGGCCAGTATAGCTTTCACAAAGTGACAGAAGCCTACAGCCCGTATATAGATGGCATTTAATTCATATGTGAAAATTCAGGAGCATTCCAGAAATCATCCCAGATTTCTCCCAAATGTGATCTGGCATGTTCAATTTACATACTCATAAAAATTCACTCATCCTCGGAAAATGTAAAACACACTTAAGTATGATGACCAGATAGATGAATGCTCATTGTGTTTTTTTACACGAAAAATAAAAGAGCACATGATTTTTAAATGTCCAGAACTCTCATTACTTGGGCTTTGGTGTTTATTTTGATGAGACAATCAATGTTAATAGTATATTGGGCATTAGCAAGGGAAAAAGGGTCATGAGGATTGCAGCTCAGAAGCTGATCTCTCAGAAATCAGCGAAAAGGCTTTTAAGATGATCAAGATTTCCTTTTTTCCAAAACCCTCAGGAAAGGGAGGTCCAAAAAAACCTCAGGAAGTTAGATAACTTCCGGATCCTCGGTTTCTCTCCTGCAAAAAAAGGTTATTATCTATAACTTACAGAGATGCTGTAAGGAACAAAATAATACATCTGAAGTGCTTTAGCATGTGGTGTGACACATAGCAGGCCCTCCAGTGTGTATCTACCAACCCATTACCTAGTAGTGTGGTGACTAGCAATTGGGAATTGTTGATAATGGGTTTTCTCTCTGTGTAGGTCACCAAACAAAATGTATGCATAATTCCACATCTGTCACTTAAATAAAATAAATCAGCAGGTTGAGAAATCTAACTTGGTGATTTTTACTGAATAAAATTCTATATACAGTCAGAAGCTTGTTTTAGCAGACACCTGAAGAAGGGCCTCCTTGGCAGGGCAAGGGTAGAGATTTTCAGTCCAGATCTTTAAATGTTCCTATGTCCTCTCACCCATTCCACAAATTATTGAGTATTTGCTATGTGTTAAGCATTGTGTATGGACTGGGGAATACAAGCCCATAAAATAGACACAGTCCAGACTTAAAACTATCCTACTACTACTTACAAGACTTCTTGCTGGGTGTGGTGACTCACACCTATAATTCTAGCACTTTGGGAGGTCAAGGCAGGCAGACTGCTTGAGCCCAGGAGTTTGAGACTAGCCTGGGCAACATGGTGAAACTCCATCTCTGTAAAAAATACAAAAACTAGCTGTGTGTAGTGGCACATGCTTGTAGTCCCAGCTACTCAGGAGGTGAGGTGCGAGGATAGCTTGAGCCTGGGAGGATGAGGCTGCCGTGAGCTGTGATTGCACCCCTGCAGCAGCATGAGCAACAGAGTGAGACACTGTCTTGAAAAAGAAAAAGAAAAAAGACTTCTTCATTCACTTGGATGTCTCTCAAGTAATCTCTGTCTTCATTACACCCAAAACTGAACTCCACTCACACTGAGAAACCTGTTTCTGTAGGATATCCCATTTCAACCCTGCCATCCACACAGTTCTTCAATGTCCATCCAGTCTTAGGCCTCTCTTTTTATCCATCCATGCTACAAGTTTTAATTAATATCTACGTACATGACTCCTAAATTCACATTTCCAGCTCGTATCTCTCCCCTCTAAACTCCAGACAAGAAAATATAAGTGTCTACTTGAACACTTCATTTGGATCTAGCAAAGCCATCTCAAACTAACAGGCAGAAAACCAAACTCATGCTGCCCCTATCCCTCCTAGTCACACAGCAAATCCCAGTGAAACCTGTTGTTCCAATGCTAGTTATTTCAGTGAAGGGCACCACAGTGCATCAAGGTGTGCGAGTATGAAGCCTCTCCTCTGCCACACTCTCCATATCAAGTTCAGCCCAAGTCCTTGTGAATTCCATTTCTCAAATACTCCCAGAATCTGTCCACTTCTCTCAGTCCCCACTGTGACCCCTGCCTACCTCTCGGTCTCATTCTGTCAGAGGCGTGTGAGTCAGAGCAACTCCATCTTAAATAGAGCTGGGTAAAATGAGGCTGAAACCTACTGAGCTGCATTCCCAGACAGTTAAGGCATTCGGATGAGACAGGAGGTCAGCACAAAATACAGGTCATAAAGGCACTGCCGATAAAAGGCTGCAGTAATGGAGTCAGCTAAAACCCACCAAAACCAAAATGGCAACAAGAATGACCTCTGGTTGTCCTCACTGCTACATTCCCACCAGCACCATGACAGTTTACAAATGCCATGGCAACATCAGAAAGTTACCCTATATGGTCTAAAAAGGGGAGGCATGAATAATCCACTGTTGTTTAGCATATCATCAAGAAATAATCATAAAAATAGGCAACCAGCAGCCCTTGGGGCTGCTCTGTCTATGGAGTAGCCATTCTTTTATTCCTTTTCTTTCTTAATAAACTTGTTTTCATTTTGCATTACGGACTCGCCCTGAATTCTTTCTTGCGCGAGATCCAAGAACCCTCTCTTGGGGTCTGGATTGGGACCCTTGTCCTGTAACATCTTTCTGGCAACGACAAAAGCGACTATACTGCAGAAACCCCTGACCCAACAAAGGCTAACTTTGGGTAAGTGGTGGGGTCTGGTAACATCTTTCTCACGAACCACAAAAGGGACAATACTGAGGAGACCCTCTGATGCAAAGGAAATGGACTGGAGCACTGATTGGACGACTTTGGGTAAGTGATGGGTAAAGAATGATAATGGTAAAGAATGAGACTGGGGTAGAGGCCCAACTTAGGGGAGTTAGAGTCTCTCCTAAGACAGAGTGGGTTAGAGTCCCCTCTTAATAAGAGGCAAGGACGCCTGACTGACTTTGGGTTAGAGGCCCAACTTAGGAGGGTTAAAGTCCCTTCTAAGATTTAGGGGGTTAAAGGCCCGTCTCGGTAAAGTCCTTAGATAAGAACAGGTTTGGCACTACGGGATGTTAACTGCTATTCTCTTTGGATTAATCTGCCTTGCACTCTTTGATGATGATGGTGGATTACAGGGTTAGGCATGTACAGGATCGTGGGATATAAGGAGCTTTTTCCTCCCTAAAAGGGGAAACTTGAGAGCTGATGGGACTGCTGGAAAAGGTCCCTTTGCAACCAACAAGCGGCCACCTGAACTTTTCATTGTTGGCTGCAATGAGTGGGTCTTCTATCTGGCCTTCCTAAGCTCTTCACCTCCCCACCCTGCCACAGGCAATACTTTCCTTCTGTACTTTTCCTTTCCTTTCTTTTCTGTTACTCAGGACAACTATCCTACCCAGCCACCATGTGCTGAAAGAAACTCTAAGTCAGAGGTTGGATTAAAGATGATGGGGCCCATCTGAGGGCAAATTTAAGCCTTGCCAGTTTGATATTGGGTACTAAGCAGAGTGGCTAATGTCTGTGTTTTATCACATGTATTTTGCTCTGGCCAGAATGAAAAAAAATAATTTTCCTTTATGATGTAGCTTGGCCCCCAGGGTGATGGTGCTGCAAGCTGGATCACTGGGGCCGCTCAGGGAAAGGGAATCCAGAAGCCTAACATGTTGATAAAAGGGTAAGAACTTCTTTCCAGTCAGATTTCTGGTTTCTCCCTCTCTGTGCAAACAGTTGAATGAATGGTTTAAAAAAAAAAAAAATCAGTGTTTATCTCCTCTGTAAAACTTTAATGCGAAAAAGAATTCTAAGGCTAGTCTTAAGCTGTTATATTTTGTGCTATGAATTAGTCTTTCTGTGTCGAGGGGCACTTCAGGGTAAAATACGGTCTTAGAATACCTGTAAGCCCACTTTTCAAGACAACCCAGCAAGCTGGTCAGTAACAAACTTGAATACAAGTCCCTAAAGCAAAAAAACTGGATGACGTCTCCACCTTATTTTATACCCTTGGGAGCTTCACCTTTTAACCATGTGGCAGTACTTTCTCCTGGTCTCCACCCTCCAGGGAACAGGAATTTTAGGGTTCATGTCATAGTTAGCTCTAAAAATCGTATTAAATAGTTAAAAGCCTTTGCAAGCTCAACATGAACTACTCTAGACTCCTTCTGGGAAAGTAAATGGAGACTATTCTGTGCTATAGCTCAGTAGCTAAGGTTTTTGCACTTTCACAGTGGCGGTCCAGGTTCAATGTCCCACCTAGGAAGCAAGTTGTTTCGGGTTAATAACTGCGTGACCTTGTCTATTCTCTTCTCCTCCACAGACTATCTTAAATTTTCCTTTCTCTAAATACACGGGAGGTTACCTTTGGTAAAATTCAAAAGCCAGAAATATCAGCAGCTTGGCATAAGAAATTCTAAAAGGACATTATTAGAGAGTGCTATGGTTAAAATCGTTTAATTAAAAGTGGATATTCAAGCTCTAACAGCCTGGACTCCTTGGGAAAAACAGGAGGCACCAGAGACCCTTTTCCTGGCCCTGTTCTTCCAAGTGCTCCACCCTAAAGCCAGTAATCCAATTAAGAAACTTAAAAACTGGCAAATGAAAAATCTTAAAACTACTGTATAATCTTCTTCTTTCTGTGTAGCTACATATGTGTTGTATGTAATGTTTATATGAAAGAGCTCTAATCAGCTTAAACAAAAATAAGCACTTAAATCAAATATTTTAAAAGCAAAATAAAAATTGTAATGCCTTTTAGTTCTTGTAACTTTAGTAATCTTTGGGAAATGAAAATAGTATTAAAAATGACTGATAAAAATGTTTAGTCTAAATTATGCAGGTCAGATATTAAATTGGCTAAATGCTTTAAGGTCATAAACTGCTTTAACTTTTAAAAACGTCTTAATTTACCTACCTTAAAGCCATTAAATTCTAGATAAGGCCTAGGGACACATAGAATTAGCCATGCCCCCCTTGCTATA
Source organism: Trachypithecus francoisi (assembly GCF_009764315.1). Taxonomy (NCBI): domain Eukaryota; kingdom Metazoa; phylum Chordata; class Mammalia; order Primates; family Cercopithecidae; genus Trachypithecus; species Trachypithecus francoisi. The sequence continues at coordinate 3,112,337 of NW_022681444.1, forward strand.
CAAAGAAGATTATGAAGGAAGACATTTGATATAAGAAACGATCTTGTACGGTAAGTTCTTGTCCTAAAGTGAAATGACTGGTTGTTTAAAAGGAGGGAAGTTTAGGGCAAGTCAGAAAGTCCAAGAGTCTCAAATGGTCTGGGTAAGTTGTGAAACTATTTGTGAAAGGGAATTTATGCAAGAAATGTTGTACAATTTGAAGGTAGTTAGGTCTCCCAAATACTTCATAAAATGCCACTATGACTCTTACTGTACAATCTGCCTGCTTTACAGCTAGGTAAGGCCTGGGGACATATGGAGTCAGCCACGCCCCTAGCTATGATGGAGAGTCAGACCTTATCTGCACTTCTGCCTGGTGTGTCCTAGGCAGGCTCCACACCTAGTGCAGAATTAAAATCTCAAACTTACCAAGGTTTTCACCAAAAATAAAAGTTGCTGAGAGTTAACATTATAACATGCAATTGAAACTACTAAAACAATTTTACATGCAATGTGTAAAGAAAGTAAAACTTGTTTTTGGTGAAAGATTTTAAGAAATCATGGGAATGTGATTTTTTTTTCTTCCTAAAGTATTAAAGGATTGTTTTAAGTAAGAAAAAAAAATCTAAAGGTTTAAACAAGTTGTGAAAGGTTTATAAAAAGTAACTGTAAGAGATTCTGTGTGTGAACATATTGGCTAAAGTTAAAGGGGTAATATTCAGTTTTTCCATGAATTAAATTTTAGAATAAAAGCAGAACAGATTTTTCTTAGAGCACTCATCTGCTCTTTCACAAAAAAAATGTAAAGGGTTATAAAGGTTTATAAGAATCTTAACTTATGGTTAAACATTAAAATTCAGTAAATATGTCTAAAAGATTTTATTAAAAATTGGGTTTCATATTAATAGTACATTAATATAAAGGTGAAATCTGGCTTATTTGGTATAAAAATCATACATTATCAAATGTAAAATGGTGTTTTGCTTTCTTTGGACTATATGTGCATAAATGTGTTATTGGTATATGTTCCAAATTATGGGAAACTCCTATAATTCTAATATAATTTAGTGTATGTAATTAATAATTATAATTGTTAGGTAAAATTTTGTGTGCCCCAGAAGTAACCAAATTTCTTTATCAATTGTGGCTTTAATAGTGGCTGTCCTAAAACTTTTTATCATCTACAGACCATTGTTGTCTTGTTTTAATCCTCTTTAGAAGGTGGTTTATAATTAACTATAGAACTCTAGCAGGTGTTCTTAAATGCAGGTTTCTAATAACTTTGGAAACTGTAACATTAGAATAGAGGAAACAACTTTTAAAACTCTTATGAAGAGCTGGAATGTTCATGCATATCAAATAGAACAGGAGTTAACTGAATTAACTGGACCAATAGAAAACTAATCTTTTTAACTTTGCTTAAATGCTGCTGATCCTGCCAGGTGCAGTGGCTCATGCCTGTAATCCTAGCACTTTGGGAGGCCGAGGCAGGTGGATCACCTGAGGTTAGGAGTTCGAGACCAGCCCGGCAAACACATGCTGAAATCCCATCTTTACTAAAAAATACAAAAGTTATCCAGGTGTGGTGGTGCATGCCTGTAATTCCAGCTATTCAGGAGGCTGAGGAAGGAGAATTGCTTGAACCTGGGAGGCGGAGGTTGCAGTGAGCCGAGATCACGCCACTGCACTCCAGTCTGCTCGATGGGAGCGAGACTTTATTTCAAAAAAAAAAAAAAAAAAGATGCTGCTGATCCTTTGTTTTTCAGAGTCAAGAAAACTTTTCATTTGAGCTATTTACAGCTTTTAGCAATTAAGTAAAGTATACCCCTGTAAACAAAATTTGGAGCATATTTGTTTCTCTCTAGTTGATTTCTCCAAAATTTGGAAACTATTTGTAAGCATTCTTAATTTATGGCAATATAGTTATTTGCATAAAGTGCAATAAGAATCTGTTTTCTTTTATAATAGAACACAATTGAAGACACCGGTTATTTTACCAAGGCTTTAACTGGAATGGTATGTACAAGGTTTCTGACCTGTGTAAGTAAAGAATGTCACTTTCTAACAGGTCCAGGAGCCCCCAAGTTATCTTGGGACCCCAAGAGGAGAGGAATTTACTCAACTAATAGGTATTTGAGGGTATAAAACCATGGCTGAGCTTGGCTTTAAGAAGTCTTGGCCGGGCGCGGTGGCTCAAGCCTGTAATCCCAGCACTTTGGGAGGCCGAGACGGGCGGATCACGAGGTCAGGAGATCGAGACCATCCTGGCTAACACGGTGAAACCCCGTCTCTACTAAAAACTACAAAAAAAAAAACTAGCCGGGCGAGGTGGCAGGCACCTGTAGTCCCAGCTACTCGGAGGCTGAGGCAGGAGAATGGCGTGAACCTGGGAGGCGGAGCTTGCAGTGAGCTGAGATCCGGCCACTGCACTCCAGCCTGGGTGACACAGCGAGACTCCGTCTCAAAAAAAAAAAAAAAAAAAAAAGAAGTCTTAACTAAGATTCCTTCTGTGGAACAGGGTTTCATCAAAGTCCATTTTAAAAGAGCCTATGTGAAAAATAATTATTCTGGCTGCACTTTATACAAATAATCAGGCCAGGTATAATAAAGTAAATCAGTCTTACCATGATTTGTCTTTAGTAAAAATGAAAAACTGGAGAATGAAATATTATGTTTCAAGAACTATGGTATACTTGCTATTAAATTCTAGTCTCATTAGTTGTTTTTAAGTTTGTTTCTGTAATTTAGGCTAACCCTGCTCCTGTGAACCAACTAGTGATCTCTGACTGCTGCTCAGAAGAAACAAGAGTGATGGGTAATGTAAAAATCTGAATCAGTATTCTAATTCTGGGCACATTACAATCAGCTAACAATCCCATATCAGCTTAGTTCCAACAGTTGCCCAGTTCATGTAAAGCCTTCTAATTTAGTTTACTTGGAATAACTTTACTTATTTTGCTTTACTCTTGTGGAATATATTGCTGTTATACTCTTTGTATAGGAATACAGGACAAGCTTACTGAATGTTTTCTTAAATTAAACACTTACTAATCTTGCAGATATCACCTTTTGTCAAAACTCAAGAGTTATGAATGGACCTTACTATACTGATGCTTTCTGAAAGAAACCCTCATAGTTAGGCAGGAATATCATCATCGCTATTCAGCCTGAAGAAGTTACAGAAGATGGATCTTCGTCCCTCTGCAACCCTTAGGATTAAAAGTTCTCTTATAAAAGGGCAGGGGGAAACGTCAGAGGTGTGTGAACCAGAGCAACTACATCTTAAATGGGAGCTGGGTAAAATGAGACTGAAACCTATGAGGCTGCATTCCCAGAGAGTTAAGGCATTCTGTGTCACAGGATGAGATAGGAGGTCAGCACAAAATAAAGGTCGTAACGACCTTGCTGACAAAACAGGTTGCAGTAAAGGAGCTGGCCAAAACTCACGCAAACCAAAATGCCAACAAGTGACCTCTGGTCATCCTCACTGCTACACTCCCACCAGTGCCATGACAGTTTACAAATGCCATGGCAAGATCAGAAAGTTACCCTATATTGATAGTCTAAAAAGGGAAGGCATGAATAATCCACCCCTTGTTTAGCATATCAGCAAGAAATAACCATAAAAATGGGCAACCAGCAGTCCCGAGGGGTTGGCTATGGAATAGCCATTCTTTTATTTCTTTACTTTCTTAACAAACTTGCTTTCATTATTTTGAACTGCAGGCTCACCCTGAATTCTTTCTTGCATGAGATCCAAAAACCCTCTTGGGGTCTGGATCAAGACCCCTGTCCTGTAACAATTCCACTCTGTTCTCTCCATTCTTTGTGCTCCAGCCACACTGGCCTTCTTTTGTTCCCTGACCACAACATGCTTCCTCCATCAATAAGGTGGCTGCCACACTGCTCCATCTGCTGGGACCCTCCCCTGACCCAGTGCCTCCTGTATCACTTTCTCAGGGAATTTATCCGTGACTTCCAGGCAAAGCTCTCATAAACAGTATTCCTTCCCTTCAGAGCACTTAATTCAGTTTTAAAGCAAACATTATTTAAACTATTTGAATTAATTATTTTAGTTATTTGCCCACTTCCTTCAATAGACTGTGGAATTCATGAAAGTGAGACCATGCCTGGCTCTACTCACCACTGTATACCCAGCAAAATGCCTGGTATATAGCAAACACTCAATAAATATTTGTTGAATGCATGAATGAATAGAAATGATAAGTGAAAGGAGCCAGTTACAAGGTGCTTTTACCCTTGATAATTTCTTCTTCCCCAACAAACTGTTCATTTTTTAGTGCAGTGATCACATTTCTCTTGTTCTCCATTTTATCCTGAATACTTAGGGTCTGAAACTCTAAAAACATTTATTAAATGAAGGAACGAAGGACTTAAGCTTCTGAGATTAAGCAGAATGGAGAAGAATGAGAAAAGTATTTCTGACTACAGAAAGAGCAAAAAGCACTTACGGTACTGATGTTAAAAAGCTGCCAGTAAAAGAATATGATGCCTTAAGATACATGGGAGCACAGCTGGGAGTCAGAATAGGAAAGGCCACTTCAGCTATACTGTTTAGGTGAGTAGTTCTCACGATGACTCTAAGAAATATAAAGCAGAAGCAGCAACGCAGAAATGGGAGAAGACACAAGTGGGCATGCAGACAGTATAAAAGGGGACTATAAAGAACATACTGAAGAGTTCAAATAACAAAGTTGTCTGGAAATATATAATGTCAGGTCAAACACTGCTAAATACTGTCCTAAGATCACAGGGCGTCGGAATATCATAGCATAGTAAAATTACCTGAGTCATCAAAAAAGGACTAAATTACACTACTACTGCTGAACTACTTACTAATATTGGTTGTAGTAGTAGCCAGCCGCAGTTACAGTAGTTAGCAGGAGCAGAAATGAACATTTATTGAGCACTTGCTATATATTTTCTCATTTTATTTTCATTACTACCCTGTTAGATAGTTTCCATCCTCATTTTATACATGAGAAAATCACACTACATGCGGCTTAAGTAATTCATTGAAAATCACCCTGCTAGTAAGCATTAACACCAGAATTAAAACCCAGCCTGTGGCTGTGAAACTCACACTTTCAGCCACTATGTTATATTCTGATTAAGAAGGTACAAAAAGATGTTAACACAATTTAGAGAGCTCCTATGAAGAATAACTAAAATGAAGTTTGGCCAGGCATGGTGGCTCATGCCTATGATTCTAGTACTTTGGGAGGATGAGGCAGGATGATTGCTTTAAGCCAGGAATTCAAGACCACCCCAGGCAGCAAAGTGCTTGCAAAAAATTTGTGCCACTACAAAACATTTTAAAAATTAGCCAAGTGTGGTGACATGCACCTGTAGTTCTAGCTACTTTGGAGGCAGAGGTGGGAGGATCACTTAAGCCCAGGAGTTCAAGGCTGCAGTGAACTATGACTGCACAATCGCACTCCAACCTGAGCAACAGAGTGAGACTTAGTCTTAAAATAAATGAATAAAATTTGATGCTTAATGAGATAAACCCTCAAATAGCTGCAAAACCCACCAATTTTCCCTAAGCAGTCTAGATAGCTGAGGTCATATCAGAATGATGCTAATCCAGAGTTATCTCCAATGCATGACTATACCTTGTCTTGTTATATACTGGACTGTCTAACATGGTGGCCATTAAAAATGGGCAAAAGATCTGAGCAGCTCACCAAAGAACACAAACAGGTAACAAATAAGCATATGAAGACGCTCAACATGATGTCATTAGGGAATTACAAATTAAAACAACAACATACTACTACACACCTATTAAAACAGCTAAAATTGAAAATACTGATAAAAACCAAATGCTGGTGAGGATTGGAGCAACAACTCTCATTCCTCACTGGTGGGAATGCCAAATGGTATGACCACTTTGGAAGACAGTTTGGCAGTGTCTTACATCATAGGCTTACCATACAATTTGGCAATCACACTCCTACGTATTTGCCCAAATGAGCTGAAAACTTACATCCACATAAAAATCTGCACATGAATACTTACAGCGTCTTTATTCATAATTCCCAAAAATTAGAAGCAACCAAGATATCTTTCAATAGATGAATGAATAAATGAACTGTGGTAAATCCATGCAGTCGAATATTACTTAACAATAGTGAGAAATAAGTGTTATCACACAAAGGAACCTTAAATGCATATTGCTAAGTGAAAAAAGCTAGTCTGAAAAGGCTACATATGGTATGATTCCAACTAGATGGCGTTCTGTAAAACGCAATACTATAGAGACAGAAAAAAAACCAGTGGTTGCCAGCAGCAGTGGGTAGAGGTAAAGAGATGGAGCACAGGACATTTTTAGGGCAGTGAAGCCATTCTGTGTGATACAACCATTAGAGCTGCACAAGAGTGAACCCTAATGTATAACTACTGACTTTTGTTAACAGTAATAATATTGGTTCACCAACTTTAACAAATGTACCACACTAATGTAAGATATTAGTAACAGGAGTAAAATGAGGGATTGAAAGGATATACGTGGGATCTCACTGTATTTTCTGTGCAAATTTTTTGTAAACCTAAAACTGCTCTAAAAAAATAGTCTATTAAAATTTTTTTTAAAAACAAAGCATTAAAAAAAGATAGTTTTTATAAAATGAAAATCACTTACATAAGTCAAAAAACAAAAATCTCACAAAATTATTAACATATCTAAAACAAAAGGCAAAAGTAAAAGACTGAAGAAAGAGCAAAGAAAAGCAGGGAAAAAAAAAAGCTCAGATTGCTGAAATGAAACAAACAGGCAAGACACAATCATAAACAGAACAAATAAGACCGGTTTATACTGAAGTAGAACTGATAATAAAGATATAAAACACATCAATCTTTATGTGAACTGAAATATATAAAGTGTAAACTGTTGGAATATTAGGAAAAGTTAACATAAACACACAAGAAAATGGAAACTTTAATGTATTTATCTTAATCATCCATAGACCAAATAATCAAAAACCCTAAGATAATAGAAATAAGTAATTAATGATATTGACTTAATAAGTATATATTGAAGTCTATAACCTATAGAGAATAATTATTTCCAGAAACCATGGAATAGTTACCAAAAAATTATAGTACAGTAAGCATCCAAATATACATAAATCTCTTAGGGAAAAATTTTATAGTCCACATTTTCTGATCAAAATTCAATAAACAAGAATAACAAAGTCTAAATTTTAAAATTTGACCATTTAGAAATTGAAATTATTTCAGTTAGTTTCTTCCAAATGTTTTCCCCAAAATCAGTGCATCAAAACAAGCAGGAAATATGCCTAAATACCATATTCCAATCTTGCTCAAGAGTTAACAGACCTAAGAGTAAAAGAGGCCAAGAATTCCCGCCAAATTCTCCATTCCTTCACTGGGGCCAAAGTCTACTACTATAGACAGTTTACAAGGCACAGCAACAGGAGAGCAATATTCTTTTTTTTTTTTTTTTTTTTTTTTTAGACAAAGTTGTGCTCTTGTTGCCCAGGCTGGAGTGCAATGGTGCACTCTTGGCTCACTGCAACCTCTGCCTCCCAGGTTCAAGTGATTCTCCTGCCTTGGCCTCCCAAGTAGCTGGGATTACAGGCGCCCGCCACCATCCCTGGTTAATTTTTGTATATTTCATAGAGATGGAGTTTCACCATGTTGACCAGGATGGTCTTGAACTTCTGACCTCAGGTGATCCACCCGCCTTGGCCTCCCAAAATGTTGGGATTACAGGCATGAACCACTGTGCCCAGCCCGAGAACAATATTCTTAAATGGTTTTCTTGACAACCAGGCTGAAATTGGTGGGCCACTCTTCACGTGCATCCAGCAATTCCCCCTCTGTGAATGAAAAGCTCTTTCACAGGGCCAACCCACTGGAAAAGACCAAATAAGGATCTATTCCAACACTAAGTACAAACAGGCTAGAAAGAAAATACCTCACATTACACTGCCTGACAGGAGGAGATCCCAGGGATTCACTTTATAGACTGTATTACAGCAAACAAACCTGAGAAATCCAATGTCACCAAGAATTGTAAAAAATTTCAAAAGACCACACAGTTTAAATTTGACGTAATTGTGTAATTCGAAATATGGAACAACTATTTAAAAATATCAACATGGAATACAAATAAGATGTAATCTCTGAACTTCAGAGGTTTACAAATTAGTACAAGAGATAATCTCTATTTTGTTTTTAGAATTCTACATGTAAAGAAATTAATCACATTGTTTGAATCTTCCTTATCCTTAGCAATTTTGGGTTTGCTTTGTTCATCAGTGTCTGATAGGAAGGTACTGAAATGTCCTGTTTTAATTATACATCATTCAATGCCTCTTTATAATTCCCTCAATATTTTGAAACTGTTACAGATGTGTTCACAGTCAGACATACTATCTTAGTGGACTTTTCCTTATTTCATTACGTAGTTTACCAAAATATCTGTATTGGTATGCTTTTGCCTTAAATTCTACTATTTGAGTTACTTCCAAACGCTCCCCTCAATCTCCATCTCCCTTGGCCAAGTGAAATTGGAGGCTCTGGCCAACGGGAAAGGAGAAGACAGAATAGCCACCTGACAGCTTTTGGACTGGGAAGGAACTAGGAAGGGAGGGGAGGGGTAACTCTGTGTCATTTTATTTTAGGTATCTGGTGAGCAGTACAACACTAAAAAATTGTTAAATTTCATAAATTATCTTCTAATAGGTGAGTAGTTTGTATTTATTGCAATTAATTATGTATTTGGACAAATCTACATCTTACTTTGTGTTGTTTCTTGCCTCTTTTCTCTGCTTTTTATTCTTCTTCCTTACCTTCTGTTGAACTGATACACTTTTATTGCCTATTTTTCCCTTTACTATTTAGAAAGCTATAGGATTTTTTTCTTCTTTAGTAGTTACTCTTAAATATTTAATAAAATGTGTGGCTAACATTCTCCTAAGTTTCACTTATATATTCATGTATCTAAAGTTATAAAGTCATTCTATTCTCTTAATCTGAACACAAGCTCAGGATGCTTTAGTTACCCACTGAACTTTTCCCTCCCATCTTCCATAATATAGTTGTCTAAAATTTCAGATCACATTTTAAAACATACACACAAATTACTATCGAAGTTTTACTTTATAGTTAGTAGTTAACCAGATTTACCAACATATTTTATGAATTTCTTTGTCCACCACTATTTCTTGCAACAAATTCCTTTCCTCAGTGTCCAGCTTCTTTCTTGCTGAAGGACTCCTGAAGAGGTTCTTTAAACCAGCGGTTATCAGAGCATGGTATGTGGACCTCTAGAGGTCCTTAAGGCAAAAAATATTTTCATAATACCACTAAAACATTGTTTGCCTTTTTCACTGGGCTGACATTTACACTGACAGTGTAGAAGCAATTGTGGGCAAAATTACTGGCACCTTACGAGTCAAGGCAATGGTACCAAACTGCACTGGCAGTCACTGAATTCTCCACTGAGATGAATAGCAAAAAAGTAAATAACATAAAAGTCCAATTCCACCTAATGTTCTTCAAGCAGCAGCAAAAATGATTACTTTTATTCAATTTCAGCCCTTATACACATCTTTTAACATTCTGTATGAGAAATGGAACCACATATTCAAGGTACTCCTGCATTGTTAAGTGTGACCACTGTCTTGAGAGAAAAAGCATGTGTGCAAGCTGGACTAACCACTTTCTCCAGGAAATAACATTTTAACCTAAAAGAACAATTGATAAGTTACGGTTAATCAGGTTTGGGTATCTGATTACCATTTTTTGAAAATCATAGAAGTGAGTCAGTCACTTCAAGGAAAACAATGGACAATGTTTACTATCAACTATAAAATTTGAGCCTGTAAGTAAAATTAAGAATTTTCATATGTCCATTACTGTAAGCTTCACAGCTTCCCAATGCTCAGATTTTCTTGATAAGATTGATTGGGGGTAATATCAATAAATGTAAATTTTTTTTTTTTTTGAGACGAAGTCTTGCTCTGTCACTGAGGCTGGAGTGGAGTGGCGTGATCTCAGCTCACTGCAACCGCCACCTCCCGGGTTCAAGTGATTCTCTAGCCTCAGCCTCCTGAGTAGCTGGGATTACAGGCAAGCGCCACCAAGCCTGGCTAATTTTTGGATTTTTAGTAGAGATAGGGTTTCACCATGTTGGTCAGGTTAGTCTCAAACTCCTGACCTCGTGATCCACCTACCTCGGCCTCCCAAAGTGCTGGGATTACAGGCTTGAGCCACCACGCCCGGCCAAATGTGAATTTTTGATACTGCATTAATGAAATGTGACATTCTGAAATATCTGTATAACTCAATGATTTTCCAAATGATTAATACATGATGTTACAAAATTATGTATGGGTAAAAGATCCATTCAAAGTGTTAACTCGACCAATAGATTGTAATGGAACAGAATATAAAAAGTTCACCGATAGGAGTCTCAGACTCCACATTACAACTCTGAGGCCACAATTTCTTCCTATACCTTAGCCAAAGCAGCATGATGCAATGCATTAAATACAGAGCAGCTACCTTCTAATGAAACAAACAGTAAAGAAATTTATAAAAATATAAAATAATGCCACTTTTCTCATGAAATTTTTTTTTGTTTTGGAAAATATGGTTTTTTAAATAAAAATATTTGTGAACATGCAACATGTTTATTAACTTATTTTATCTTTAGGAGACAGAGTCTCGCTCTGTCGCCCAAGCTGGAGTGCAATGGTGCGATCTCAGCTCACTACAACCTGTGCCTCCTGGGTTCAAGTGATTCTCTCACCTCAGCCTCCCAAGTAGCTGGGATTACAGGCGCCACCACACCCAGCCAATTTTTGTATTTTTAATAGAGACGGGGTTTCACCAGGTTGGCCAGGCCGGTCTTGAACTCCTGACCTCAAGTGATTCGCTCTCCTGGGCCTCCCGAAGTGCTAGCATTATAGGTGTGAGTCACCATGCCTGGCCTATTTTAAATTTAAAAATATTTTAAACTTTTCTCAGAATTAATTTCTACTATGATAAATATTGACAGGTATTACTCATATAAACAAAACATCTTTGGGGTCCTCAATAATTGTTAAGAGTATAAAGTGGTCACAAGACCAAAAAGTTTAAGAATCAGCTACTTTAAATGAAAGAACATGTGTGGTAAAATCTCACGGGCGTCAATAAATGCCTCGAAAAATCATCATAAAATGGAGTTATAATTATTTTTCCTCAGCACTCTGAAGGCATACCAATGACTTCTAGCATCTTCTGTGGCTGATACAGAATCTGTTGCTAGTCCTGCTGTGGTTCCTTTGTCAGGAATATTTGTCATCTCTCTGGTAACCTTTACAACCTGCACTTCCTCTATACCCTTGATATTCTCCAGTTTCACTACAATGTATCCAGGTATGAATGAGCATTTATTTCTGCTGTTTGGCACATGGAAAATGCTTTAAAAAAAAAAAAAAGTATTGTTTGATTTTTTTGTTGTTGTTGTTCTTTGCTTGTTTTGTTTTCTTGAGACGGAGTCTCACTCTGTTGCCCAGGTTGGAGTGCAGTGGCATGATCTCAGCTCACTGCAACCTCCACCTCTCGGGTTCAAGCAATTCTCCTGCCTCAGCCTCCCGAGTAGTTTGGACTACAGGCACGTGCCACCATATGCAGCTAATTTTTGTATTTTTGGCAGAGACGGGGTTTCACTACGTTGGCCAAGCTGGTCTTGAACTCCTGACCTTAAGTGATCCTCCCACCTCAGCCTCCTAAAGTGCTGGGATTACAGGCATGAGCCACCATGCCCAGTCTGTTTTTTAAATTTTTATTTTTAAAATGATTATGGTCTCACAGGAAGTTGGGAAAATGGTGCACAGAGTCCCCTGAATCTTACACTAAGATTTCCCCAGTGGTGACATCTCATATAATTGTAGTCCGGTATCAACACCAGGGAAATTGACACTGGTGCAATACTGTTAAGTCTATAGACATTACTCAGGAAATAACAGGTGCTGGAGAGGATGTGGAGAAATAGGAACGCTTTTACACTATTGGTGGGAGTGTAAACTAATTCAACCATTGTGGAAGACAGTGTGGCAATTCCTCAAGGATCTAGAACTAGAAATACCATTTGACCCAGCAATCCCATTACTGCATATATACCCAAAGGATTATGCTACTATAAAGACATATGCACGCATATGTCTACTGCAGCACTACTCACAATAGCAGAGACTTGGAATCAACCCAAATGTCCATCAATGATAGATTGGATTAAGAAAATGTGGCACATATACACCATGGAATACTATGCAGCCATAAAAAAGGATGAGTTCATGTCCTTTGTAGGGATATGGATAAAGCTGGAAACCATCATTCTGAGCAAACTATCACAAGGACAGAAATCTAAACACTGCATGTTCTCACTCATAGGTGGGAATTGAACAATGAGGACACTTGGACACAGGGCAGGGAACATCACACACTAGGGCCTGTCGTGGCATAGGGGGAGGGGGAGGGATGGCAATAAGTGAAACACCTATTGTAAATGACGAGTTAATGGGTGCAGCAAACCAACATGGCACATGTACACATATGTAACAAACCTGCATGGTGTGCACATGTACCGTAGAACTTAAAGTATATATACATAAAAAAAAGACTATAGATATTACTCACTTTTCGCCAGTTTTTACATGTACTCGTGTGTGTGTCCTGTAGTTCCACACACTAGATTACATGTATATATTTGTGTAATCATCACCAGGATACAAAACTGTTTCATCATGACAGAGCAGCTCTTTTTCACCACCCGTTTATAGGTGGACTGCCTCCCTAACACTGTGCCTGTCCTCTGGCAACCACTCAATTGTTCTCCATCTCTATACTTTTGTCATTTTGAGGATGTTACATAAATGGAATCGGGTGACATGAAACTTTTAGAGACTGGCTTTTCGCACTACGTGAACCCACCCAAGTCACTGCACGCATGAAAACGGTTTGTTCCTTTTCTCTTGACAGTAGTATTACTTGGTATGGATGTACCACAATGTTTAACCATTTACCTGCTGAAGGACATTTAGGTTGTTTCCAGTTTTAAGTACAAATAAGGCTGATAAAAACATTTGTATACAGGTTTTTATGTGAATATAAGTTTTCACTGCTCTGGAATAAATGCCCAGGAGGGCAATTGCTGGGTTGTACGGTAAATTAATGTTTAGCTTTATAAGAAACCGCCGAAGTATTTTCAAGAATGACTATACCATTTTACATTATCAACAGAAATGATGTATGATACAGTTTCTCTACATCCTTGCCAGCAATTGGTGTCATCACTATTTTTTATTTCAGCAGTTCTAATAGCATGTGGTTTTCATTTGCATTTTCCTGATGGCGAATGTTGCTGAGCATCTTTTCACGTGCTTATCTGCCATCTGCATGTATATCCTCTTCAGTGATGGGCCTGTTTACACCTTTGCCCACTTTCTGATCAACCGTCTAAACTTTTCACTGTTTTCAGTTCTTTACATATTCTATGTATGTCTTTAGTCAGATATGTGGTTTACAAATATTTCCTTCCAGTGTGTAGTTTGTCCTTTCATCCTCTTAACAAGGTCTTTTGCAGAATAACTATTTTTAATTTTAATGAAATCTAACTTGCTCTAGGTTTTCTCCTGTTTTTTTCCTACAGTTGACATTTAAGTTGTGATTTTTAATTAATACAAGATATGTGATTTGGGTTGGTTTTTTTTCAGCTTATAGAAGTTCAATTGGTCCAGGACCATTTGTTTAAGAAAAAAAAAAGTCTCTTCTTCCGCCATCTAATTTACATGTGTTTTTAACATCAAACCCACTCATATCAGTTCTGGGAAATTCTTTGGCATTATCCCTTCAAATATTGCTTCTCTGCTATTCCCTTCCTTCTCCACTTCGCACGTGGAAGCCTTTGAATCTTTCCTCCATCTCTCTTATCTTTCATTCTTTGTACCTCTTTATCTCTTTGTACTATATCCTAGGTTGAATTCCTCAGTATCAACTGTCTTTCAACTCATTCTCTCTTGAACTGTGACCAGTCTAGAGTTTATCCCAATTGTATTGTATTAATACAATTATTAACACAATTAGCTGTGTACACAACTAGCTGTATAACCCTGGGCAAGTTCCTCTCTTAATTTCAGTGCCTGCCCTAAGTAATGTTTTAATTTAATACAATTGTATTAATAATTGTATTTTATATTTCCAGTACTGTACTTTTAATTGATTCTTTTCTAAATTCAAATTTGCCTGCTTTTGTTTCATAATTTCCTAGAAGTTAACCATGAATGTTATTCCTTCCTTCATCCGTTCGGTGATCTTAAAAAATATATTTATTTGAAATTAATTTTCAGATTGCTTTACTATATTCTGTTCCCAAATTAATCTCCTGATTGTCTGTGTTTCTTAGTACTAGCTATCCTTGTGTGCTTTGGAATTTTAGTTTGCTGAGCTCTTCTGGAATAAGAACCCTTGCTTGCTCTCTCTCTCCACTCACTGTCAGTGCTTTTACACATATTGCCACCACCCTCTACCCTCATCCAAATAGAGGCCTCCAGACCAGAATCAGGTCTTACACTGACAGCTCAAGGTTCCTGTAATACTAGGGTAACATAAACCCAGCCACGACACAGTCAGGTCCTGGTTGCACTGCTCTCTCTATTCCCCGGCACGCCAGAAACACAGACCTGAGCAGCCTTGTTCAGCTTCTTTTCATAGGTATGACAGTCTCACCCCAGCTTCTAGTTTCTGTCATTTCCTCTGGTCCCCATCCAGGGATGCAGTTCCTTTGGTCCCATACCCTCACGTAGTATTTCCCACTCTTTTTGACACTATGACGTATGGAGAAAATAACAACATTTGCACAGTACACAGCTAGATGGATGAGACTGTTCCCTCACCAGGAATGATTGGCTGAGGGCTCTGATCATTACCCATGCCCTGACTAGCCGCCCTGAAGCTTGAGAAAAATCAGTATTTCATACACTGGTAAACTTATCCACAGCATGCTCTAAGGACAATAATATCCTAAAATAATGGACTCCTAGCACTCTCTGCCTGTTTCTGTAGTTGGTTCTATTTCTAGTCCACCAGGATGCTTATCTTGCTATTAAAGTACAAATATGTTAATAGCATTTCATTTACTATTATTATGTATTTGGAGCAGAATATAGAATTTAAAGCACGAACTTAAAGGTGCGTCATAACCATGCTTTTCCCTCTGTTGGAATGCCCTCCTCTCAACCTCTCTACGTGACTTTTTCCTACTGCTCCCTCAGGTTTCAGTTTAGATGTCATTTAATCAAGGGAGATTTTCATGACGCCATTTTCACCCCAAATGTGGGGTTAGATCTCCTTGTAAGTACCTGATTTTACATGTAACTGTATTGTGTTATTACCTATTTACCTTAAACAGAAAGCTCCCTGATGGCAGGAACTGCCTCTTTCACTTCTTTATTTCCAGATCTAGCACAGTGACTGCAGTAAGTACAAACACAATAAATATTTTCATTTCACCTATAACAGAGTTCCATGGTGGAGAGGATAATGTGATAGTGAAGATATGGAGCTCTGGAGTCAGAGACTGTTGGTTTTAATACTAATTCTACCACTTATTGTGTGATTTAAGAAAGCTACTTAGCCTCTCTAAGTTTAGTTTCCTCATCTATAAAATGTACATCATCATAGTTCAACTCCTATCTCTGTTACTTACTAGCTGTGTAACCCTAGGCAAGCTCCTCTCTTGATTTCAGTGCCTGCCCTAAGTAATGTTTTAAGAATCACATCAAAGGCTGGGCGCGGTGGCTCACGCCGGTAATCCCAGCACTTTGGGAGGCCGAGGCAGGCAGATCACGAGGTCAGGAGATCGAGACCATCCTGGTTAACACGGTGAAACCCCGTCTCTACTAAAAATACAAAAAATTAGTCGGGTGTGGTGGCGGATGCCTATAGTCCCAGCTACTCGGGAGGCTGTGGTAGGAGAATGGCGTGAACCCGGGAGGCAGAGCGTGCAGCCAAGATCGTGTCACTGTACTCCAGCCTGGGCGACAGAGCAAGACTCTGTCTCAAAAAAAAAAAAAAAAAAAGAATTACATCAGACAACATCTATAAAGTCATCAGTTCTGTGACACCTTTTCCTGTTTCCTTGTTCCCACTTCATGCAGAAAAAGGAGGCCCTCACAGCTCACCCTTGAGGAGTGGTGCTGACTGAACCATTTTCTAAGCCTAGGTGGCATCTTGGTAAAAGGCTTTCTCTGCCACCAGAGCTTTGTGTCCACAACTCATTCAGGCAAAGTGGAGGGCAGTGTCAATAAGAATTTGAAAAAATGATTTTATGTGTCATATTTAATTTACCTAAAGAAATTTAATATACCTAAAGAAAAATAAAAACAACTAACTACTGGACTGGATCATGCTAACTCCGAAAATGTGAGAGGGGAAGAGAACATCTCCATGAAAATCCTCTTTTTTTTTTTTTTTTTTTTTTTTGTTGACACGGAGTCTCGCTCTGTCACCAGGCTGGAGTGCAGTGGCGCAATCTCGGCTCACTGCAATCTCCGCAGTGATTCTCAAGTGATTCTCCTGCCTCAGTCTTGTGAGTAGCTGGGATTACAGATGGTCGCCACCATGTCTGGCTAATTTTTGTATTTCAGTAGAGAAAGGGTTTCACCATGTTGGCCAGGCTGGTCTCAAACTCCTAACCTCACGTGATCTGTCCACCTAGGCCTTCCAAAGTGCTGGGATTACACGTGTGAGCCCCTGTGCCCAGCTGAGAGTCAAATTTTAAAATGAAGGCATCTACTACATTTTGCTGTGTTCTAAACACTACTGCTGGAAAGAACATGTAAAACTAGAAGAGAATGCCTGTCAGAAGAAATTCAAGTAGGGGAGAGGCAATGTAGCAAAGCACTTTAAAGTTCAAATTATAACGTAGAGGCATAGAGAGCCTACTTTCAAGCACTACATTTTAAATATAATTATTTAATGAAGAACAGAGCCTAGTGACTGAGAGAAAATTAGAGCCATTAACTGATAAAGAAAACTAAAATTCAGACCAAAGGTTCTATAGAAGGCAGAAGGAAATAATGCAAAAACCTTAGCATCAAACAGACCTGGAATCAAATCCTGACTCTGCCATCTCTCACTGTGCAACCTTCAGCCAGTAACAGCTCTGAACCTGAGCTTCCACCTCTGCAGAATGAGGATCATTACCCTCGCCTCCCAGGGAGCTGGGAGGATCAAACGAGATTCCAGATACCAGCTATGAAGTGCCCAGCCCAGTGCCCAATGCATAGTTGGTGCTCCAAAAACATCAATCCCCTCCCATTCCCTTCCAGGTTGCTTTATTAGCAGGGATCATAAAAGGGTTTGGAAATTACTAAAAATCCATGTTCTCATGTCTATAATTCACAAACTTCTAAGTTTATTTTGCAAGCTGATTCTCTGAGATGCACAGGCGCAAGACCTGGTGAGCACCCAGAGCTGGATCAGTGCAGAGGTGTGTGGTTCCAGGCCAATGCCTAGAAAGACTGACCAGCCTAGAAGACACCTTGGGTGGCCAAGAGACCGCCAGAAACTAGAGCAGCCAAAAAGATAATGGATTACTTGAGCTTCGGCTCCCGTCCTTCGCTCGTATACTGCCAGCAGATGAGCCCAATCAGGTCCTGCACCCTGGCGCTGGCCATTGTCACCACGGTCATTGGCAGCAGTCTGTCCTGGCTCGAGTGCAGAGGGAGGTAGACATCGATCTTCTTGGTTGCCGTTGTACCTACATGACCCTGTGGACAGAGCACACACGTAAGAGCAAAGCACACTGCCACAGTTATACAGACCCTACTGCACAGCCATTTTTCATCCTTGCTATACAGACCTGCTGTGAGCGTGGAATGGTCCCAAAGTGGAAACACTGTCAAGTTTCAAGGATGTTTGTTTCTTAAATTTTCATTTTCTAATAAACTAATGGATTGGGATCTGCCAGCAGGAAGGTAAATGGGCACTACAACTAAGAGGAACAAGTAAGAGTGGTGAGCAGAATTGATGTTTGGTGTTAGGAGGCTTGCTAGGCTACTAACTCAGTGTGTCCTTGGACCTTAGCACTAGGTGTCTCTCTGGCAACTGCCTTGTCCCTCCTTGAGACAATGAGATGAGCTGCCTGGGAAGCTGCCATACTCTTCCAGGAAGGATTTAGGCCCGCAGCACTGAAACAAGTGCTTGCCTTCTCAGAGACTATGGGGGGCTAGTTCCACGACACAGTACATCTGTTTCCTTCAGTACCACACAGGTTCAAGGGCCCTTTGGTCCTCCATTATCGCCCTAACTACCATCCCCACACTGCTGGATATATTCCCACTCCCTCACACACCTACCACTCCTCCCGCCTGTGTGTTCCACTCTGCCCTCGAGAGCTCTTGTGCTAATCAGCAAACACCCATAAATCCTCAGCTGCTTTTTAAAACCATTTCCTCTACCTCTTGGACTTCACTGAACCTGCTGTTGAGGATACTGCCTCCTCTGATGTCCTGTTAAAAGAGGACTGCTTTGCGTTTTTTTTTTTTTTAAATAACCCCTGCACCCTCAAGGCATGCAAGAGTAGGCATCCTTGCCCCCACTAACACTTCCAATCTAGTACTTTCTCTTTCATGAAAAAAATCCTTGTTCTTTTGAGACCCAGGCCATCCAACGACACCATCCTCTCCCCCTCCTTTTGTGTTTCTGTTATCCGCCAACCTTCTGGCCATTCCCCTCCCTCACAGAAGGCTTGCACGCTGGCTCAGTCTTGCTTCCCACCCATGCAATATGTTCACTACACAGAGTATATAGAAAAGTGTCACAGAAAATGAGTTCAAATCAGAAACTTGATTGTCCCTCACTCCCTCCTATCCCAAGTCACAACAACAGCCCCCCTTATTTTAATAATATCTGCTGCCACCACTAAGCCAGCTGCTCATCTCAACAGTCTTGATGCTTCTTCCTCCCTCACACTGTCTATCTACTCTATTAGGAAGTTCTAACATCTCTACTTCAAAAATACATTTCAATGGGGAAAGCATAGTCTTTTCAACAAATGATGCTGGGACAAGTGGATAGCCAGATGCAAAAGAATGAATTTGGGCTCCTGCCTCATACCACATACAAATATCATTTCAAAATAAATCAAAGATCTAGATATAACAGGCAAAACTATAAAATTCTTAAAAGGAAACAGGTGTAAATCTTCATAACTTTGGATTAGGCAATGATTTCTTTAATATGATACCAAAAGCATAAAAAACAAAAGAAATAAACTGAACTTCATTAAAATTAAAAACTTTTGTGCCTAGGCCAGGCACAGTAGCTCACGCCTGTAATCCCAGCACTTTGGGAGGCCAAGGCAGACAGATCACTTGAGGTCAGGAGTTTGAGACCAACCTGGCCAACATGGTGAAACCCCCTCTCTATTAAAAATACAAAAATTAGCCGGGCTTGGTGGCGGGTGCCTGTAGTGCCAGCTGCTGGGGAGGCTGAGGTAGGAGAATTGCCTAAATTCAGGAGGCAGATGTTGAAACGAGCCAACATCATGCCTGGGCGACAGAGTGAGACTCTGCTCAAAACAAAAACAAACAAACAAAAACAACTTTTGTGCCTTAAGGATACTATTAAGATAGTAAAAAGATAATCAAAAGAAAGGCAGAAAACATTCACAAATCATACATCTGGTAAGGCTCTACTATCTAGAATATGTTAAGAAGTCTTATAACTCAACAAGAAGACAAAATTTTTTAATGGGCAAAGATTTGAACAGACATTTCTCCAAAGAAGATATACAAATGACCAATAAACACATGAAAATTGTTCCATATCATTAACCATAATGTAAATTACTTCTTACCCATTAGGGTGGCTATAATTTAAAAAAAAGCAAAAACTCCAAACAACTACCCAAAATCTCTAAAAATAGCAAGGATTTGTGAGGATATGGAGAAACTGGAATCCTCAGACACTGTCAGTGGGAATGATGCAGTCATTGTGAAAATGTTCAGCAGTTTCTCAAAATGAAACATAGAATTATCATATGACCAAGCGATTCCATTCCTAGGTATATACTCCAGAGAACTAAAAACATAAGCTCACATTAAAACTTGGACAAAAGTTCACAGCAGCATTATTTATAATAGCCAAAGAATGAAAACCACCCAAATATCCACTAACTAATGAATGGATAAATAAAATCCATAAGATAGAATATTATTCAGCCAAGAGAAGGAAAGAAGTACTGATACACACAACATGGATGCACCATGAAAACATGCTAAGAGAAGGAAATCAGACATGAAAAGCCACTACTGTATGAACCCATTTATATGAACTGTTCAGAACAGGCAAATCCATAGAGACAGAAAGTAGATTAGTGATTGGCAGAAGATGACAAGGGTGGGAAATTGGGAGGTATGAGGTTTCTTTTGGGGGTGATGGTAATGTGCTGAAATTGGCAGTAACAGTTCATAACATTGTTAATATATTAAATACCACAGAACTGTACACTTTAAAATGGTTAAAATGGTAAATTTTACGTAATGTTTTATCTTAAGAAAAAAAGTGAAAAATATGTATTTCAAAACCATCTCACTTCTCTCCATTTCCACTGCCACCAAAATTACCATCAGGTCTCACCTGAACTATTGTAACAGGTCCCAAATTATCCTACAGTACTTTTGCTTTATCTGATTTGTTCTCTACACACAAGTTAGATCTGTTTTTTAAATTCAGATTTGATCATACTATATCCTGTTTAAAATCCTTCGATGAGTGGCTCCCAAACACCGTGAACAAAATCCAAACTCCTTGCAACATCCAACAAAGCATGGCATGATCTGGCCCCGTCTACCTCTTTAATATCATCCACTGCCCCTCCCCCACCTGCTCATCAGACTTCGGCTACACCGGCCTTCTGGAAGCACCCTCAATATACCAGCATGTGTGCCTGTGTGTACCTTGCTTGCATTTCCCACTTCCCAGGGCTTAGCAGGTGCTGTTCACTGTATCTAGAGAGGCTCTTTTTCATGGCTTTGCATGCATGACTCCTCATCCTCTAACGTGTGCCCTTGGGAGGTTACTTAATCTCTCTATGCTTCTGTTTCTTAATATGTAAGAGGAGGAGAACGGTAGGACCTACCTATCATAAGACCCTTATGAGAATTATTATTACTTATTATTATTTATCATTATACAGGGCTCAACTGTCACTGTTAACACTCCTTTTACAGTTATTCTCTCACACATATCCTGTTCATTTTCTTTAGAGCGTTTAACAATTGAGATGATTTATTTATGTCCATCTTTAGTGTATGCTTTTGCCACGAAGTTTCCTCTGAACTTTCATGAGAGCAATGTTAAGGTCTGCTTTGTTTGCTGTTCCATACATAATGCCTGGCCCTGTGCCTGGCACACAGAAGACCCTGAGGAAAAAATCTGTTGAACTACAGAATGAATGTATGAATGACTCAAGTGCCTGCCAGGACACATGGTAGGAACTGAATAATGTTAGTTTTCTCCATCCCTCTTGGCCTTCCTCTATGGGTCCATTTCCTGGTCATAGATGAAAGTGGAGGGACTTGACCAATCATGTGGTTCCATCTTTAACTCTATAATTCTATCATTCTGAGGTGAAAAAGGTCAGTACAGGGAAAGGAAATAAATGAAGTCAGTTTAAAAAACATTTTTAGAGTAATTCCACTTTGCATATAATCCAGCATCCATCATTAGATCGACTGATTTTTTTCCCTCAGCCTCATCTGTATGTTATAAAGCAACTAGTAAAAACATAATTATCCTACATAATGCATGCACCCACACTTGTGCTCTCTTGCACATGTGCACTCTTTTTCTCTCTCGTACGCAATCACACGTGGGCACATACACATTCCCTTGCATGGTTTTCAGCTCTTAAATAATAATTTCAATGGCTAACAAAGACTTCACTAAATAACAAGTGTTTTGGCTGGTCGGGCAGGCAAAGGGTTACAATGCAAACAGTGGGAATCTTTCTGGAGTGGGTTGATAGCCCTCATATTACCCTCCTTTGCAGACCAAGATCAGTTGCTTGTCACTGCTCTCTCTTTTTATTTCTGTTTATTCCTCTTCCTCCTGAAGCACTAGAACTAAGGAGCTATAGGGATCACAATATCTCAAGACATGAAGACTCAACAAGATGACAAATGTGAATGTCCTTCATAAACTGTAAGGTGCTTTAGAAATGCAGAGCAGATGCCAGAAAGGGCCTCTGTGTTGAAATTAGACCCATTTCTATTACTCAAGCCTACTACAAGGTCACATGAGGCCAAGAACAGGTACTACAGGAGCCCTAATAATATTGATTACTGTAACAAGAGCTAGCATTTAGGCCAGGTGCAGTGGCTCACGCCTGCAATCCCAGCACTTTGGGAGGAAAAGGCGGGTGGATCCCCTGGGGTCAGGAGTTCGAGACCAGCCTGGACAACATGGTGAAACCCCGTCTCTACTAAAAATACAAAAATTAGCTGGTTGTGGTGGCGGTCACCTGTAATCCCAGCTACTGAGGAGGCTGAGGGAGGAGAATCGTTTGAAACTGGGAGGCAGAAGTTGCAGTGAGCCGAGATGGCACCACTGCACTCCAGCCTGGGCAACAAGAGCGAAACTCTGTCTCAAAAAAAAAAAAAAAAAAGTGGGGGTGGGGTGGGGGGGGCTAGCATTTACTGAGAGCTGTTAAGTAAACTCTGCTAAATGTTTGCCTAATTATATCATTTAATTCATACAATAACTCTAAGAAATAGGGTTCTATCATAACCTTTTGTTTTTTTGAGACAGAGTCTCACTCTGTTGCCCAGACTGGAGTGCAGTGGCACAATCTCAGTTCAATGCAACCTCCACCTCCCAGGTTCAAGCAATTCTTGGGCCTCAGCTACCCAAGTAGCTGAGATTGCAGGCACATGCCACCACATCCAGCTACTTTCTGTATTTTTGGTAGAGACAAGGTTTTGCCATGTTGGCCAGGCTGGTCTCGAACTCCTGACCTCAAGTGATCCGCCTGCCTCGGCCTCCCAAAATGCTGGGATTACAGGCATGAGCGACCGCAACCTGGCGTAATCTTTGCATTATAGCTGAGAAAACCAAGGCTTATAAGGCTACAGTCATCTGCTCAACATCCAATAACCAAGGTGGAAGAGCCAAGATTCAAACCTCCTGTCAGCCTGACTCCAAAGGCCCTACTGTAAACACCAATGCCTTCTTTCCCTGGACTT
Source organism: Trachypithecus francoisi (assembly GCF_009764315.1). Taxonomy (NCBI): domain Eukaryota; kingdom Metazoa; phylum Chordata; class Mammalia; order Primates; family Cercopithecidae; genus Trachypithecus; species Trachypithecus francoisi. Next base: position 3,135,604 of record NW_022681444.1, read on the forward strand.
ATTCTAAATGTATCAATTCCTACTCTTCAAGGCTTGAAAATCATCTCCCTCTTCTTTTCCCCACAAACCTCAGGAAAGCTTTGCCTGAGGAGCTGCTCGAGGAGAGTAGTTAGAAGATGGAGACTCCAGGAAACCCTGCCACTGCGAGTTGACTGAAGGGCAGTAACCACTGTTTAAGAAACGAGGACAGATAGTTATATGGTACTCATATAAGTACCATAGAGTACTCTTCTCTATTTAAAGAGTAGAGTACTCTTTACTATCCTCTATTTCATAGTAAAATAGAAAGTGGGGCAAAAACTATTGGAATAAATATGATAGATACTTATTAAACGAATGAAGCACTTTATATCTTTTTAATCTTCTAATTCCATCTTGAGGAAATGATGGTGGGAAAACTGCCTTGCACACTGAAATTACATATTTTTTAATAAGGAGATTGTCTTCTGAAAAAGCTCAAGGTGGTGGCAGTTAGCTCTAATAGTCCCTATGTTACAGTATTTAGAAGGAATCATCTAAAACATAAAATAATCCATCAACATAATAAAATGTAATTAACTTATTTTTAAAAATGGTGATTGAAGGATTAAAAGTATTCATCACACATCAAGGCAAGCAATATTCCAAAGATGTCTAAATATGAAAAAGCAACTAGCAATAAACAAAGATCGTATCCTACAGTTTCACTGCATGGCAAATTGATGTGTTCCACCATACAGGACTGGGGAAATGGCGGCATATTTAGAGCACAGGGAAGGGGGCAACACAGAGAAAGTGTTGCCACAGGGAAACTGGCTTAGCTTTATGTTCCTCATTTCTCTCACGTATTCAACAAACACCAGCTGAAACATCATGCTGGGCTCCGAAAACAAAGTCCACTGACATACAACGCAGACCAGACCCTCACCAAACTGTTCTGCTGAAGGTCTCACTGTACAATGTCACGAAAGCTTTAAGAAGGGGAAAGTCCAGTCTGTCAAGAGAGCCCAGAAGCAACCCACGCTAAAGGGGGCTAGTAAAGGCCTCTTAGATACAAAAATCTACCCTTTCATCCTTTTTCTTACCCAAGAAAAAGATGCTTATTGTATTTACCAACTATGCCAATACACCAAAAGGTGAGCAGGAGTTCCCTCTGAGACATGGGATTATCAGTGATTTTAATTTTCTGGTTTATAGTTTTCTGTATTTTCTATAATATACATGTATTACTTTCACAATTAGAAACAAAATTATAAATATTATAAACTAAAAAGGAGATAAAAAGAATAAGAGTACCATTCAGGGCTTAAAAGTTTTAAGTGAAGGAAAGAGAGGATGGATTTTGAAAGTGTAGCCTATGTTAAGGCATCAGGTAAGCATCATTAAGAACATACCATGTGCTGTGACAGGCTGTTGGAAAAAGTAAGTTGAAATATAACTCAAAAAAAAAAAAAAAAAGAAAGAAAAGAAGGAAAATATAACTCAGGGCTGGGCATGGTGGCTCACGCCCACAATTCCAGCACTTTGGGAGGCCAAGGCGGGCAGACCACCCGAGGTCAGGAGTCCAGACCAGCCTGGCCAACATGGCAAAATACAAAAATACTACATATATTAAAAATACAAAAATTAGCCAGGCATGGTGGCATGTGCCTATAGTCCCAGCTACTCCAGAGGCTGAGACACGAGAATTGCCTGAACCCAGAAGGAAGACGTTGCAGTGAGCCAAGATCATGCCACTGCACTCCAACTTGGGGGACAGAGTGAGACTGTCTCAAAGAAAGAAAGAAAGAAAAAAAAAAGAAAATATAACTCAGATACCTTACTATGGCAAGTTAAGTAATTTTTATCAAAGAAAAAGAAAACGGCAAGGCGCAGTGGCTCAGGCCCATAATCCTAGCACTTTGGGAGGCCAAGGCAGATGGATTGCTTGAGCTCAGGAGTTTGAGACCAGCCTGGGCAACATGGTGAGACCCCGTCTCTATTAAAATACAAAAAATTAGCCGGGCATGGTGGCATGTGCCTGTAGTCCCAGCTACTTGAGAGGCTGAGGCAGGAGAATTGCTTGAACCCGGGAGGCAGAGGTCGTGGTGAGCCGAGATCATGCCACTGCACTCCAGCCTGGGATGGAGCGAGACTCTGTCTCAAAAAAAAAAAAAAAAAAAAAAAAAAAAAGAAACAGAAAGAGAAAAAGGAAAAGGAAAAGAAAAAGAAAAAAAAAGGTAATAAATTGACAATCAGCTGACAATTTGAAGTTGAACAACATTCTCCAGAGCAGCTCCTAAATCAGGAAATGCCCCTAAGGCAGGTTTGAGAACAAATAGAAAAGTACTTCCTATAGCAAAACTTTCTCAGCACAAATGCAACTCATGAGGACCAACCAGACTCAACTTCATATCCCACAGCCTCTCCCTGACCTGATGGCTTTGCAAATGCAGTTAGAATCTGAAATTTAACATATCCAACACCGATTTCTTCTTCACTGGCATGTCTGTCATTCTATACTCTATCTCAACTAAGGCTTTCATCATCTACTCTTGTCATGCAAGCTAGGAATCCTAATTCCTCCTTCTGTCTCACACTCTACCATCCAAATGCCTCGGAAATGTCTCCCAAATCTCTCTCATTCCCATGCTTATTGCCAATGCCCCAGTTCAGGCTTCATCAGCTTCGTCATCCGTCAGTGAGACCACGGCAGCAATCTCCAACTATCTCTTTATTTTAAAATATCCTTCTCTCTCCAAATCTTTCTTTCCTTATTGCCACCAATGTGATTTTTCTCAAATCACAGACCATGCCAGTCATGTAGAAACATATGATGATGGCCTAGTGCTAGCATTCCAACTCCTTAGACGGCATTTAATGCCCTTCACAATCTGGTCCCTCATATCATTGCTGATGTACACTGAACAGTAATTTAGAGCACAGACTTGGGGTCAGCTAGGTCCAGGTCAGAATTCTGGCTTTACCACTTCCTTAGCTGCTAGACCTTAGACTTTGGGCAAGTAACCTCACCTCTCAGAACTTCCATTTACCCACTTGGAAAGCAAATAAGATGTATCTAAAATGCCTGCCACACAGTCACTGATCAAGAAACAGCTCTTCTTCTGTCCTTCAATTAAAATACCTCCTCTTCCAAGAAGGTAGAAGCCCAAATAAATTCCCTCTTCTCTCCTCCCCTAACAATTTGATTTGCACAGACTTACAGTTTCACTTTTTTCTGTAACTACCCTCACCACCTCCTTCCCCACACCCTCTCATTCAGCTATGAATTACATAAAGGGAGAAATAGCCTCATCCATTTTGTCTCCTCCTAGAGCCTACAACACAGCAGGGGTTTCACGCTACCTGGCTAAATCAAAAGGACTCTGCAGACTCTCTTTCAGAATGGACCCACCAGACCTGCCAATTCTCTATCCCAGGTAGAGGGGCTATACCTCTTCTACTTCCCAGCCCCTGTTCTTCAGGAACACTCTTTCCTCTCTGAAACATCCCCAGCACCTAACAAAGGGCCCGACATAGTTACTTACACATATTGATGGAATAAACGATTAATATTCTTTTAACACATGATTTAAACACTTGCATTACATTATAGCATATGGTGGTAGCACCTATTCTTCAATTGTTAGAAATGGAAGCTGTTTACAATATTCCATTATTACAAATAATCTCATAAACATTTTCCTATACAAATGTGAACATATTTCTAGAAGAAGATTACTAGGTCAAAGAGTATGAATGTTTTGTAACTTGTGATATATACTGGAAAAGCTGTCTTTTAAAAAGTGTCTCTAGGCCAATTATGAAATATCAATACTATGAACCAAAGGTTATTCAATTAATTATTAGCTCATAAAATGGGAAAACTTAAAAATCTAAATTAACTTCTAATACACAGAATGTTAACAGATATAGAATTGAAATACATATATTTGAACATGCTGATAATAAAACATTATCTAGAGCAGCTTTTTTCTTAGCTGATCCTATTAATTAAAATAATATACATTAGCTGATTATCATAAAATTAATTTCAAAATCATATACCTGATAGTTTCCAAAGTAGGGGAAGCAGAAAAAATACAGATGGGATTTAGTTCAAAATAATCTTGAATTAAGAAATATCATGCTATGTTTGTCAGCTTAGTCCTTTCTGTCTGTGGACACACCGAGGAAGCATCGTTAAAGTCTTTCTTTTCCCTGCCGTCCTAAGTCAGAGTCTCCTAAAGAGCCCGAACAACTGAGGAAGCTCTTCATGGGAGGGTTGAGCTTTGAAACAACTGATGAGAGCGTGAGGAGCCATTCTGAGCAATGGGGAACGCTCTCGGACTGTGTAGTAATGACAGATTCCAACACCAAGCACTCCAGGGGCTGTGGGTTTGTCACATATGCCACTGTGGAGGAGGTGGACGCAGCCATGAATGCAAGGCCACACAAGGTGGATGGAAGAGTTGTGGAACCAAAGAGAGCTGTCTCAAGAGAAGATTCTCAAAGACCAGGTGTCTACTTAACTGTGAAAAAGATATTTGTTGGTGGTATTAAAGTAGACACTGAAGAACATCACCTGCGAGATTATTTTGAACAGTAAGGAAAAACTGAAGTGATTGAAATCACAATTGACTGAGGCAGTGGCAAGAAAAGGTGCCTTGCCTTTGTAACCTTTGATGGCCATGACTCCGTGGATAAGATTGTCATTCAGAATACCATACTGTGAATGGCCACAACTGTGAAGTTAGGAAAGCCCTGTCAAAGCAAGAGATGGCTAGTACTTCATCCAGCCAGAGAGGTCGAAGTGGTTCTGGTGATGGTCGTGGTGGTGGTCGTGAAGGTGATTTCGGTAGGAATGACAACTTTGGTCATGGAGGAAACTTCAGTGGTTGTGGTGGCTTTGGTGGCAACCATGGTGGTGGTGGATATGGTGGCAGTGGAGATGGCTATAATGGATTTGGTACCGATGGAAGCAATTCTGGAGGGTGGTGGAAGCTACAATGATTCCGGCAATTACAACAATCAGTCTTCAAATTTTGGACCCATAAAGGGAGGAAACTTTGGAGGCAGAAGCTCTGGCGGCTATGGTGGTGGAGGCCAGTACTTTCCCAAACCATGAAACCAAGGTGGCTATGGCGGTTCCAGTAACAGCAGTAGCTACAGCAGTGACAGAAGATTTTAATTACTTCCAGCAAACAAAGCTTAAAAGGAGAGGAGAGCTTGTAGTAGCTTGTATTTAGTAATTTTAATTGCATAATAAGGTATAGTGCAGAGAAGTGACAGGGAAGCTACAGGTTACAAGATTTGTGAACTCAGCCAAGCAGAGTGGTGGCAAGGCCCACCTGCTACAAAGAAGACATGTTTTAGACAAATACGTGTATGGGCAAAAAACTCGAGGGCTGTATTTGTGACTAATTGCATAACAGGTTATTTTAGTTTTTGTTCTGTGGAAAATGTAAAGCATTCCAACAAAGGATTTTAATGTAGAGTTTTTTTTTTGTACTCATGCTGTTGATTGCTAAATGTAACAGTCTGATCATGACACTGAATAAATGTGTCTTAAAAAAAAAAAAAAAAGGCCAGACGCGGTGGCTCACGCCTGTAATCCCAGTACTTTGGGTGGCCGAGGTGGGAGGATCATGAGGTCAGGAGATCAAGACCATCCTGGCTAACACGGTGAAACCCTGTCACTACTAAAAAAAACACAAAAAATTAGTCGGGCGTGGTGGCAGGCACCAGTAGTCCCAGCTACTTGGGAGGCTGAGAAGAATGGTGTGAACCCGGGAGGTGGAGCTTGCAGTGAGCCGAGATCGCGCCACTGCATTCCAGCCTGGGAGACAGAGCAAGACTCTGTCTCAAAAAAAAAAACAAAAACAAAAAAAAGAAGAAGAAGAAATATCCAGGCTGGGTACAGTGTCTCATGTCTGTAATCCCAGCACTTTGGGAGGTCGAGGAGGGAGAATCACTTGAGGCCAGGAGTTTGAGACCAGCAACATATCAAGACTCCATCTCCACTTAAAAAAAAAAAAAAAAGAACTTGGCATGATGGCACATGTCTGTAGTCCCAGCTACTCAGGGGGCTGAGGTGGGAGGTTCACTTGATCCTGGGATGTTGAGGCTGCAGTGAGCTATGATTGAGCCCCTGCCCTTCGGCCTGGGCAACAGAGCAAGACCCTGTCTCCGAAAGAAAAAAAAAAAAAGAAAAGAAAAAAAGAAATATCCATATCAAGTGAGTTAGCTAAATTGAGCCTTATGGACTAAAGGCTTGGCTAGCATTGCTATTTAATATCGAGGTTTCCCAATAATAAATTGAATATCAGATCTAAACTGCTGCTAAGTGTTCAGTTTCTCTCCCAAGGAAAAGAAACAGAGAAAGGATAGACAGCTTAGTTTCTGCAATTAAAGAGACAAAAAGCAGGCAACATTATTCCATTAGTAACAACTGCACAAGCAGATCATTATGTGTAATTTTAATGCAGAAATAAATATATCAGTGTATCCAGACGATGTAATGATGCAAATTGATAAAAGAGTTATTTGTAGCCTTCAAAAGAGTCATTCTCTGAGAAGAATGGCTACAGTTCTATTCCACCAGTACCTTTATCCCAACTTCCTCAAGAAGGATCAAAGGATGTTATATTCTGCCAATGGTCTTGTCTTTAATATTACACAGTAGGCAGACTTGATACAGGGGTCTCAAATTATCACCACTCTAATGACAATTAATGGACTTCATTTGATCAGAAGCAATAATCTCAAACAAAATCTGGCCTAAATTGGTCTAATTCAGGTTTTACCGGCTACGGGAAATAAAGAGGGTCAACATGTGAAAAGAAAAAAAAAAAAAAAGAAAAAAACCCAAACACCAGAATTGTAACATTTTGATCTTAATAAAATGCTGGCTTTATGGACTCACAAAAAGAATTCTTTTTTTTTTTTTTTTACATTCAAAATGGTAATATTGAATTTATAAATGGATTTTGTGTAAAATTCTATGACAAATCCGTTCAGAGATAGGGGCTTGGCTTTGTAGTGCTATCTTAACCTTCAATAAATCTGGAATGCTTAAAGGCTATTAAATTAACATTTCCCTGATCTGGCACCTGTAGTCAAGTTAATTTGTCAAAAACATTTCTACAGTTTGTCACTGGACACTGTATTTTCTGACAAGTTAAGCTTAAAATAAAATTGACAAAATATCATTAATTTCCTCTGAATCACCAACCTTGGTTCCATTAAGCTTTTATTATTAAGAACGTCAACTGCCACTCTTTCTTTAACAAGGTCAAGTTCTGATCTGGGTACCTCCAGGATCCCTGTTATACTAATAGAAACTAGGGAGGCAGTACAGTGTGATTAAGAGCACAAGTTGGGGCATCAGATAGATCTGAGTTCAATTATAAGCAATGCCACTTACTATGTGTGCTTGGACAATTTATTTAAGCTCTGTGAGTCACTATTTTCTCATCTACAAAATGTGGATAATAAAAGTACCTCCTCAAAGAATTGTTGAAACGATTCCATAAGACCGCATGGGCCGGCGTGGTAACTCACACCTGTAATACCAGCATTTTGGGAGGCTGAGGCAGCTGAATCACCTGAGGTCAGGCGTTCGAGACCAGCCTGGCCAACATGGTGAAGCCTCGTCTCTATTAAAAATACAAAAAATAGCCAGGCGTGGTGGCGGGCACCTGTACTCCCAGCTACTCGAGAGGCTGAGGCACGAGAATCACTTGAATCCAGGAGGTGGAGGTTGCAGTGAGCCGCCATTGCACTCCAGCCTGGGTGACAACAGTGAAACTGTCTCTCAAAAAAAAAAAAAAAGACTTCATGTAAAGTACTTATTACTGGGTCTTGTCCCACAGTAAATGCTCAAGAAATATTGGTTATTACGGTGTTTTTTCCTACTTTTTATCTACTTTTATATGGACAGACTTTTAAAAAAAAATTGCCATTCATAGACTTTTGAAACCACAAGGAATCTGAAGGGTCATCCCCTTTGAAGTATCTTCAACAAATGATTGTCTTACAACCTCTCCTGAACACCTTCACTGATGATGTCCCTGCCACTAGGTGAAGCAGCCCCTTTTCTTCAGTCTTTGGCAAACAGTTTTGCCAGCTAAAATGTGTTTATTTCCACTGAGGTGCAATCTCTCTGCAAGTTTTACTCACTGGTCTTAGTGCTAACCCTCATGAAATTTGAACAAATCTACCTCTACCTCCATAGACACCCTTTCATCTACCTAGGATCTCATACTCGGTTACTAAACACCATAGAATAAGCCAGGCTATAATCCTTTCAAGAGTACAACACAGCACAGAAAATAGCATTTTGTAACTTTTCCTTCTATAACATCTATGATAAATGTAAATCCTTATTTTTTTTTGAGATGAAGTCTTGCTCTATCGCCCAGGCTGGAGTGCAATGGTGCGATGTCAGCTCACTGCAACCTCTGCTGCCCGGGTTCAAGCGATTCTCCTGCCTCAGCCTCCCCAGTGGCTGGAATTACAGGCACTTGCCACCACACCCGGCTATTTTTTGTATTTTTAGTAGAGACGGGGGTTTGCTATGTTGCACAGGCTTATCTTGAACTCCTGACCTCAGGTGATCAGCTGCCTCAGCCTCCCAAAGCGCTGGGATTATAGGCGTGAGCCACCACGCCTGTCGGCAAATGTAAGACATTTGTCCTGGACTCAAAACAAGGAAGGAGGTTTTACTCTCAGAAATGATTTTCTCTACTTAAAACAAACCCTCTATATTTTGATGCTCTGACATTTTTGAGAAAGAAATAAAATGCCTAGCAACTACTGGTTTAAACAATCTGTTATCAAATGAAGTTTGATGAATGGCCTCAAATAATTCTTTTGTTTCAAGGTATCAACTGAAAAACTAGCAATCATTCATATTCAAATATAGGTAAGACATTTCATAAAACATGGGGGGAAGTATGAAGGAAAAAAAAAAAAAAGGCCAGTCCATTCCGTATCAGAAACAATCATTTCCTCAAAGACCTAAATTCAGAAAACAATTCCTGACACTGGCAATTCCTGATATCGGCAGTTTTCACTAACCTAAGTTACATTTGCTAGACTCCTCTTTGCTGAGTCAACTGAACTGATCTGGACTCTGGCCCTGCCAGCCTTGAGCTGTGCAGCCTTGGGTAAGCCCATAATCTCTCTGAAAGTCAATTTCCTCTCCCATAAAATAGAGATGAGACCATCTACTTCAAAAGAATATCAGGAAGTATAAAGTGAAAACAAAGCATGTTAAAATCCTCTGTGAACTGCAAACTATCAAAGAAATGTCAATTATTCCTTATTATTATAATTTAAGCTGTCACTCAGACCAGGCAGATTTTTGGACAAAATGCCCCTTCAAGCAAACATGAAATTGAGAAGTAGGGGCAACAAGGAAAGGTCTCTATCTTAATTATTTTGAGAGAAGAAGAACCACATTCTCTTCTCATCCAGCCTTGGGGCAGTTACAGCATGTATCAGAATGTGCTCTCATACAGTTACAATCTAGCCATCTTAAAGCATGTAAAATGTCCACTTCAAATTTTCAAAGCCATGATGGGATTCTGTATATCATTAATGTTACACAGTGCTTTGCATTTAATTATACAAACAATAGCTTTCATAATGATGATATTATCAGGGAAAGGTAATTTGCATGAGCTAAGCCCTATCACCGAGCATAAGTTTAGGGACCTCTTCATTATTAAATCATTTATATAATAAAATCAATATGCTTTAAAAGTAAAAATAGGTTTTTTTAAAAACCATAAAGAAGAGTTACATATTTTAAACTCTATCAATTATCATAATATAATGAGTCTTAAAGATTTAATATCAACTTTTAAAATTAAAACTCAATGGAGAATGTATATTTGACTTCATTACTAGATGCTGTATCTCTAAAAAAGGTTATAGTACAGCCATTATCACCTTCCTAAATTATATGGAAATTTTGGTATAACCCTCCAACTACCCCGAGGACAATTTAATTTCAAAGATAGCAAAGTATTTTGAGAATGTAAAATTGCATAAATATTGAAGGAAATAATCCAGACACATATGTCATCTTCATTTCTTGCAGGGTTTCAGTCGATTAAACATTACAGAAATTTTAAACATCCCTATTCACATTAAAATTGTTTCCTTAATTTTAAATAGTGTAAAAAATCCACAAATTTCTATACAGTGGTAGGTTCATAACTGTTTTATCACTTTAAGACTCAATGTTCCTTAATGATATAACTCAAAAATTTCACTGTATCATTATTTAGTAAGTCATAAAAACCTCTTAAAATTAATCTTTCACACACATCCAGCTTATCCAAAGTTAGAATTTAATTAGATGGTCTTGGCATAAATGGGCTTACTACTTTATTTGCTCAATCAGTGTATGTCTCTTCAGTAATTATAATTAATTCAAGTCCCTGATGCACCTCCTAGCAAACAATGTAAAAACATCAGACAAAATGGAAATAAATAGGTTCACATTTCTTCAATTACAACATTCACTTTCATCCTCAAAACATGCATGTGAAATAACTGGAATAGGTGTTACTCTATGTAACACATAAAGGCCAACACCAGGAACCTACACCTCTGGTGACACAGAAGGATGCTCCTCCTCAGCAGAAAATATATTATGGTTGGTTATATGGTGATACAACTGCAAAGAGCCAGTTGAGGAAGTCTGCTTTTAACACAGTTTGCAAATGCATGTTGAAATATAAATAGCAGCCCACGCCTATAATCCCAGCACTCTGGGAAGCAGGGGTGGGAGGATCACTTGGGCCCAGGAGTTGAGACCAGCCAAGGCAATACAAAGAGACCTTATCACTACAACAAATTTAAAAATTACACAGGTGTGATGGTGTGAGCCTGTGATCTCAGCTATTCAGGAGGCTGAGGTGGGAGGATCATTTGAGTCTGGGAAGTTGAGGCTGCAATCAGCCATGATTGCACCACTGAGCTCCAGCCTGGGCAGCAGAGGGAGACCTTGTTTCAAAAAGAAAAGAAAGAAATACAAACATCAGCAAATGAAAGAAGAGATAAATTACTAATTATCTAGAACAGTGCTTCCTGTTGGAAAGAATCACTTGTAACTACCTATAACATTTACAATTGAGAAGCAGCCCAAAAAGTCTGATTATCGGGCTTTCATCCAGCATCTTCTAGATAGCATCACAAAGAAAGAAGTGGCAGAAAACTTTTATTTCTAAAACTGAGGGGACAGCAAGATCCACAGGATAATACAAACTGTCAGACACATTACTCAATTAGGTAGTCAGCATAGCAACACAAAGTAAAAGTAGCCAGCTACGAAGCTGACAGTCTTGACGGGAGATGGGGCCAGGCACAGAAAGCGCATTCCTCTGTACACAGCCTTTGCACTCCCCACCACAACTCTCTCTGCAACCGGCAGGTCACCGCTGCTGACTGTCATTTATTGGGCACCTATCAGGGTCCAAGCACTTTTCATACATTATCTCATTTAATATGCCCAACAGTCCTGTGAGGATCACTCATTTCCTCTTAGAGCTGTTCATTAAGTAGGCTGTTTCAAAACCCTCAGCTAGTGCAGCCTGGGCAACAGAGCAAGACCCTGTCTCAAGCAAAACAAAACAAAACAAAACCAGGTAGAACCTTCTGATTCCGTTTTCTCTCCTTTTTGTAAGAGATGGGGTCTAACTCTTTTGTCCAGGCTGGAGTACAGAGGTGTAAACATGGCTCACTGCATACTTGACCTCCTAAACTCAGGCAATCCTCACACCTCAACCTCACAAGAAGCTGGGACTACAGCAACACCACCACACTTGCTTTTTTTTTTTTTGGTAGAGACAGAGTCTCAATTATGTTGTCCAGGCTAGTCTCAAACTCCTGAGCTCAAGCGATCCTCCTACCGTGGCACTCCAACATGTTGGGATTACAGGTGTGAGCCACTGCACCCAGCTTCTGTCTGATTCAGTTGACAAGAAGCAGTGGTCAAGCACCAACTTCCAGGCCACAGACAATCTGTACTTGGATTATGAGGCTCATCAGTAACTGTGAGATGTATCTGTTACTAAATCTGGCTACCCAAGTGGCAGTACCCAATTGTGCTCTGATAATGACAAAAGAGGAAAATAACAATGTGGTCCTTTGAGAGATGGGCAAGCAGCATATGACATCAACATGGCATCAAGCTCCAATTACAAGCAAAGGGTCTGAGGAGACAAAGGTCCATCTCAGGTTGCAATTCTCTGTAGAAATGGGCAGCACAAGACTTGGTCACTTGCAGAAACTGACAAGTCACTCAGGTACCAAGGTCTCCGGGGTTTCTCCTCAGCCCCCTGGAAGTATTTTCCTTGTGTTCGTCCTGAGTCTTAGTCAGTCCAATCTTCTCTGAGGTCCTAACTAAACCAGACACAGAGAGAGTCAGGATTTTATCTTATTAAAATAGATATGGCTAATTTGTCTTTTCAAATTCATTTTAAATTAAATTGGATTTCCTCGGAAGGCTGCTAGGTCAGTTCCCCTGCTGCGAACACAGGACAAAGGTTAATTGCAAGCCCTTCACCAGCTCTTCTGCTCTCTTGGGCAGACTCTGATAACCTGCCCCGAGAGGTGGGCAAGGCTTTGGTTTATTGGGCAATAATGTTGCCATTAGAGCCATTTACCATTATGCCAAGAAACTTTTTTTTTTTAACTAAATAACAAGGTATGATTCCAACAACAAGAAAGAAATGTAATGATGTTACCAACTGATAGTTAATTCTAAAACGCAACACTCAAAGAATAAGACCTAACCTATTTGCTTCCCTAAAAGGCTCCGATAGATGCAAAAGTACTCACTCTCCTACAGCAACCAATGTAAAATTCCATTAACATTTTCACTTAATTTACCTCATTTAGACTGTCTACATTCATGAAAATTTAACCCAGTAATTCCCTGTTATACAAAGCATAACAAAGTATGAATATTTAAATACAATGTAAATAAAACACTTTATCAATTACATTTTTGTACTCTAAATTAGTGACTTCACTTAGCATGTCTGCCTTGCACAGCACCACACTATTTTTCAATTAAAGGTCCAGATGTTTCAAAGGCTCCAGTAGGCAACGGCAGTTATGAGAAATGCTTTATTTGCGTTGTAATCATCACCACCACATCAGCTCCAGGCTGCATTAACATACTCATGTTTTATTCCAGCTCCCCTTCTAACAGAGCAGGTAATTAAACAACACAGCAGAGAAACACAATCCTAAGAGCTGCACAATTTCCTTACACGCATTCACCTGAGCAACACATTTTCATACATGATTTTAAATTCTTCTAGAAAACATTTCATTACATAGTGAAACCTGCTTTAGCAGGAACACTGATAATTTCAATAATATGTTGTTAACAAAGAATGAGTAACAGCACATATGTACCAAATTTATCTCCAAATAGCACTGAAAGTGCAAGAGGGACTGTACGTACTTGTGCTTGTGTGTACTGAAAAACAAGAAGTCTGCGTGTGTAAAAAAAACACTACCAGTTGTTACAATCTAAGCCATCTCTTCTCAATTCTAATGCCAATGTCATCTCTTGAACAGGTCAATTAGACATTTATTCTTACTATACAGAAATGACAACTCACCTGCGCTGAGGCTGAGCAAGTATACCAATTATCCCCATTCCTATTCGATAGTAAAATACCACCGGAGCAAAACAAAACGCAATGCTGACAGCGGCAACAAAAATACTATTGCATTTATTAGTTAATTAAATGACTCCCTTATTTACAAACGGAAAATAACCTATGGTATAAAAGATACTGCTGTGCATAGTAAACATAGTATAATTTAATGAGAAATTATAGTTCTTCATCATTAAAAGAAACTAGCAAAATTCACTTTAATTATAACTTTTTATTATTCTACAAACATTTTTTATTTTGAAATATTCCAAGAGGAGATGTCCTAACAAAGATGCTATTCAAAAGATAAATGCCTTTACAAATATTAAAACCTCAGACAGGTCAAATCCTGGCAGGTTACACTTCAGTATCTGAAAGCAGACAGCTTCCATTCCTTCCTGAAGGAACCTTAGGTGGAACATTTTTAATACATCACTGTGTCACTTTTTAATGTGCCCCAATCTATTAACCACATGGCAAACTAACAGGGATTTTTAAAATATGGGTTTTATGGCTTTGTGCTGGTGATTAATTAAATAAATAGCCACCGTTTCACAAATCATCCCTCTAATTAGTCTAAAGCAGACACTTTGCATTCACCGGCATTATTGCCATGTGAAGCTCACAGAAGGGCACGAGTGGTACCGCACGGCCGCATCTCTGCACTTTGGAACCCACTGTCGCGGGCTCCACGGCTGGCATCCCACCCTGCCATCCAGAGGCAGAGGTGTCAACTTTGCAGGTGCTGTAGTCAGCTGGAATTTGGCTCCAGCTGCTCAGAAAAGATGTTCTCCTTAATTATTCTCCCTCACCCTAAAGGAAACAATGGAACAACAAAGGAATAAAGTGCAATCTCCAGTTGCAAAAAGAGGTTTCACCAACACAGTTCATGGAGTGAATAAGAAAGTTGGTTGATTTAGGAATAAGTAGGGAGCTACGTTAAACAGGTTTTCCTGAGAAATCAAAACATGTTATGTCATCTTGAATTCAGGTATTAAGCAATTATTTCCAAATCCTATCATTGAAAAGACTCCATTCAAAGACTGAGGAGATCATTCTCTTTGAAACTGATAGGAATTCAACCTAACTTGTTTTAGTAGCATATTTTATAAGATAATTCCTCTGAAAGCAAATTAAACTTAGAAATAATTTTTAGTGCCAGAAAAAAAAAAAATCAAATGGGAGTATTTCAAGAACCCAATTTCCTTCAGGAAATACATTAAGTGGTTTCCTAATCTTTTAAACTTCATTATGTTTAGAGGAAGGCAGGGAGGGAAGAAGGGTGTAGGGAGGCGGTGGGAAGAAAGAAGGAAAAGAAAAGGGGTGAAGGGAAAAGAAAAGGAAAAGAGGATATGGGAAAAATTCAGTAGGGATAACACACCAAAATATGCTCTGAATTATTCTGCAGAAAGGGCTGTCCCCATATCCCTTCTTTAAGGTTTCTAGGAATGGGAAGAAGAAATGGGGTACAGGAGAAAAGACCTAGACCCTTAAGCAAGATAGACCCTGACAGGTCTTGTGCCTTTCTCTAAGTCATGTGATCCCATTTACCCTCAGTTTCCTCCCCTATAAAGGATTTTAGCCCCTATCTTCAATATTATAGGGAAACTGAGATACTGTCCTAGCACATTCCCTGCATAGAGCAAATGCTCAAAAATTATGGCCATGAGAAACTGCACCAGACAATGAAAACTGGGTTGAAGGGAGAGTCTAGGTTCTTTGTTTTAATTCTCTACATGCCTTTCTGAAAGAGCCAAGATGATTGTAGCCAACACTGCAGATGCTGCGTTCTTGATATGAAAAGGAGAGACAAAAGCACAAAAGGTTCATCAACACAGGACAGTCACATTATGTTCACCCTACTGAAGAAAACCTGAACCTTCTACAATCGAGAAGAAACAGTGTAGTTTCTCTGACTGTCACCTTTACTGGGCATGGAGCTAGGTGAGGGTATGTCTGAGACGGCTCATGGGTAGAAAGTGGAAAGCAAATAAATGGGCTTTGGATTCAAGAGACCTAGGTCTGAATTCCAGCTTCACTACTTACTAGTTGTGTAACCTCAGGCAAGTCTTTTCACGTTTCCAAGCCTCAGTTTCCCCATGCCAAAACTGGAATAATAATACATACTTTACAGGGAAGCTCAAAAGAATGAATGACATGGCATAGTAGATACTCTGGCATACAGCAAACACTCCAACAGTTTCTATTACATTAAACTGAATCATATGAAACTGCTGATAATCACTTATGACTTACAAAAATTGCAATTTCATAGGGTTTCAACAAATATTATAGTGACTGAAACAATAAATACCATGGGCTGGAGAAATAACAGAAAATTCTCCAAAATAAAATGAACTACATTCCTAGCAAAGGAAGACAACCAAGATACAAACGGTGTTTTTCAAAGACTGGCTCTCCGTTCCAACACTACAGCAGTTAATATTTATGAAACACTATAGGTCACCCCATACACTTGACATCCATATTAGCTTACATAATCGCAAACAACTCTGAGTTAGATTCAACAATTTTTTCTATTTTAGAGTTGAAATGGAAGCTTGTAGAAATGAAGTAACTTGCCCAAAGTTACACAGCTAGTGAAGCGAGGATGCTAACTGGGGCTGTCTAACTCCAGAGTCTGAGTTCTTACTCATCACTTAAAATTGCCTTCCCACACTGCAAAGTTGCTTACTTTGCTTTTATTTTTTATTTTTTTTAATATATATTTTTTGAGACAGAGTCTTGCTCTGTTACCAGGCTGGAGTGCAGTGGCGCAATCTCAGCTCACTGCAACCTCTGCCTCCTGGGTTCAAGCGATTCTCCTGCCTCAGCCTCCCAAGTAGCTGGGACTACAGGCATGTGCCACCATGCCCGGCTAATTTTTGTATTTTTAGTAGAGATGGGTTTTATTTCACCATGTTGGCCAGGATGGTCTTGATCTCTTGATCTCGTGATCCGCCTGCCTTGGCCACCCAAAGTGATTTTGCTTTTAATAAGACTGTATGGGGACAAAGAGCAAACAAGTTACAAATCAACTTGTGGGCTTCCGAAGGAAGGCATGTCAATGGGCAGACAGGCACCAGCAGGGAGGGTATGTCATGCCAGCGCCTGTAGTGACTGGGAGGATGATGCATGTATCCAACAATCCCACTGCAACCATGGCATTCTAGGGTTCTACTTATCCCATGTCACAGCCTTATTAGAAAAAGAACAGCAGCAGACATGCTTCGAAGTTTCCAGAAAAGTCCTGAAGTTTTAATCAAATAGCTGCTGTGTTCCCATTATGTTACAGTCAAGCCTTTCCACTATGTGACAAAGGAAGCAAAGCTTTTTATTTATTTGTTAGTCTGATCATTTATTTATTTATGTTCACATCTCTTGCTTCCTGAATCCTTTGATGTAAACAGTGAACAAGCCATCTCAGCAAGGGAAATGACACTGAAAGTGGATGCTCTGAATCTACTCCCTTTAAAAAGAGAATTCAAGTAAAGAAAACCCCCCAAATGCCAGGCTTTCAAAGCCAAAATTCTAAAAGCAATCACATTTGCATTTAAGGCTTCTTGGGGCCGCCACTGTGGCACCAAAATCCACCAAAGATAAAGAAGATATTTGTGCTAAGTTGGGAAAGTGGAGACATCAGCATTTCCGCCTTCAGACCATTATTCCTGCTCTCCAGACAGCACCTGATAAAGCATCTGGAGTGTTTTGTCTTCTGCACAGCCAACTGCTTTTCCGACGCCTGTGCTCAGGGGTTTCCCTGGGGTTTCCTTTCCAACAATTGCGCAGAGACTCTGAGAGGAGCCCAAACGAGCTGCCTTAACCTTCCCGTAAACTGCTGTTTCCATAGAGGATTAAAACAAACGTTTCAAATAAGCCAATTTCCTTTACTAAAAAATCAAAATGACAATAGTAGTACCAAGAGAAATATACAAAGACGATGAATAAGACATACTTCTCCTGTCTTTGGGCATGCAAAAAAATAGAGAGCAAAAGGTTAGATGGAGGTGGGCTACACAATTCCCTCTTATTTCCAATACTGCCCTACAGTGGAGCCTAACTAAGAAGTTATACAAGAATTAGACTGAGTCATACCAAGAGGGAGAGAAAAAAACCTAAATGCTTATACTACCTGATATATGCTGATGTTGCATGTTATATATTTTTAAATTCCTGTTAATTGTAAATTTGTCTATTAAAAATGCAACTGTGTCGTTTTTTAATTAGGTACTTCCAGAATTCTGGGGATGCAAAATGGTTACTTGTTGAACTGATGGGAATGAAAATTCCTATCTCTGAGGTCTCTGTAGAAGGGAACAAGTTTCCTTCCCCTAAAGTACCCAAAGCAGCTCCCTTGAACCACAGCAAGTGGGAATTTCCTTCGACTCAAAGGGGTAGGGATGTATATGCTCAACTAAATGAACAGGACATACACAAAAAACAGCTGGAACAGAAAAAATCCTTCAGAAATCTCACTCTTGGAATGCTAAGGGAAGTAGACATCCTCTGGCTTTCTTCGTTTCACCTGCCAAATTTCTTTCCTTTCTTCTTCATTCCCTCCCTTCCCTCCCTCCCTCCCTCCTTTCCCTCCTTTCTTCCTTTCCTACCTTTCCTTCCTTTCTCTCTTTTTAAGAGAGTCTCACTATGTTGCTCAGGTTGGTCTTGAACTCCTGACCTCAAGTGATCCTCTTGCCTCCGCCTCCTGAATAGCTAACTCAGGCACTTGTCACGGTGCCCGGCCTGCCAAGTTTCATACTGTTTTCCTCCTCATTTTCTGACCCTGAGTGTCTTTCTCGTTTTTCTCTTTTTGGTACTTTTGGTAGTTTCTCCCAAACCCACATTCAATTTTACACTACTACATGTACAATGTGAGATGTTTCACATTTAACACTCTATTAACAGTATCTTGAACATTTCTGGAAACAGAGTAACTAAAATTAAAAACAGCTACCATTTATTCTGTGCCAGGCACTAGGCTGAGTATGCCACATAAATTCTCTCTTTTGATCTGCAAAACAGCCCTCACTTACCCTATTTTACAGATAAACTGCTAAGAAGTTAAAAAAATTGTTAAAGATCACACAGCCAGTGAGATAACTCAGATGGAAACCCACCTCTGACTGACTCAGAAGACCACAATCTTAACTTGACAACAATTCTTCCCAAAACCAATATATTTGAAAAGCTTTTTTGGAGGGAAAGTTCTTATATCCAAAAACATCTTCTTACATTTTGAATCAACATTTGCATGAAATAAAGAGCCATGATATATGTAAACACAAACTCGTTCTCTTCATTTGGTAATAGATATTCCTCTCCCAGAGCATTTAATATAACACACTAAAAACTATTCTACTATAGGACTTGTATTTCAACCACATGGCAAAATATGTATCCTGACCAACCCTCAAACAGAAAACAGCTAAACATTTTTATGAAATATAAAAACAGCTATTTTATCTGACTCAATACACTGGTTGGCAAGTTTTTAAGGAAATCACAAAAGCACAAAGATTAAGTAAAAAGAGAACCTAGAATGAAAAACAGAACACAATTTTGCCTTAATGATGGTACTTGACAAACAAGGCGACATGAAGTGTCAGTTTTCTTGGTCAGCGGGCTACAGGGAACAGTCTATCTATAATCTATAAAAAGACCGTAATACCCTCCTCACAACCCACCACCACCAAAGACCTACATTTGAGAGTAAATTAGAATTAAGGCTTTCCAGCTGACCTCCAGCAAAGTAAAACTGCCTGTCTTCCCCCCAAATTATTTTCTTCCTCAGACTTTAAAAACATAAACCAACCTTCATATGAAATTTCTATCCCAAATTCATATAATTTGATGGACCAGAAAGATTTTAAGCCAAGAATTTAAAGTGGTCCTGAGATGGTAGTGCCCCCAAGTACTAGGTAGAAGTGAACACAGATCCTATTGGGAGAAACCTAAATGACTCAAATAATTCCAACAGAAAAAGTTGCAAGAAATAATTTGTTCTATCTCCAAATCACAAAACATAGAAGGCATCATGAAACAGGTCCAGAAAGACTGGAGTTAACAGAATGATCAGGAGCAGAATATAAAATAAACGTGTAAGCAAAAATGTGGGGTAAGTACAAGAGACTATAAAAGATTATCCAAGGTGTGATATGATATTATGGTTGAGTAGGAGAATGTTGCTAGGAGTGAATGTCAACTTTTAAAGATTAAATAAAGCAAATATGGCAAAATGTTAACAATTACTGAATATAGGTGCTACACATAAGGGTGTTCACTGAACTTTTCTAATAAAATTACTACGCTTTTCATAACAGTTTTTTTAAATTGCCAAGCAGATTTTTACAAGATCAAAATCAGACTTCTAGAAATTAAAAATACAACAACTAAAATTGGAAATGCAACATATGGGTTCCACAGCTGAGGAGAGAATCTGTTAGGAAGATAAGAGTTGAAGAAATTACCTAGAATGCAACCCAAAGAGACACAGAGATAGGACATAAGAAAGAGACGTTAAGGGATGAGAAGGATAGGTGTAGCTAGAGTTTCAGAAGAAGAGAAAAGAATAACTGGTTCAGAGGCAACGTCTGAAAAGACAGTGGCTGAGAATTTTTCAGAATGATGAAAGACACTAATAGGCAGATTCAGAAAGTCCAGTGAACACAAAAGAATAAAAACAGAGAAGAAGATCTGTATCTTAAAACATCAAAATGAAACTGCATCTATACCAGGCAAATACCAACCAAATGGAGTAGGTATAACTATTTGAAAGGGAGGAAACCTTCACTAGAGATAATCACAAATGACAAATGGTTCGATTTACCAGGAAAAAAAAATAGCAATTCTGAAATTGTGTGAACATAAAAGCATAACATCACAATATATAAAGAAAAATAGTCACAATTAACAAGAAAAAATGGACAATCTATCAATAGCAAGAAATTCAAGCATATTTTTGTCTAATTGATGGCTCGGACAAAAATATCTGTAAAGAAAATTTTAACAAAATTACAGGTTGAGTATCCCCTACTCAAAATTCTTGGGACCAGGAGTGTTTCAGATTTAAGATTCTGAAATATGTGCACTATACTTATTGGTTGAGTACCCCTAATCCAAAAACCCAAAATGTAAAATGCTCCAATGGAAACGCTTGCTTCTAAATATTTTCTGATTTGTTATTTTTTGATACATGAGTTACTTATAAGCGCTCAAAAAGTTTTAGATTTTGGAGCATTTTAAATTTCAGATTTTCAGAGTAAGAATGCTCAACCTGTAACAGTCTTGCCCTAATGACAATATTTAGAATATTGCAACCAACAGCAGCTAAAATCACATTCTTTCCAGGTTCACATATAATATTTATAAAAGGTGACCTGTATCAATGGGCATACAGCCACGCTCAACGAATTTCAAATAATTGGTAACATCACAGCTTCTGTACAAATTCTTTTAGTATTTTTTTAAATTAAAAATTTTTATGTCAGCTCTTTAATGGGGAGGGGCATGTGGAGTAAGATTGGAAATTAAACTTTTCTACTAACAATCAGTTGCTGTAGAACCATGATAAACTGAGTTCCTAAACACATTGTCTATTTCCTGATTCCCTATTCTTTCTGAAGTCATCTGTCCTGCAGTGTTTTTGAACAGGCCAGCGTTCACGTACAAATCTTTATGTGAATGAACTTATGTTTTTAATTCTGTTGGGTAAATAGAGGCTCTATCAAGAGATCCTGATTCCCAAAGGGAGAACACTTCCACTGGGAGACACAGCAGACGTACCCCTAAATGTTAAAACTATGGCTGCAGCCCAGGTTCCTCATGCCAAGGGACATCCGGCAAGAAGGAAACTCACCAACCTCACAGGAGTAACTGACTCTCATCACAGAATATGAGGCTGTTACACAATGGAGGCAGGAAGAAACACATCTAGCCAGTGGGTATCTTATTACTTTTACCCAATTTTGGTTGTCAATGGACAAATGAAGCAGCTACATCCTAAGAAAGGTAAACAGAGGCTTTGGCCCTCAGAGATAAAGGTCTGGGTCATCATACCATTTAAGACCTAGACCAGTGGAGATGCTAACTAACCAAGGTTGAAGGGACTAGAATAAATACTTGAAGAGACAGATGAGTGTTAGTCATGACCTCAAGACCAGTGACAGAAACAGGACTGTAGATCATTATACTAACCCTCTTTGTATAAATTTCCCCAACGCAGACCTGAAGGTGTGCTCCCAGAACTTAACACGAAGCCAGTAAACCCAAGCAGCACCAAAGATGGACTGACATGGTCACTTCCGGTACCAACCAGATCCCCCCTTTTCAGGAATAAAGGGAATATTTCCCAACTGCTGGAAGGAATGCTGCTGATGACTATCAGCTGCTAGTCCTTTCCTGCAATTGTGTTGGCTGACAGAGTCACCTTGCCAAGGCTGCACCTCCTTCTCATGACGCCCAGAATCCCATGATAGGTCAGATGCAAAAATGTAAGAGGCCTGACCCCTTTACCCCAACTTGGGACAACTATGAAGGTTCATCCAGCTGCAGAGTACTCCGTAGTGTCAGGTGAGGCCTTGTTATGACTGTATCACAGTCCAACTCCTCCCTCTACCCAATTCTGTTTTCCTCCCTTTTCCACACAGATGTTAATCCAGAAAACACTCCCTAATACATTTCCTGTGTGTTAATCTCCATTTCAGAGTCTGCTTCCCAGGAGAACCCAACCTGTGACAACAATAGTTTACTTTTATTATTATTTGGTTTTACCAAACATTCAAAGAACAGATAATGCTAGAATTACCCATACTATTTAACTGTACTGAGAAAGAGTAATTTCTAAATCACTTTATAAAGCTAGCAAAACTTCCATATCCAAACCTGAGAGTGTAAGAGAGGACTATTACAGGCCAGGTTTACTTGTGAACAAAGATCCTAAAGAAAATATTAGCAAACCAGCCCAGCAAGATATAAAAACTAGAATATTTGATGACCAAAGTTATCAAATTCTAGGATGATTTAACATAAGAAGATAAATCAATATAATAATCATATTAAAGTTGGGCATGGTGGCTCATGCTTATAATTCCAGCACTTTGGGAGGCCGAGATAGGCAGATCACCTGACGTCAGGAGTTTGAGACCAGCCTGGCCAACATGGTGAAACCCTGTCTCTACTAAAAATACAAAACTTAGCTGGCTGTGGTGGCAGGTGCCCGTAATCCCAGCTACTTGGGAGGCCAGGGAAAAAGAAAAGGAGGTTGAAGGAGCATGATTTATCAAGATATCAGATATTAACATAGGAAAAACCAAATAAACAACTGAAACAGAAAAGTCCAGGAAGAGTAGCACAAATACAAGGAATTTGATATATGACCAAGCAAGCATGACAAACCAATGGGGAAAGGTGGGACTCAATAAATAATGCCATGAAAACTGATTAACTATACAGAGAAAAACAGAAATCAGACCCCTACCTTCCTACCACACATGCAAAAAATCAGTTCGAGATGGATTAATTATTTAACTATAAAAACTTTAAATACAATTTGGGAAAATAACTTTATAATCCTGAGGGTAAAGATTTCTTAGAACACAAAAAGCATAATGAAGCAAAAGACTGATAATTCAATACATTAAAAACAAGAATTTCTGTTCATTAACAAGCACCAAAAATAGAATGAAGACAAGCCACAAACCAGGAGAATCTACAACAGTTGCTACCCAATACATAAAAATGGTTAGTATCCAACATGCATTCAAATTTTTTCCTCCAATCAGGAAGAATATGATTAAAATAGAAAAAAAGATTAGAACAAGTACTTCACACAGAAGAACCAATAAGCACACAAAAAGATGTTCAATTTCAATTATATTCTGAGAAATGCAAATTAAAATCATAATGAGATACAATTTAACACCCATAAGACTAGAAAAAACTAAGTCTGATAGGGTAGAACGACACTGACGCACTGCTGGAGGGGCACACATGGGAATAAGCACTTTGGAAGGCAGTTTGGCATTATCTACTAAGCTGAAGCTGCACACAGATGCCCATGACCCTGTAAGTCCATCTGCATGTATTCCCTAACAAAGTTTTCAACCCATGGTCCTGAGGGCTAGGAAATCAATTTAGCCAATTTCAACCAATCTTTTCTTTTAAAATTAAATAAAATAGAATTGATTAGAATAAAAAATAGCATGCATTTGTACTTAGTAAAGGTTAAGTATTTTTCTATGAAAATAGTTTCCATGTATCAATTATCTATATGTGCACTTAATATGCATGTACTGGTTCAGCATGTAAAATGTGTTTCTATTTGTGTGTGTGCAAAGTGATGGATATTTGAATTAAATTGATGTAATCTTTCCACAATATATGCACAGATCAAAACTTTCATGTTATACCCCAAACATGTGTTTCTTTTTACATATGATTCATGGCCAAAATGTTTGTAGGCCGGGCACAATGGCTCATGTCTGTAATCTCAGCACTTGAGAGGATGAGACAGAAGGATCACTTAAGGAATCTGAGACCAGCGTAGGCAACAAAGGGAGATCCTGTCACTACAAAAATTTTTTAAAAATTAGCCAGGCATGATGGCAGGCACCTATCGTCCTAGCTACTCCTGAGACTGAGGTGGGAAGATTGCTTGAGCCTGGGAGACCTAAGCCATAGTGAGCCATGATCATGCCACTGCACTCCAGCCTGGGCAACAGAGATCCTATCTCAAAATAAAATAAATCTTTTTAAAAGTCTGTAAGTCTCTGCCATGGGGTAATTCTTACACATTTAAAATACTTACAAACAGCATTATTGGTAATAGCAATAACTGGAAGCAACTGAAATGTCCATCAACAGTGGAAAGGATAAACTGCAGAGTACCCATACAATGAAAATGAATCAACTACAGCTACAGACATCAATATGGGAGAATCTCTGGAATAAAATGTTAACAGGAAAAAGTTACAGAAGAACACTTAAAGTACAATTTTATTTACTTAAAGTTAAAAAAATATTGTTCAGATATACAAATATACAGGATAAAGCTATAAGGAAAAGCAAGGGAATTAAAGACATGTCTGTAAGTGGTCAGGGAGCAAGGAGGACACAGAGGGACTTCAAAAGTAAAGGTAATATTCTTCCTCCCAAAACGGGTGATAGGTACATAAGTGACTATTGTACAACTGTTTATACGTTGGAGATACTTTAAAAATCTTCTATGTCTACTCAGTATTTAATTTTTTCTAATTTAAAACAAAAATATTTATAAGTGAACCCATTTCTCTAATTCACTGGTGAGAAGCCTCATAACCTTTCCAGCATATGTGGAGAGGAAAAGCACCCAATTACTCCCAAGCAACCAACAACTTCCTTTAAGAATTTAGGGAGGAACACCTGAGGTCAGGAGTTCGAGACCAGCATGGCCAAAATAGTGAAACCCCATCTCTAATAATTAAACACAAAAATTAGCTGGGCATGGTGGTACGCACCTGTAGTCCTAGCTACTAGAGAGGCTGAGGCAGGACAATGGCTTGAACCTGGAAGGGGGAGGTTGCAGTGAGCTGAAACTGCGCCACTGCACTCTAGCCTGGGTGACAGAGTGAGACTCCGTCTCAAAAAAAAAAAAAAAAAAAAACGGCGATAGGCTGAATGTTAGAGACAACCCATTACCTATTATGGTACTACAATGAATCAAGGAAAAGAAAGCAGGAAAGTAAAATCTCGAACTCCTACTAAGCTTAATTCAAGTTCTAATTTCAGTTGCTAATTCAAATGTTGGTCTATATTTAGTAAAATGCAAGATTATTATTAAAACACAAATATATAATCTGACTGTGTATTGTCAAGCATTAATTATTTTTCAGAATGAAAGAAAAAAGAATACTAAGTGATTTCAAAGACAGAAAAGACCCATGGTCACTCAAATTTGTTTGATGTGTGCAGTGGCACATATACACCTCAAATATGTTTTTCAACAATGATAAAACAACAAACAAACAAACAACTACTTAATATAGATTCTCATAAGCAATGCAGTAAAGGGTCACTTAGAAGAATTGAAAGACATTTTCATCCACCCCCCCATCCTTACTTTTACTCATGAAAATTTGTCTTAGGCTGGGCATGGTGGCTCACGCCTGGAATATCAGCACTTCAGGAGGCCAAGGCAAGAGAATCCCCTGCGCCCAGAAGTTTGAGATCAGCCTGGACAACACGGTAAAATGTTCGCTCTACAAAAATTTTAAAAAATTAGCTGGATGTGGTGGTGCATGCCTACTGTCCCAGGTACTCAGGAGGCTGAGGTAGGAAGATTGTTTGAGCACAGGAGGTCAAGGCTATAGTGAGCCATGATCATGCCACTGCACCCGATCCTGGGCAACAGAGTAAGACCCTATCTCAAAAACACAAAAACAAAAAATTGTCTGAATATCTTCTGCTTAGTATAAACATGGGCTAGTCACATATTAGAGATATTTACGTTTTGCAACTTAAAGAGGGAGTTAACATTCCCCTAATGCCAACTTTTAGCTTAATGACAAGTACTATGGTGGTGGCAGCGATAACATAAACAACAGCAACAACACCGGACAAGAAAAAGTCACAGGCATAAAAATGGAAATCAAAGAGGTTTACAAAAATCTGCATTTTGGGGAATCGCTTGAACCCAGGAGGTGGAGGTTACAGTGAGCCAAGATCGCACCACTTCACTCCAGCCTAGGAGAAAGCGCGAGACTCCATTAAAAAAAAAAAAAGCTGCATTTTATTCTATGTATTATTGCAAATTAACAATATTCTTATATGTGTGAAAATCCTAACAGAACAAATGAAAAACTGCTACAGAGAATTTGGTAATACAAAGGAATACAAAATTAACAGAGAGAAATATGTTCATATATACAAACATAGCAGAAAATAAGACCCTATTTACAACTGCAACTACAAATACCTAGGAACGAAATTTAAAACTATGCAAGACATTTGAAAAAAAATTTCTCCACATTGATTAATTCAAAATCCAGAAGCTATAAAAGAAAAAATGTATATTTTGCTACAACAAAAAAAAATTAGTGCACAAACAAAAAAACTCCATAAACAAAATGAAGATACATAATAAACTAGGCTAATTTTCCCTAATATATTTTTTAAAACTCTTAGAAAATAAGAAAAAGTTCAAGAATCCAACACATCTGAGCAGTTAACAGTAACTGTCAAGATTCTTAAAAAGAAGCCCAATCTTACTAATAAGAGAAATGTAATTTAAAATTATACAGATTTGGGGCAGGTGCGGCAGCTCATGCCTGTAATCCCAACACTTTGGGAGGCCAAGGTGGGCAGATCACCTGAGGTCAGGAGTTGGAGATCAGCCTGGCCAACATGGTGAAACTTCGCCTCTACTAAAAACGCAAAAATTAGCTGGGTGTGGTGGGGCACACCTGTAATCCCAGCTACTCTGGAGGCTGAGGCAGGAGAATCACTTGAACCTAAGAGGTGGAGGCTAAAGTGAGGCGAGATCGAGCCACTGCACTCCAGCCTGGGTGACAGAGAGAAAAAAAAAAAATTATACAGATTCATTTTTTATTGATTAGACTGGCAAAAATCCAAACATCTGACAACTTCTGTGGTAAGGCTATGGAGAAACAGGCGATGTCTTACACTGCTGGTAGGAGTGTAATTGGAACAATCCTGAAGGAGACAATTTGGCAATACTTACAAAAATTACAAATGCATATTCCCTTTGACCCAGCAATTCTGCTTGGAATTTATCCTACACATATAACTGCACACGTACAAAATGCCATATGTACAAGATTATTCACTACAGCATTGTTTGTAATAGTAAAAGATTAGAAACAACTCAAGTCTTCACCAACAGAGAATTAGTTACATAAATTACAGTATATCCAAACAATGGAATACTATGCAGCTATATGAAGGGATGAGAAATCCTCTGGCACTAACAAAGACAGATTTCCAATCACACTGTTACGTGAAAAAATCAAGCTCGAGAAAAGTGTTAATAATATGCTACATGTTGTGTCAAAGGGGAGAAAAATAAGTATATTTTCATATGGACGCTAAGAGATATACAACCAAGTAAAGTGGGTATGGGTAGGGACGACATGAATGGGGGACAGGAGGGAGTGAGACATGTTTCACTGTATAATGCCCTTTTACATTTTTGAACCACACAAATATATCATCTATTTAAAACATGAAATTAAACAATAAGATAATAACAACAGTGCTATCAGGCCAGGTGTGGTGGCTGATGCCTTTAATCCCAGTACTTTGGGAAGCTGAGGTGGGCAGATTGGTTGAGCTTAGGAGTTTGGGACCAGCCTGGGCAATATGGTAAGGCCCCGTCTCTACCAAAAATGCAAAAATTAGCCAGATGTGGTGGCATGTGCCTGTAGTCCCAGCTACTCCAGAGACTAGGGCAGGAGGATCACTTGAGCCTGGGAGGTTGAGGCTGCAGTGAGCTGTGATCAGGCCACTGCACTCCAGCCTGGGAGCCAAAGCAAGACGCTCTCTCAAAACAAAAATGAAAACAAAAACCACAATAGTGCTATCATTTATTGAGTGCTTATTTCGTGGTGGACATGTATTATCTCATTTAATTCTCATCAACACAATGAAGTCAGTAATATTATTAACCCTAGTCTAAACGTGAGAAAACAGGTGCAGTGAATTTTCCACATCTGTAAACCAGCAATACTACCTATCTCAGAAGTTCATATGAGGATTAAATGAGATAATGTGTATAAAATACTCAGCACAATGCCAAACACACAGTACATGCTTAATCAA
Organism: Trachypithecus francoisi; assembly: GCF_009764315.1. NCBI lineage: Eukaryota > Metazoa > Chordata > Mammalia > Primates > Cercopithecidae > Trachypithecus > Trachypithecus francoisi. Next base: position 3,164,058 of record NW_022681444.1, read on the forward strand.
TGCTTTACTATTCCAAAGCAATAATGCTTTTCAAGGATGTTTCAATCAACTGAACCAAATAAAATAACAGTAAAGTCAGATAAGAAGTTAGCAAAGGTGCTTTAATTGAAATGTGTATGTTTAGATTAACAGCCTCTATATAACTGAAGGCTGCTTCAGATATGCAATATACCCACTATACAAATTCCATGGTCATTAAAACAGCTTCTCATACCCCATAACTACACATGAGTTATTAAGGCTACTATTTAACAATTTGAACATATTTGATGCCAAAGGGCATCAACTGAAAAGTTTAGAAGTGCAACCATTGTTTATTTTTAAAAGAAGGAGAGTAAGGACTCAGTCTCAAAAAAAAAAAAAAAAAAAAAAGGAGAGTAAGAAGTGGAAACAGCAGATGAACAGATAAGGAAAATGTGGTATACATACACGATGGAATACTACTGTCATATAAAAGAATGGAATCCTGTCATCATCACTGGCAACATGGATGAGTCTGGAGGACATTATGTTAAGAGAAAGAAGGCAGGCACAGAAAGATAAATACCACATGTTCTCGCTCATATGTGGGAGCTAAAAAAAATGTGGGCTCATGGAAGTGGAGAGTAGAATTGTGGGTATTAGAGGCTGGGAGATATATAGGGAAGGGAAGATGGGGAAAGGCTGCTTCCTGAGTACAAAATTATAGCTAGATAGGAGGAATGAGCTCTGGTGTTCTGCAGCACTGTAGGGTAAGCGGTTAATGATAATTTGTTGCGTATTTTCAAAAAGATAAAAGAAAGGATTTTGAATGTTCACACCACAGAAATGATGTTTGTGATATGTGAATTTCTGATTTGATCATTACGTATTGCATACATGTACCAAAATATCACTGTGTACCACCATAAATATGTACAATTATTATTATTTTATATTTTATTTTATTTTTTCCTGAGACAGAGTCTCACTCCGTTGCCCAGGCTGGAGTGCAGTGGCGCAATCTCGGCTCACTGCAACCTCTGCCTCCCGGGTTCAAGCAATTCTCCTGCCTCAGCCTCCTGAGTAGCTAGGATTACAGGCGTACACCACCATGCCTGGCTAATTTTTGTATTTTTAGTAGAGAAAGGGTTTCAGCATGTTGGCCAGGCTGGTCTCGATCTCCTAACCACATGATCTGCCCACCTCGACCTCTCAAAGTGCTGGGATCACAGGTGTGAGCCACTGCACCCAGCCCAATATGTACAATTATTACATGTCAACTAAAAATTAAAAAGCAAGAGAGAGAACTTACATTCCAAAATATAAAATTCTGATTCCAAAATACTGTCATTTCTAATTCACTCAGTTACTGGTGGGACAGGACATTCCACGCCATGAAACTATACAATTATTGAGGGGGAAAAAAACTAAAAAAACAAAACAAAACAAAACAAAACAAAAAACAAAACAAAAAAACCTGCAGAGCAGCAGCTGGCTTTTTATAAGCTTAACAAAAGCCACGTTCAATAAAACTGAGGTAGGACTGCCAGGTGTTGCGGCTCATGCCTGTAATCCCAGCATTTTGGGACGACAAGGCAGGCGGATCACTTGACATCAGGAGTTCGAGACCAGCCTGGCCAACATAGTGAAACCCCATCTCTACTAAAAATACAAAAATTAGTCTGGCGTGGTGGTATGCACCTGTAATCCCAGCTACTTGAGAGACTGAGGCACAAGAATCACTTGAACCTGGGAGGCAGAGGTTGCAGTGAGCTGAGATCGCGCCATTGTATTCCAGCCTGGGTGACAGAGTGAGACTCCGTCTCAAAAACAAACAACAGAAAACCAAACAACTGAGGTCGGACTGAATTCACAGCAAAGGCTTACAAAACATTTTATTGTTAGTTTCAAGTTTTTGTCCTTGTTCTGTCTGAAAAATAGGCTACATTTGGATTGTCCAATTATACGGTAAGAAAGTACATAAGAAAAAACTACTGAAGTCATACTTAAAGTGCAGTATGAAGCAAAATATAAGAAGTCCGTATCATTAAGGACTGAACGTCTACATTTTATTTTTAAGAAAATGCTTCGTACAACCTTTAGTCACTGTAAGTGTAAGAGGAACTATTCTATAGAATTGTAAGGGAACTAGGTAAGGGAAACTGCTCTGCCAGGTTTCCTAGCTTTAGTCATAAAATAGGTCTTTCTACACTTTTAGAAATACTGGGAAGAACACTTCTCTTTTTACCTGGCATGGCCTCACCTGTTCCAGGCTCTCTCAAAAGTGCCCGTTCAGCAACGGCTTCTGTGTGTTTAGCATGTTGGGGTCAGGGCCCTGGCTAGCCTTCTGGAAACAGGTCTGGGGGGTCTAGCTCCCTCTGACCCCATTACTGGAACAGAAAGGGTATGAGACAGCAATTCTAGTAAGCTTGTCTCCTATGCAGATCCAATCTCTTGTGGGGTGAGTCATGTCAATGTTTAGACCTACCCTGTCCAACAGCCACTAGCCACATTTGGCTATTTAAATTTAAATTAAATAAGATTAAAAACACAATTCCATCACCACACTGGCCACATTTCAAGTACTCAACAGCCATATGTGGTAACTACCACACTGAACAGCACAGACATAGAACATTTCCATCATCATAGAAAGTTCTACTGGAGAGTGCTGGTCCAGACTCAGTGGAGAAGGAATTAAGGAAGACTGATTAGGGCTGCAGATCCTAACCAGATTTACCAATAATAAAGTAGATACATTTAATTCCATTTTTCTGATTTCTCCAGCTAACTCTCAAGGTTCCAAAGTCAGATCAGAGAGGTGTGATTAATACTCATGTCCAAAATCTCTAACAATAATTACTAACACATATAGATTTATGATGTGTCAGCCACTATGCAAGAGGCTTATTTATCTAATTTAATTATCAGTACAATCTTTAAAAAGAAGATACTATCATCATATCCCTTTCACAGATGAGAAAACTAAGGCTCAGAGAAAACTGATTTTCTTATCACTTATTTTTTTCACCACACAGCTAGTAAGTGGTGGAGTCAGGATTCAATTTAAAAAATCAAACAAGCCAACAAAACTGTAGGTGCAATTCATATGTAACAATGAGTAGGGCTCATCTCACTGAAGCCTTCTGTGAAACTGTCATCAATATAAAATCACAGAAAATTAGAACAGAAACTAATGCAATGTTTCATGACCATCTTTAATCCATGACCCCTTTTGATAACTTTAAAAAGTTCACACTAAGGCCGGGGGCGGTGGTCACACCTGTAATCCCAGCACTTTGGGAGGCCAAGACGGGTGGATCACAAGGTCAGGAGATCGAGACCATCCTGGCTAATACGGTGAAACTCCATCTCTACTAAAAATACAAAAAATTAGCCGGGCATGGTGGTGGGCGCCTGTAGTCCCAGCTATTCAGGAGGCTGAGGCAGGAGAATGGTGTGAACCCGGGAGGTGGAGCTTGCAGTGAGCCGAGACCGCGCCACTACACTCCAGCCTGGGCGACAAAGCGAGACTCTGTCTCAAAAAAAAAAAAAAAAAGTTCACACTACCCCAAAGATGATACACACCCTACCCACTGACATTAAAATGCCTTCTGTCTTGGGCACATTTCCAACAGCCAGTTTTTTAAGGCTTTAAAGTTTTTATGTAAAAATTAATTTTTCATTTCCCAATGTTAAAATATTTTTTTCAAAATACATTCATTCCCCCTTAAACACACATATAGTGAACCATACAAAGTGAAGACCCTCTCTAATCTTTCCAGTTTTAGAGATGGGAATAGTGAAGGCAGAGAGAGTGGGATGGGAACACCTGGCCTGCACTGAGAGAAGGAACCACTGGAACCAGAACACATTAGGAAGGCCCTGCCAGCATACTTCACTTAACTTTTTTTTTTTTTTTTAAAAGAGACAGTGTCTCACTATGTTGCCCAGGCTGGGCCACATATGTTGCCTCAACCTCTCGAGTAGCTGGGACTACAGGTGTGTGCCACTGTGCCCAGCTTTTCATCTGACTCTTGAATGGCATAATTCCTTACACCCCACCCCATCTCACCCTCCAAAAAGTTAAGATTTTATCCTACTTTATGGTAGATCTTATGGGATATATGGGAACGAAACTCTGAAAGCATTCGGATAAGAATTCCCACTGTTTTCATAGGCTGTTGGAGCCAGAAGAGACCTCAGAGAACTAATTTACTTCCTAATTTTAGAACTGAGGAGACAGAAGCTTGGTTAGTTACATACAAACTGAGGCATCCTGCCTTGTACCATTTTATAGTTCTCTGTGACAAAGGTGGCCTCTTCATTTAATTGTACAAAGTGACTACTGAATGTCAGGGTCTGCGGGAGTTGCTGGTGTTAGAAAGATAAACTGGATATTGTCCTGTCCACACACAGCTTACATTCTATGAGAGCAAAGGACATATAAATATGTAACTACAGTGAAGTGTCTGTCATAAGTACTGCTTGTGGTAGCGAACTTGTAGGAGGCAGAGGAGGCCATGTATGAGCTGAATCTTAAAGGATGAACAGCAATTCACCATAGAGGAAGACATTTCAGGCAAAAGAACACCACACACAACCCACATGATATGACAGAAAATGGAATGGGCAAGAAGACAGGGCAGGTGACAAGGTGGGAAAAGGGGTACTTTAAAGAAAATGCTTCACTATGCAGATCATCAAGAGCCATATAAAGGATACACTCTAAAATGTCATTTTCACACCTGTGAAAAGTATTCTCGTTATAAGTTACTTAAGACAAGAAAATGTCTCTTCAACAAATGGCACTGGGAAAATGAATTGTATGGATTCTGTTGTATGGATATCCACATACAAAAGAATGAAGCTAGACCCTTACACTATATACAAAAATTAACTCAAAATGGATTAAAGGCTTAATGTAAGACCTGAAACTGTAAAACCTCTAGAAGAAATCAAGGGAGAAAGCTTCATGACATTGGATGTAACAATGATTTCTTGGAATATGACACCAAAAGCATGGGTAATCAAAGCAAAAACAGACAAACGGGACTATATCAAACTCAAAAACTTTTGTGCAGCAAAGAAAACAATCAATAGAGTAAAAAGGCAACGTATGCAACAGGACGAAATATTTGCAAACCATACATCTAATCAAGGGTTACATATCTAGCCAGAATATATAATGAACTCTACAACTCAACAAGAACAACAAGAACAACAAAAACAAAAATTAAAATGGGCAAAGGACCTGAATAGACATTTCTCCAAAGAAGACGTAAAAATGGACAACAAGCATATGAGAAGATGCTCAACATCACTAATATTAGAGAAACACAAATTGAAACCACAATGAAGTATCATACTTACACCTGTTAGGACGGTCACTGTCAAAACACACACACACATATACACACACCAGAAAATAAAAAGTGTTGAAAAGGATGTGGAAAAAGCAGAAGCCTGTGCACTGTTGGTAGGAATGTAAAATAATGCAACCACAATGGAAAGCAATGTGAGGTTCCTCAAAAAATTACAAATTGCATATAATTTCAGTAATCCCACTTCTGGGTACACATGCAAAAGAACTGAAAACAAGATCTCAAAGAGATATTTGTACATCCATGTTCAGCACACCATTATTCACAATAGCCAAGAAGTGAAAACCTAAATGTCCATAAAAAGATGAGTAGATAAAGGGAACGTGGTGTGTATATACAATAGAACATTATTCAGCTTTTAGAAAGAAGGAAATCCTGTCCTATGCTACAACATGGATAAACCTTGAGGACATTATGCTAAGTGGAATAACCCAGTCAGAAAAAGACAAATACTGCATGATTCCAGTATTACTACTACATATATTATGAGGGTCTAAAGCATTCAAACTTTTGGAAACAAAGTAGAAAAGTAGTTGCCAGGGTTGGGGGCAAGAGGAAAGGGGAAGTTGTTCAATGGATATAAAGTTTCAGTTTTGCAAGACTGGAAAAGTTTGAGAGGTCTGCTGACAGCAATGTACATATAGTTATGACTATATTGAACACTTAACATTGGTTAAGATGGTAAATTTTATGTGTTTTTTGACAATTTTAACTGAAAAATAAAAAAGAAGACATGGAAATGCAGGCACGGTTCACTCCCAAACACCTATACTAGTCGAAGCAGACAAGGCCATGTATAACACAAAAAGTCACTTTTAGATGTCCTTGGAGTACAATAAATGTGGCTTTTGTAAACACACAATTTATCAACATATTCAAATGACATGAATATCAAAATTAGGCTGTATGCTTGAGCTCACAAACTATGAGGGGAAGTAGGATGGAAGTGCACTGAGAGGCAGGGGACACTGAGCTTGGGGTCAACTAAGGCCTTAGAACTCCTACAAAGTAGAAACATAACAGTCAAGGCCAGGAATCAGCGACACCTAACTCTAGTAAACTCTGAGACAGTCAAGGGTCCAGGAACTCTCGCTCTGTCACTCAGGCTGGAGTGGCGTGGCATAATCACAGCTCACCACAGCCTCAACTTCCCCGGCTCAAGCGATCCTCCTGCCTCAGCCTCCCAAGTAGCTGAGACAACAGGCGCATGCCACCGTACCTGGTTAATTTCTTTTTTTTCTTTTCTTTTCTCTTTCTTTCTTTTTTTTTTTTTTGCAGACACAGGGCCTCCCTATGTTGCTCAGGCTGGTCTTGAAATCCTGGGCTCAAATGATTCCCCAATCTCAGCCGCCAAACTTCTGGGATTACAGGCATCAGTCACCATGCCCACCCTCCAAGAACTCAATTCCACAATAACTGGCTAGATTCCTACTCAGCACAAGTCCATACCAGGTGCTTTGTAAAACACTATCTCTGGCCTTCAAATATTGTATGGTTTATTATTTTACAGATGAGGAAATATTTGGCCCAAAGCAATGCAGCAGCCCTGATATGTCAATGCAAGTCTGGGGAGTTAGGACACAAACAGCCAACACGGAACCCTTAATCATGGAAAGATGATGAACACCTCTGATATGGTTTGCATGTTTGTCTTCTTCAAACCTTATGTTGAAATCTGACCTCAAATGTTGGAAATGGAGCCTAATGGAAGGTGTTTGGATCATGAAGGCAGACCCCTCATGAATAAATTAATGCCTTCCCTGAAAAGTGAGTGAGTTCTTACTCTATTAGTTCCAGAGACAGCTGGTTGTTAAAAAGAGCCTGGGTTGATCACTTGAGACCAGCCTGGGCAACAAAGGGAGACCCCATCTCTACAAAAAAAAATTTTTAAAAATTAGCTGGGCATGGTGGCATGTACCTGTGGTCCCAGCTACTCAAGAGGCTGAGGGAGAAGGACTGCTTGAGCCCAAGAGTCTGAGGCTGCAGCGAGCTGTCATCGCACCACTGCACTCCAGCCTGGGTGATTCAGCAAGACCCTGTCTCAAAAAAAAAACAACAAAAAACAGGTCTGACACCTTCCCGTGTCCTTCTTCCTCTCTCGCCATGTGATCTCTGCATTCCCCAGCTCCCCATCTGCTTTCCTTAATGAGTAAAAGTAGCCTGAGGCCCTCACCAGGTACAGATGCCCAATCTTGAACTTTCCAGCCATCAGAATCATGAACCATAAAAACCTTTTTGCTTTATAAACTACTCAGTCTCCAGCATTCTGTTGTAGCAACATAAAATGAATGAAGACAACTGCCTTTGCTCTGTCCAGCCTGGCAGAGCCACGCAGAGCCTCTTCTATCCAAGAACCCTTCTAGTCTTTTCAGGCAATGTTCAGATCTTCTCTGGATGGACTGTGTAAACCCCAACTCATATGCCCCACCCAGTTCCCAGTCTCTACCACCTCCTTGTGGCACATGTCTGAACAGACACTTATAGCTGTAAATGTCTGTTGTACAGGAATTCACTATATCTCACCACACTAAATTCCCTACTTTTGCTAACCACAGCCATGGTGATTTATTCAGACCTACAATGTCAGTTTCCTGCTCCAAATACAACTAGCAGGAGCAAATCAAGACTCTTCTTGATCAATCCTTGTCTCTCACCTCCTCCGCCCTCATCCTCCACGTTCCAGTCACATCCTATTGCTTTCAATCCCCAGAATTTACCAGCGTCTCTTACCTCAGATGTTTACATCAGCACTTCACCTACCTAGAAGCCTCCTGCCTGACTAACCTCCTCCTATCCTTCAAGGCTTGGCTTAGGGGTCATCTAAGGAGTTTTCCCTGATATTCTCCCATGCAAAGCCCAGGCCAGGTGTCCTTCCTCTAAGAAACTCACCATACTAGACCAGGCATGGTGGCTCACATCTGTAATCCCAGCACTTTGCAAGGTCGAGGCAGGCAGATCACTTGAGGTCAGGAGTTCGAGACCAGCTTGGCCAACATGGTGAAACCTCATCTCTATTAAAAATACAAAAAAATTAGCCGGGCGTGGTGGCACATGCCTGTAATCCCAGCTACCTGGGAGGCTGAGGCAGGAGAATCACTTGAACCCGGGAGGAAGAGGTTGCAGTAAGCCGAGATCACGCCACTGCACTCCAGCCTAGGTGACAGAGTGAGACTCCATCTCAAAGAAAAAAAAAAACTCAGCATACTACACTTTTCCTCTCATAGCATTTATTATGCTATATTATAATTGTCTGACTTCCCTACAAGATTACACATACCATTAAATTAGGGACTATCTCACTCCCTGTTGTATGCACTAGCCAAGTCCCTGGCACATACAGGCACTCAAGAAATATTTGAGAAATGAATGAATGAGTTTTCCTTCCAACTACCTTGCTCTGCTGAATCATACTGAGGTTACAATCAACCATGACCCTAAACATTTTCTTTTATGTGCTACTTGGTTAAACCTCATCTTCCTCTTCCCCTTTTCCACTGCCACCCCCATACACAAATGACTGTGTCTTACGACCTAAGTGCAAGTATCATTTTGGTGTGTCAAGACCACTTCAGGTCCTGACTTTGTCACTGCACATGCCTGCTATTCTTCCCAGCTTTCTGCCTTCCACAAGTGTCATCAGTCTATCATCAGTGTTCTCATTCAGGTCCCTGACAGCCACGAACACACAAGAGACCTACAGCTTGCCACAAAACACAGCTCTCCAGTTTGACATAAATCCATTAATCACCACTCTGTGCCTAGTCTCTCAGCCAGGTGCAAAGTCCACCTGACCACAATGTGACTGGCTAATATCTCCAGCTTGCATGCAAGAATACTGTGCAAAAATAGATGCTTTACTGAAATTCAGAACAAAGAATTTTAACCACAGTCCTCTATCTAGCTAACAACCCTATCCAAGAAAGAAATGGGCTTGTTCTGCCCTGCTTGGTTCTGAGGAAACCCATGGTGGCTCCTAGTGATCACTACTTCCCTTTTCTGAATTTACAAGCCCTTTAGCTCTGCTAAGTGAGCCATTGTAAATGCAAGACCGCTCAATCCCAAAGCTGAAAAGAGAAGTCTATGAAGTGTGAGTTGCTGAAGGGGACTACATGAAAGAAGTGAGATTTCAGGAAGATTTCAATGCACAGGGACAAGAGAGCTTGGGAGAGGACACAGGCAGAGTAGCCAAATCTAAGTGTGAGTAACAGGGACAGCAAGGCTGATTGTGGATAACAAAGACAGCAAGCCAGAAAGCCTGGCCCAGGTATCACCTGGGACAAACAGGGACTAATAAAAAACAAGTTCTTCCTGCTGGGCTGCCTCCCTGAGCCAAAAGGTCAACCACAGCTGGGCTTCTGCCTGAATTCTCATTTTAAATATAATAGAACACATACCAGATTAAGCTGAGACAGAAAGTAATCCTTATATAAAAGACAGTTGTCAGAATGGCCAATCTAGTTTCTCCTAAGCACTTTCTGATGATGAATCCACTACCAGGATTATGTGTAATGGGCAATTTCCATGCAACGTACTATTTTGCAACACTGTCCCATTTCTCTTCCAGAAAAATGCAGAGGTAATTACGTACTCATAGTCAGTGTAGCAAAGCAGTTAAATTAAACCTGTATTTCATCTAACTCATATAGAATATGAATAACATAACTAACTTTTCTAATTTCATACTCTAATACTCCCAAGTAAATAAACGAGGAAAAAAAGTAAAGTTTCCCCCCTACAAATACAATCTGTCACTTCCTAGGATGTGCACTTTTCAGCTCATGCATCCTAAATGCATGTGGAGATATTATATGCACTTTCTATTTAGCAATTTAATTATATCTTTGCATTCAAAGAGTGGCAATGGTTTGCAGTAATAATCAGGTGAAAGCATTCTGACATTAATATGCTGGAATCCGATGTGTTAATTTGATGCAACTTTGCCTTGACAATATGTGATTAATTTGTTCTCAGGCTAGCCTTGCTCCCAGCTCTGACAGTTTAAAATGCTGGGTTTCTTTATCCATATCGCTATTTGACACGCCTTAGCCCACTGCTTTGCTAAGACCACTGTTAATTTGTAATGAACTTGCTTTTCAGGGGGGCTCCTTCATTTTTAATTCTGTCAGTGTCACCTCCTTGAGGAAAATTACAAGTTTCCGTAGGTGTGATTACTGCCAAGTGCTGCTGATAAGAGGTTTGAGAAAACAGGGCTTTATAAAGAAGTCTGTATTTAATCTGCTGAAACAGATTTATTGCCTCCAGACAGATAAATATAATACAAAGTTCTCCTATTTAAAAGTCCTTCCTAAGTTCTCCCTTACCACAACCTCCTCCTAAACAAAAACACAGTTGCATTTCTAGGACTCAGTAATGAGTCACTCAGGGAAAAGAGGTGAACATGTAATAAATTTAGCAATAACAGCAATTCTTGTCATCAAATTAGACTTGTGGGGGAGTCTTATAAAACATATGAATACATTTTTCACAAGGTTTGGGGGAGGAAAAAATCCCACTGAAACAATTATAGTTTCACTTCCCTTCTAACTAGCAAAAATTTTACACAGCTTAACGAACCCATTTTCTTTGGGCAAACTGAGTACTGGTGAAGTTAGGTGCGGATTAAATTTCTCCTTGGAATATGATCCTGACAATGTTTGATAAAGGGTTACAGCGGAGATGGAAAGTCAAAGTCTCAAAACATAATGCTTCATGTAACAACTCAGTAGAATAACAGTAGGCAGCCTTTAAACTACTTTCACGAGCATCTTCTATTTAACCTTCAAAGTAACTGCATCAAGTAGGTGAAACTTTCCCCATTTTTTTCAGGTGAAGATGGCTAGCCCTCTGCTTTTCTCCATCTCAATCTACTGGAAGGAAATGTCATCTCTCCAGTTAGTCAACCAATAGAGCTAACCAGTCTCTTGGGCACTAATCTTTACTCTTTTTCCACTTATTCGATGGCACACCATTCTCCAGCAATTTCAGCCTTCCTACTGTGAAGCCTACTGTTCCCGTAAGGCCAGGCAGTCGTCAAGTCCTGCTAAGCCTATCCTCTGATTTACCAGATGCTCTTAAATGTCTATTTACACCAACAGTCAGAACTTAGAGCAGACCCATTCACCTCAAACATCATTTGTGGCACAAGCCCCTTTTCAGAAGATTAGAAACATTTCCCAGTACTACAAATTAAATTAAAGCTCCTAGATACGAACTACCAGTGAGTTCTCTCCATTTCCCAAACCATCTTTTTCTTTCTTAGCTCCCCCGCTGCTGCTCAATTAAAAAGTCAAGAAAAATGCCTTCCACCCTATGTTCAGGCTGATCTGGCACCTTCGCCAAGAGATCACTGCTCTACTATTTGCTAAAACGCGCCCTACCTTTGCCTTTGCCACAAGACCGTTCATGAGGCAGCCCTGTCTGAGAAAGAGACTTGTGAACTGAAATATCTGCCCAAAGGAATGTAATCTAAACCCTATTTACGTTCTACACAAACAAGAAAAACTCAACACAAAAGCAGGTAAAAAAGCAGAATGCAAAACTACACCTACACTATAAATCATGCTAACTGATGTAGACGATTTTGCATCTATGGCTCGAAGAGAGATGCAATCATGAAATTCTGATTTTTAAGTTAAGTCTTTAATACAGCATTTTCTTAATGCTTCTTTATTGTGGTTTGTATACCTACTAGTCTACAAGTTACTTCAAAGCAGGCATAGCAGTTTATTCGTGTCTGTATCCATGAGACCCAGAAGGTAGGGGTTTGATAAGTTATCACTAAATTAAACTAAATAGAAATTGTTAACAGGCATGGCTGTATCTACTCACATATGGCTCAACTAGAGCAGCTCAGCTCAACTTGGGACATGTATGAACTCCTGGTATCAGCTGCGGCTGGTGTAATGGGAACAGCTGCTGCTTTGAAGTGCCATCCCCTAAAGGACACACGGCTCCAGGGCAGAGACCACATTCCCTATTCCCAAGTCTTCCTCTACCACTGATTTGTGTCAGAGTGAACCCTGGGGAACTGCTGCTGAACAACAGAAAAAAGGAGGCTGGTTCTAAAAAGAGCACAACTGTGGACCAAGCCAAAGGCAGAAAACACCTAATAGCAGGCGTCATGCCTAGAACAGATGAAAATTATCCTGAAAGGGACATATTAATATGCAGAAGAGAAAAAAATAAAACTGAAAGCAAAAAATGAAACCAAACACTTTAAAAACACTAGGAAGCACTGGTTTGAAAATACACAGGGGTTGGGCGCGGTGGCTCATGCTTGTAATCCCAGCACTTTGGGAGGCTGAGGCGGGCGGATCACAAGGTCAGGAGATCGAGACCATCCTGGCTAACACTGTGAAATCCCATCTCTACTAAAAATACAAAAAATTAGCCGGGCACGGTGGCAGGCGCCTGTAGTCCCAGCTACTCGGGAGGCTGAGGCAGGAGAATGGCGTGGGCCCGGGAGGCGTAGCTTGCAGTGAGCCGAGATCGCGCGACTGGCACTCCAGCCTGGGCGACAGAGCAAGACTCCGTCTCAAAAAAGAAAAGAAAAAAAGAAAAGAAAAAAGAAAATACACAGGAAAAAAAGTTAATGCCTATATATCAAGATACAATAAAGACAAATTAAATAGATAATTCAAAATTCCCCCATACTTAACAACTCTGTAACTGTGGCATTTGCCAGGTAAATGCATATTCTCTAAAATGTGAAGTGGGAAAGTCAATCTAATAGTGCCAGAACGATCAACATCCTTGAGGAGAAAATTCTAAACCAAATAATGAACACAGGGCAGGTGTATCCAGTGTATCTACTACCAGATCATTCATAACTAAAAAAGCATGAACTAACTGAAAAAATGAATCAACAAACATGTCTTGGTCATCTGTTATGAGCCGACGACTATAGCAGCATTTGCTCACATATGATCCATCAGGTGATTTGCACCACTCCTACCATCAAGGTTGGAGGGAGAGGACAATGGGTCCAAGAGAAGCTAACTTCTTACTCATGGTCACACAGAGAAGAAGTGGCAAAGCTAGGACTCAACCCTGTCTTACCCTAATCCACCACACTCACACCTTAGCCCAAAAATTTCATGTCTAGCTAAGAAGACATACATACATGCACAAGATCTGATAAGAAATGTCACAAGTCAATATCTAATTAAGTATATTGTAAATTGGCCAGGCATGGTGGCTCACGCTTGTAATCCCAGCATTTTGGGAGGCCAAGGTAGGTGGATCACTTGAGGCCAGAAATTTGAGACCAGCCTGGCCAACATGGTGAAACCCCATCTCTACTGAAAATATAAAAGTTAGCCGGATGTGGTGGTGCATACCTGTAATCCCAGCTACTTGGGAGGCTGAGGCAAGAGAATCACTTGAACCCAGGAGGCTGAGGATGCAGTGAGCTGAGATCACACCACTGCACTCCAGCCTGAGCGACAGAGCGACTCTGTCTCAAAAAAAAATAAAAATAAAAATAAACGTATAATGTAAATGATGCACAAGTGCAGAGGGAATGAGCAGATAAAAGGTGCTTCAAGTATTAAAGTGCTGAAGAGAATGGGTTTTGCCCTGTTATCTACAGAAAATGAGGAAATGGGCCAGATGTATGAAAAAATTAGAAATCACTTGTGGTCACAGAAATGTCAGGTAATAAGCAAGGTGAGGCCATGCTGGAACTCAGGATAGAAGATTTGGAATCAGACTGCCCCAGATTTAAGTACTATGTAAACTTGCTTAATGGCTTGCTTTTATTCATTCATTCCACAAATTATTATTTTGCACCTACATGCCAGTTCCTCTGTGGGGGTTTTCTCCTCTGTTTCTTAGTTTCCTCAACTAGAAAACAAGAATAAAAAAATCTCTGGCCTATTACAAGGCTTAAATGAGAAATGATGTATTAAAGTAGCATACCCACAACAGGAAGGTAGGTAGGTAATGGGTACTTATTTTTTGTTCTGAGACGGAATCTCGCTCTGTTTCCCGGGCTGGAGTGCAGTGGCGCAGTCTCGGTTCACTGCAGCCTACGCCTCCCAAGTTCAAACAATTCTCCTGCCTCAGCCTCCCAAGTAGCTGGGATTACAGGCATGCACCACCATGCCTGGTTAATTTTTGTGTTTTTGGTAGAGACGAGTTTTCACCATGTTGGCCGGGATGGTCTCGATCTCCTGACCTCAGGTGATCCACCAGTCTTGGACTCCCGAAGTGCTGGCATTACAGGTCTGAGCTCCCACGCCCAGCTGGTAATGGGTACTTAATGGTTGAACTGAACTCAACAATAAGAATTAAAATTGGAAAGTGTCTGAGGGAAAGGGGTCTGACTGTCAGGTGGAGGGGTTTAGTTTTGCTACCTCGGAAGGGTAGTGGGAGTATTTAATCTGACCACCAATGAACAGGACAAACCAAAAGAGAGGGGACATGAAGCAGAGAGACCAGCCTGGAAGGTGCCCCTATAACATAAATGGGCTGTGATTTGATCCTGAAACAAGAGTGAAACTGGTGAATCTCAGAAGTGTCAAATCTGACAGACACTAAGAAGGAGTCACTGGCTGACCTTAGGGACACACTGTGGGGAGAGAGTAGTGAAATAGAAGAAAAGTACTCCAGTCAATTCTGGCTTGAGTCTCACTTTGGAAACAATCCTTCTTTGAAAAATCCCCTGGATATTACTGATTTCACAGAAAGACCCTTCGTTTTGCACACAAAATACACTAATATTTTTCCGCTTTTTCTACAAGCAACATCCTTTCTCCCAGCCAAGTCTAAACCCTATTCTGTACAAATTACCGCGATCTGCCCAAGATTAAACTGCAATTTGCTTACTCTCACTCATGTCCCTCAATCATTCAGGCCTGAGGAAACAGACCCTGCACCCTTTAAGACTGCAGCACATAAAGCATTGTGTCATCGGGAGAAGAGTGCACTCTGTCCCTAAGCACATCATTGTCTCTCAAATGGCTACAGCTACAAATATTCCACTTGCAAAAAGATTTTATGAAAACCTCAGGGCAAAAGGAATGATCACCTTTGTGGCCAACCCCTTTGGGAAAACATGGAGCCACTTAAAAATGTGGCTGAGAATTAACTTCACAATAACAAGTGGAAGACCTTTGGGAGCCCTTCACAAATAGAGATTAAGAACTCTATCTGACACTTTGGGAGGCTGAGGCGGGCGGACCACCTGAGGCCAGGAGTTCGAGACCAGCCTGGCCAACATGGTGAAACCTCATTTCAACCAAAACTACAAAAAAATTCACAGGGCGTGGTGGTGCATGCCTGTAGTCCCAGCTACTGCGGAGCCGGAGGCAGGAGAATTGCCTGAACCCGGGAAGCGGAGGCTGCAGTGAGCCGAGAATATACCACTGCACTCCAGCCTGGGCAACACAGAGAGACTCCATCTGAAAAAACAAAACAAAACAAAACAAAACAAAACAAACAAAAAAACCCACTATCTGGAGCTGTACCTAGGTTCAAATGCAGACTCCCCACTTCTTAGCTCTATGACCTAAGGCAAGTTATTTAACCTCCCCATACCTCAGTCTCCTTTACCTCTCACTGGGGGGTTATTATCATCTCTCCTCACAAGGCTGTTTTGAGAATTAATCAATGCATGCAAAGCACTCAGAATTGTGCCTGGCACACAGTAAATTCTCAATATATGTTTGTTGTCATTATTATATTTGTGATCATTAAAATTGTTTAAATTCTCCCTCCCTCCCATCTAACACCTACTGAACATTATGCTGGGCACTATATACACAGGGAAGTGGGGGAGAGAGGCACAGAAAGAGACAAATTTGTATTCTAAAGAGATGATCGTTGTGGAAGTACAGAGGAGGAGGCCACTCTCAGATAAGGCAAGGAAATGTTACAGAAGAGGTGACATCTGAGTTGGCTCTTGAAGAGGACACCTAGGAATTTTCCAGGAGAAAGAAGTTTACATGGCAGCAGATACAGCCTCTGGCTTCTAATACAAAAGACCTGAATCAGAATTTCTAGGTTTCTAGGAAGGACAGACAGCTGCATGGAAGGTTATGATGAGGAGGGCAGTGAGAGGCTTATTTCCCCTTCTGGGGATACATACTTGAATACAGACAGGGGCATGGGGGCAGAATCCTCAAGGCAGGCACTGAAAAACTCAACCAAAGATTCCAGCCAGGTTCTCCTCACCCTTCAAAGCTGGACATAGTACTCGCTAACTTCTCCTTCTAAGACCTCAGTCTAGGCATGACTCCTTTGTACTTCTAAATCACCTTGTCCTTGGATCATCACGTTCTGTTTATCTCAGACTCTGAACTGGCTCCTTGAGGGACAGGGATTACCCTTGCATCAATGCACCCCTGAGACCACTTACTCTGCCAGGAGGAAGACAAACATTGAATAAGTGTTTGACAAATGAAAACTCTACCTTGACTACAGTATTCCCACAAAGCAAACCTAAACACTTAAGTCTCCAAATATTCCTAAATGTCTCATATTGACCATAATATTATGTAATTCTAATGATGGATCTACCTCATCCATTCTCACTCTTTTTACTGACTAGTTAATTCAGCCTCAGAAAGGTATGATGATGCAGTCAAAGCCACTTAGAAAGCGAGTGGCATGGTAAGTAATAGAACCCTGGTCTCTTGAGTTGAGTACTCTTCTAGAACCAAGCTGGAAAAAGCTTAGGCTATTATTTTCTTATGCAATATGTTGGGAAATCTAGAGACTCTAATATCCTACTAACATATACAGTATTTGACAAGCAAATAAAATATGTGTGGAAATATTTCTTTTAATACATGTGGTTCTTCTGAAATAGTACGAACTCCAAAAATAGAAGCTGGATTCAAAGCTGGCCCTACCATATAGCAGGGTGTGATCTTAGGCAAGTTGCTTAATCTCTATCAGACCCAGTATCTCAACACAGAAATAGTAATCCACACATCATATTTCTGTGTAGATTAGATGCTGTGTAGATTCGATGCATGCTGCCTGGCTCACAGCAAGCACTTGGTGAACAGTAAACACTATTATTATCTTCATCTGTTAATCCTGAGGACAAAGGTCTCATTTCCCCTCCTTCCCTCAGTGCCTATACTCTACACATAGTAGCCATTCAAAATTTTCTGAATCTATGATTAATAAAAATACCAAACAAGTAGTCAATGGTTTTTCTTAATCGAGAAAAGATAATTACTATGATAGTTTAAGATGTCAAGTGTGAGTACTGTATGGTTTTTACATTTTTTTTCAGCACTCACAGATTCTGACAGATGTCTGGTTTTTAATAATGACATTTCATTGTTTTAAAAAGCAGAATCAACTCTATCTAAAAACAGCCCATCGGTTTTTCTCTAAACAGAATTGGGTGAGTTTCTTATAACTTCCCACATGAACATCTTCTGTTTCATTATTATTGTGACAATTAAAGGAGCAATACATTCATTTTAGGGGGAAAAAACTTACTGGAATAAAAATTGCTAGATACGCAGGTGTAGCAGCTCACACCTGTAATCCCAGTACTTTGGGAGGCCACAGCGGGAGGTTCACTTGAGGCCAGGAGTTCAAGACCAGCCTAGGCAAACTAGTGAGGCTCTTGTCTCTATAAAAATAAATAGGCCAGGAGTGCTGGCTCATACCTGTAATCCCAGCACTTTGGGAGACTGAGGCAGGCAGTTCACTTGAGGTCAGGAGTTCAAGACCAGCCTGGCCAACACGGTGAAACCCAATCTCCACTAAAATTACAAAAATTAGCCAGGCATGGTGGCGTGTGCCTGTAAGCCAAGCTACTTGGGAGGCTGAGACAAGAGAATCACTTGAAGCCGGGAGGCAGAGGTTGCAGTTAGCCAAGATAGTCCCACTGCACTCCAGCCTGGGCGACAGAGCTAGACTCTGTCTTAAATTAATTAGTTTTAAAAATTGGGCAGGTGTGGTGGCATGCACCTATGGTCCAAGCTATTTGGGAGGCTGAGGTCAGAGAATCACTTGAGCCCAGGAAGTCAAGACTGTAGTAAGCCAAGATCACACCCCTGCACTCCAGCCTGGGCAACAGAGTAAGACTGTCTCAAGAAAAAAAAAAAAAAAAAAAAGAAGGAAGAAAAAGAA